>NC_133236.1:0-327500 GCF_040436345.1 Pagrus major
CCCATGAGCAAATGTTGCAGATTGTCTGCCCAGGTCCCAAGCGTCAAGAGGTGTGGAGACAACACCACGAGGCCGCAGCGCATGCTGGGGCAGGGAGGACGTTGACCACCGCGAGACGCCGCTTCTTCTGGGTCGACATGGAGAAAGAGGTGCGGGACTTCCAGTCTCGGTGCGTTGTTTGCAGCTTGCAGAAGGACAAAGCAGAACCAAGAGCTCCCTTAAAGCCATTCGCTGTTACGTACCCTCTAGAGGTAATAGCCCTCGACTTCCTCTCTCTCAGTAGACCCAACGACTTGTATCAAAATATTCTGGTCGTGACAGACATGTTCACTCGCGATGTCTGGGCTATGCCCACTCGTGATCATACAGCCAAGACCACAGTACGCGCCATCTGGTCCCAGATAATTCAGATTTTTGGCTGCCCTGCTCGATTTCATTCTGATCAGGGCCCCAATTTTGAGTCAGATTTAATGAAACAGCTCTGTGATCTGTATGGGGTTTCTAAAAGCAGGACTACTCCGTATCACCCCGCAGGTAATGGAAGAGTAGAGAGGATGAATCAAACCCTGCGATGGTCCTCTAGACCGAATCGGGGAGTGCCACCAGCACGCTACAGACTGTAAAACTGTTGCAGAGACTGCCAACGTTTAGTTATGGGGGGATGTGACGGGGTCAGTTTGTAGGATTTGCATGTTGTGTTCATTTGTTTATTTTACTGTGTTTGTTACATTTATGAAATGTTGCATGTGACCTTGTTTGCAGTATTTTGATTATTTAGGTTGGAGTTTATGTTGAACTGCATGCAGAGTTTTCATTTCCGAACTGCAATCAGCGCAACGAGCCACAGGTGGTGGCAAGCGCAGGGGATAGATTCCTTTTTGAGCAGCAGGAAAGCAGCTTGCAGCAGGGAGAAAGAAGGTAGGGGACCCCAGCGAAGAGCCGGACGGCGTGAGGAGACCACCACCACAGGAGAACAACCACACGCCTGAAGCACAGCAGCCTGTGTCCGTTTGGCCTCACAACTCCAGCCTGGGCGAACAGCGGGACGCTATTCCCCAGGAACAAAACATCCAGTGGTGGACCGCGGGACCGGAGGGTGGACAGCACGCGAAGGGAGGTCAGTTGAGGGGAAGTAAAGTGGAGAAGCAGAGGGGTGTAATCACGATGCACCCCTCTTGCAGCTAAATACCCTTTCTGCCTATTTTAAACCATTTTAATCAGGATTTTAACTAGCATTTTAGGTCTTAGGGATTTCCCTTTTTAATTGTTGAACAATTTTAGTTTGCCTACTTATCCCGGGATTTTCTTTCTCTTAAGTGTCTCCAACCGACGAATGACTGCTTGCCCGTCGTCACCTTTCAAGGCCTGGGGTCTGCCACCTTCAGGTTTTAGAGTGAGACCAGTACAAAGGACGATTGGACTGCCGGAAGAGACTTTGGGCTGGGGTTTATATTTTATTTTATCACTTTTATTATAATAAATCTTGTATTTAACTTATTTGGATTTGTGGTTTTTAACTCTGCTCAACCCTGATTTTAAATAAGACCTGTGTTGCCTTTTTAAAATTGGAGTCCTAGGCTCTTTTAACCTAGGTGGCGTTGTCAGCCTTTTACTAATACATCTTATTTAAGAATTCATTTTCAATAGATTTTTCCAACCTCGCCACAGACTTTTTTCTGGCGTTGTTGGCAGGATCAGGCGCCTGAGCAGAGTTGAAACCTTTTTGTTTTCTATTTTATTTTCATCTGGTGTTCTTATTTTTTTTAATTGAGTTTTAAAAATGATGTATGATGATGCCTGTTTTTCCAGGGGCACCATGGGTGCCAAAGTTTGGGGGCCCAAATTCAGAACTCAAATATGGAGACTGGAAAGGACAATTACAAGGGCTGGTGCAATATGCTGGGCAGACAGAACAGCAGAGAGTGGGTGTTTTTAATGGGGGCATTAACAGGAGAGGCTAAGAGGCAAATCAATGTGTTAGAGGAGGAGGAACGTAACACAACTGCAAAAATCTTTGCAGCACTTGATGGCCTTTTATTGGAGGCGAGCCTCGGTGTCAGTGGTCAGAGGACAGTATTATGGATGCCGGCAGAAGCCAGATGAACCTGTGCAATCTTATGTTCTCAGGTCAAGGGAGCTCCATTGCAGGCTGCAGCAACTCAGCCCGGACGGAGCCCCCACCCACGACCACCTGAAAGAACAGTTTCTGCTCGGGTTGGAGGAAGGACCTTTTAACCCAGACCTTGACAAGATATGCCCGACAGCATCCAGATAGGACTTTCGATGCCCTTCGACGTGAGGCTTTGCTACTAGAAGAGGATGGATGTGGACACAAATGGCCCGAGGTAACATGCACAGCTGTTTGGGGGGGAGGGGGGGAACAATCCTCATTCTCACCCACAAAAAGCAGATTGGAAAGCAGAGCTTAAACAGGAAATCATGACGGAGCTGAGAGACTGGACACAAGAACTTCTCAGACAGCGGCAAGAGCCAGAACGACAGCGTGGAGTACCTGCACCTTCAAACTTGTGGTCAGCAGATGGTAAAGCCTATTTGCAGATGCTGCCGCCAAGTAGGTCACATTGCTCACTTCTGCAGGGACCATAGCCAGCCAACATCACCTTTAAACTAACTTGCCCCACTACTGAGGCTCGGGCAGTGGGCTTAGGTCAGGAGGAGGGATTACGAGAGCCAGCTGAAGCATTGATTGGACAGTGCCCACATGTTGAGGTGGAGATGGGTGGAGTTGCAATGACAGGACTGTTAGACACAGGCTCACAGACCACCTTGCTACGACAGTGTTTTTACGCAGCACTTCCCTGAATATGTGGTTAAAGAACTTCCAGCCATGATTAAATTGATAGCTGCCAATGGTCTTCGTATCCCCCGTCTGGGCGATGTCACAATGGACTTTGTCACTGAGGGCCACAAAATAAACCAGCGAGGGATTTTTACTGTAGAAGACAAGTTCTCCTCTAACCCCCTCATTATAGGCATGAATGTGGTGTGAGCATGCTTGGGATGCTGTGTTCAATAACCCAAATGGCCCAGTGTCCTTCTCCTGTCAGAACCCAAGATTTCAGAACACCTGGAGGTCAGCCTTCACTGTGTGCCGCAGGACTGTGGTGACCTCGGGGGATGGTTTCCTGGGCTACATCTGGCCAGCCCTTCACCGAGGAGTCACTGTACCAGCCAGAAGCGAAGTGGTAGTCTGGGGCCGTGCCAAAGCTGGGCCACAGGGGCGTGATTATCATGGGCTGGTAGAAGCACTCTGCGCGGACAATAGCTGTGGTAAGACAAGGCCAACTCCCCATCCGCAATTTGCATGATTTCCCTGCCTCCATAGGGCACTAACAGAAGCTGGGTAGGCTGTTTCAGGTAGATGAAGCTGACTTCCATGGAGCCTGTGATGTCAGCCTGACGCCTGGTGCTGATGGAGTGGTGGATGTCTGTGACGAGGCGGAGAAAGACCAAGTGTTCGAAGTGTTGATGTTGGCTGATCGGCCCGACCTGGCTCAGGAGGAGCAAGGTCAGTTAGCAGCGCTGCTGCAAAGGTGGGAGCAAGTTTTCTCCACACATGAGGAAGACTTTGGGAGGACAGACGCAGTGAAGCACTCCATCCCTACAGGCGGTGCAGCCCCTATAAGAGAACGCTTCCGACCCTTGCCACCCCTGCTGTGTATATAGACATGCGAGCCCTTCTAGCAGGTATGTTGCAAAATTACATTATAACTGAAAGTTGCAGCCCCCAGACAAGGCCAACTCCCCATCCGCAATTTGCATGATTTCCCTGCCTCCATAGGGCACTAACAGAAGCTGGGTAGGCTGTTTCAGGTAGATGAAGCTGACTTCCATGGAGCCTGTGATGTCAGCCTGACGCCTGGTGCTGATGGAGTGGTGGATGTCTGTGACGAGGCGGAGAAAGACCAAGTGTTCGAAGTGTTGATGTTGGCTGATCGGCCCGACCTGGCTCAGGAGGAGCAAGGTCAGTTAGCAGCGCTGCTGCAAAGGTGGGAGCAAGTTTTCTCCACACATGAGGAAGACTTTGGGAGGACAGACGCAGTGAAGCACTCCATCCCTACAGGCGGTGCAGCCCTTATAAGAGAACGCTTCCGACCCTTGCCACCCCTGCTGTGTATATAGACATGCGAGCCCTTCTAGCAGGTATGTTGCAAAATTACATTATAACTGAAAGTTGCAGCCCCCATCGTTATGGTGAGGAAAAAGGATGTCAGCTGGAGATTTTGTGTTGACTCTAGGAAGTTGAATTTTGTGACTCATAAGGATGCCTTCCCACTTCCTAGGATTGAGGAGACCCTGACCTCGATGACCGAGGCCGAGTGGTTCTCCACCTTGGATCTCGCCAGCGGCTACTGGCAAGTAGAGGTGGGACCCACAGGACCGTGAAAAAACCGCCTTCACAACCCCATTAGGTCTATTCGAGTTTCAGCGCATGCCCTTTGGCCCCTGCAATGCCCAAGCGGCATTTCAGCGGCTAATGCAGCAGTGCCTCAGCGGCCAAATTACAGACTTCCTACTAGTCTATTTAGATGACATCATTGTCTATTTTGCCACACACCTCAAACACTTGGAGGAGGTATTTGAGCGCCTATGGAGGCACGGCCTGAAGCTTCGTCCCGACAAATGCAAACTCTTTCACAGGCAAGTGAAATTTCTGGGCCATGTAGTGGACCACAGAGGGGTCATGCCGGACCCAGAAAAGATATCCGCTGTTGTTGATTGGCCTGCCCTCACCACAGCCAAACGATTGAAAGCCTTCTTAGGCCTTGCTGGGTATCAGAGATGGTTTGTCCGTGGGACAACCTAAAACGAATACTAACTGAGGCTCCCGTGTTAGCCTGTGCTGATTTCTCCAAGCCATTTGCTCTCTACAGACGCCAGCCACCAAGGGTTGGGAGCAGTATTGGCTCAAGTCCAGGAAGGTAAGGAGCGAGTAATTGCTTATGCCAGTCGAAGCCTACATCCCACAGAGCGCAACGATGCTAACTACAGCTCGTTCAAGCTGGAACTGTTAGCTTTAAAATGGGCAATTACAGAGAAATTCAAAGATTACCTGACTGGAGCTGAGTTCATTGTGTATACAGACAATAATCCTGTTGCTCATTTACAGTCTGCGAGGTTGGGTGCAGTGGAACAGCGCTGGGTAGCCCAGCTGGCATCCTTCAACTTTGAGGTAAAGTACCGTGCTGGGAGGGAGAACACAAACGCAGACGCCCTCTCCCGGTTCCCTGCAGCTTGCCCCACACCAGAGCAGCCAACAACCAGCACTGCGGGTGCGATGACATCAGCAGCAGTGGAACAGGAAGAGGACTCCCTGGTGCAGAGTAACAGCTTGGTGGTAGAGCAACAGGCCGACCCCGACATTCAGGCCACAAAGAGGTATGTGGAGCAAGGCTCCTGTCCCCATGGCGCTGAACAGAGCGCACTCACCGCTGGCACTGTTAGACTGTTAAAACAATACAAGAGGCTCTGTGTCCATGAAGGAGTTCTGTGTCGCAGATTCATTGACCCTAATACCCATGAGCAAATGTTGCAGATTGTCTGCCCAGGTCCCAAGCGTCAAGAGGTGTGGAGACAACACCACGAGGCCGCAGCGCATGCTGGGGCAGGGAGGACGTTGACCACCGCGAGACGCCGCTTCTTCTGGGTCGACATGGAGAAAGAGGTGCGGGACTTCCAGTCTCGGTGCGTTGTTTGCAGCTTGCAGAAGGACAGAGCAGAACCAAGAGCTCCCTTAAAGCCATTCGCTGTTACGTACCCTCTAGAGGTAATAGCCCTCGACTTCCTCTCTCTCAGTAGACCCAACGACTTGTATCAAAATATTCTGGTCGTGACAGACATGTTCACTCGCGATGTCTGGGCTATGCCCACTCGTGATCATACAGCCAAGACCACAGTACGCGCCATCTGGTCCCAGATAATTCAGATTTTTGGCTGCCCTGCTCGATTTCATTCTGATCAGGGCCCCAATTTTGAGTCAGATTTAATGAAACAGCTCTGTGATCTGTATGGGGTTTCTAAAAGCAGGACTACTCCGTATCACCCCGCAGGTAATGGAAGAGTAGAGAGGATGAATCAAACCCTGCGATGGTCCTCTAGACCGAATCGGGGAGTGCCACCAGCACGCTACAGACTGTAAAACTGTTGCAGAGACTGCCAACGTTTAGTTATGGGGGGATGTGACGGGGTCAGTTTGTAGGATTTGCATGTTGTGTTCATTTGTTTATTTTACTGTGTTTGTTACATTTATGAAATGTTGCATGTGACCTTGTTTGCAGTATTTTGATTATTTAGGTTGGAGTTTATGTTGAACTGCATGCAGAGTTTTCATTTCCGAACTGCAATCAGCGCAACGAGCCACAGGTGGTGGCAAGCGCAGGGGATAGATTCCTTTTTGAGCAGCAGGAAAGCAGCTTGCAGCAGGGAGAAAGAAGGTAGGGGACCCCAGCGAAGAGCCGGACGGCGTGAGGAGACCACCACCACAGGAGAACAACCACACGCCTGAAGCACAGCAGCCTGTGTCCGTTTGGCCTCACAACTCCAGCCTGGGCGAACAGCGGGACGCTATTCCCCAGGAACAAAACATCCAGTGGTGGACCGCGGGACCGGAGGGTGGACAGCACGTGAAGGGAGGTCAGTTGAGGGGAAGTAAAGTGGAGAAGCAGAGGGGTGTAATCACGATGCACCCCTCTTGCAGCTAAATACCCTTTCTGCCTATTTTAAACCATTTTAATCAGGATTTTAACTAGCATTTTAGGTCTTAGGGATTTCCCTTTTTAATTGTTGAACAATTTTAGTTTGCCTACTTATCCCGGGATTTTCTTTCTCTTAAGTGTCTCCAACCGACAAATGACTGCTTGCCCGTCGTCACCTTTCAAGGCCTGGGGTCTGCCACCTTCAGGTTTTAGAGTGAGACCAGTACAAAGGACGATTGGACTGCCGGAAGAGACATTGGGCTGGGGTTTATATTTTATTTTATCACTTTTATTATAATAAATCTTGTATTTAACTTATTTGGATTTGTGGTTTTTAACTCTGCTCAACCCTGATTTTAAATAAGACCTGTGTTGCCTTTTTAAAATTGGAGTCCCAGGCTCTTTTAACCTAGGTGGCGTTGTCAGCCTTTTACTAATACATCTTATTTAAGAATTCATTTTCAATAGATTTTTCCAACCTCGCCACAGACTTTTTTCTGGCGTTGTTGGCAGGATCAGGCGCCTGAGCAGAGTTGAAACCTTTTTGTTTTCTATTTTATTTTCATCTGGTGTTCTTATTTTTTTTAATTGAGTTTTAAAAATGATGTATGATGATGCCTGTTTTTCCAGGGGCACCATGGGTGCCAAAGTTTGGGGGCCCAAATTCAGAACTCAAATATGGAGACTGGAAAGGACAATTACAAGGGCTGGTGCAATATGCTGGGCAGACAGAACAGCAGAGAGTGGGTGTTTTAATGGGGGCATTAACAGGCGAGGCTAAGAGGCAAATCAATGTGTTAGAGGAGGAGGAACGTAACACAACTGCAAAAATCTTTGCAGCACTTGATGGCCTTTTATTGGAGGCGAGCCTCGGTGTCAGTGGTCAGAGGACAGTATTATGGATGCCGGCAGAAGCCAGATGAACCTGTGCAATCTTATGTTCTCAGGTCAAGGGAGCTCCATTGCAGGCTGCAGCAACTCAGCCCGGACGGAGCCCCCACCCACGACCACCTGAAAGAACAGTTTCTGCTCGGGTTGGAGGAAGGACCTTTTAACCCAGACCTTGACAAGATATGCCCGACAGCATCCAGATAGGACTTTCGATGCCCTTCGACGTGAGGCTTTGCTACTAGAAGAGGATGGATGTGGACACAAATGGCCCGAGGTAACATGCACAGCTGTTTGGGGGGGAGGGGGGGAACAATCCTCATTCTCACCCACAAAAAGCAGATTGGAAAGCAGAGCTTAAACAGGAAATCATGACGGAGCTGAGAGACTGGACACAAGAACTTCTCAGACAGCGGCAAGAGCCAGAACGACAGCGTGGAGTACCTGCACCTTCAAACTTGTGGTCAGCAGATGGTAAAGCCTATTTGCAGATGCTGCCGCCAAGTAGGTCACATTGCTCACTTCTGCAGGGACCATAGCCAGCCAACATCACCTTTAAACTAACTTGCCCCACTACTGAGGCTCGGGCAGTGGGCTTAGGTCAGGAGGAGGGATTACGAGAGCCAGCTGAAGCATTGATTGGACAGTGCCCACATGTTGAGGTGGAGATGGGTGGAGTTGCAATGACAGGACTGTTAGACACAGGCTCACAGACCACCTTGCTACGACAGTGTTTTTACGCAGCACTTCCCTGAATATGTGGTTGAAGAACTTCCAGCCATGATTAAATTGATAGCTGCCAATGGTCTTCGTATCCCCCGTCTGGGCGATGTCACAATGGACTTTGTCACTGAGGGCCACAAAATAAACCAGCGAGGGATTTTTACTGTAGAAGACAAGTTCTCCTCTAACCCCCTCATTATAGGCATGAATGTGGTGTGAGCATGCTGGGATGCTGTGTTCAATAACCCAAATGGCCCAGTGTCCTTCTCCTGTCAGAACCCAAGATTTCAGAACACCTGGAGGTCAGCCTTCACTGTGTGCCGCAGGACTGTGGTGACCTCGGGGGATGGTTTCCTGGGCTACATCTGGCCAGCCCTTCACCGAGGAGTCACTGTACCAGCCAGAAGCGAAGTGGTAGTCTGGGGCCGTGCCAAAGCTGGGCCACAGGGGCGTGATTATCATGGGCTGGTAGAAGCACTCTGCGCGGACAATAGCTGTGGTAAGACAAGGCCAACTCCCCATCCGCAATTTGCATGATTTCCCTGCCTCCATAGGGCACTAACAGAAGCTGGGTAGGCTGTTTCAGGTAGATGAAGCTGACTTCCATGGAGCCTGTGATGTCAGCCTGACGCCTGGTGCTGATGGAGTGGTGGATGTCTGTGACGAGGCGGAGAAAGACCAAGTGTTCAAAGTGTTGATGTTGGCTGATCGGCCCGACCTGGCTCAGGAGGAGCAAGGTCAGTTAGCAGCGCTGCTGCAAAGGTGGGAGCAAGTTTTCTCCACACATGAGGAAGACTTTGGGAGGACAGACGCAGTGAAGCACTCCATCCCTACAGGCGGTGCAGCCCCTATAAGAGAACGCTTCCGACACTTGCCACCCCTGCTGTATATAGACATGAATTAGAGGCAGGTCGGCCATCTTTTGTTTCATTGCAGTACCATGCCATCGCCTGCAGAGTACACAATCACGGGTTATCTTTCTTGCAGCCGATTTGGCTTTGATGAGGTTCAAGAGTAGTGTTGAGAAGTGGTTGTCATTGGGCAGAATGGCTGGATGTTTGAGTAAGTTGGCAATGCCAGAGGAGACCAGTCTGCCTCCAACTCTCAGGGTTCCATTCTAGAGGATAGGGTCTAGTTTGTTTCACAGATCGACCCTTTTGTAAAGAAGTCACCTTGTCTTGGAAGGAATGCTGTTGGATGTAGGACATGAGCGATTTCTCAGCTTCTGCAAGATCCTCCACAGACAGTTTTTGTCCGACAAGGTCTGATTTAAAAGATGTGTCCAGAGAGTGACTTGCTTTCTTCTGTAGGCTCAAATGTCTCAGACTTTCTTTGAATTTCAAAGGGCATTGATTCTGTAGAGCAGTTGTAGCGAAAATCACAGCCGCTTTTTTGATCTCTGGGTCACTGTCGGGAGAGTATGTGGTACAACAGGAAGCATCGGCCAGTTGGTTTCAGGTTGCATCAGGAAGTCTGGACCTTTCAGCCAATGACCTTCTCTAAGGAAAGTCTCAGTTCTCATACCTCTTGATGCACTGTCTGCAGGGTTGAGTGCAGTCTTTGTGGCGCCATTGAGATTTGTGTGTCAGATCTCGAATAGTAGACACTCGATTGGCCACGTAGGTCTGAAATATCTGGGTGTCATTGAGCGCTTTCTTCAGCATTCTGTCGATCCTAGAAGCAAGGACAGCAGCTGCAACCTTCAGCCTTGGGATTGTCACTACCTTCAAAGGTGCAACTCTTGCTTTTCCCATCACAAAAGCGGTGTGAGGTTGTCCGCTGCTGCTTGTCAGTTTCAGGTAACTAGCTGTACAGTAACCTCGCTCACTAGCATCACAGAAGTGGTGCAATTGTGCACCAGAGACTTCAAATTTGGTGGCTTAAAGCATCTCTTGACTTTAAAATTGGAAATCAGGTCAAGATCTTTCAGCCACTCCTTCCATTTCTCTGCAAAAGCAGTTGGAATTTCTTCATCCCATCCACAGTTTAGCTTGTACAGTTCCTGAAGTATTCCTTTCCCTGTCAGCATGACTGGCGCTAGAAACCCAAGAGGATCATAAACTGAGTTCAGCACAGACAGGATACTCCTGCGGCTAACTGATGGTTGTTTCGGAGTGATCACGAAGAAGAATGTGTCAGACTCTATATCCCATTTCATATCCCGTCATTTGGAACTCAGCCCCTGTCTGTTCTGTCGACACCATAGCAATGGTGACAGGGTTGCTTTCGATGATTGTATCTTTCTTGGCTGTCATGGATACTCTGATGTTCCCTGCAGTACCCTCTGGAGTAAAGTTTTTAATATGCAAGACAGTGGGATGTTTCTTCTCGCAGAAATGACAGGTAAGACGCTTCACGCATGTCTTACTCATATGTCCTCTAACCAAGCAGGCAAAGCAGAGTCCATGTTTCTTTAGAAACTCAACTTTCTCCTTGTGGAGAATCTTCGACATTACTTGGCATGCTTCCATCGCATGATCTCCTTTACAGAAAGCACAAGGCTTGACATAAGCATCCCTGTTGACCGTACTGATGCCTTTAATTTGTCTCCCCTTTCATTTGCATTGGAGGTCACGTTGGCTTGTGTTGAAAACGACTGGTGTGACAGCAGTAACAAAACATTCTTGCTACTTGATTTCATATATGGAAAGTCTGTTTTAGGTTTTCTCACCTTTGTACCTCCAGCAAAATCTTGGATATCTCCGAAGACAGGGTCTTGATTGATTTTGGCTTGTTTTTCTATAAACTTGATCAGATCATGAAACCTAGGTCTTTGCTGTGTTCTTTCAGTGATGTCACATACAGCAGATCTCCATTTCTCTCGTAGATTAAACGGAAGCTTTGAAACGAGTTGCTTCATGTTAGATGGTAAGTCAAGCTCTGTCATGTATGGAAGGTCCTGGACTGCATTACCACAGCTTCTTAGATAAAGAGCGTAGCTGTGAAGTGCCTTTCCGTCATCCGTTCGTATTGAGTTTCAGTTTAAAGCCTTCTCAATGTATGCACTTGTTATTTTGAAGTCATCGCCAAAGTGGTGTTTAAGTAGGCGCTTTGCTTCAGCATAACCGGCTGTGGCATTCATATGAAAACGGCTTCGAACTAGTTCCTTTGGCTGTCCAACAGTATACTGTTCCAAGAAGTAAAGTTGATCTTCACACAGGCTTTCAAGCATAATATAGAGGATAAAACCAACAGTAATGAACAGTTGGAAGGTAAGAGGATGCCATTGTGGCCGGGTGAGCCATCTCCCTCCTGGTCACTGCATGGCGCTGCGCAAGCTTGTGCAGGTTAATTGTTGGCCGGGGCTGCGGGTGATTAAAACCAGGTTTTGGTCACCACTCTCCCTCTCTGCTTCTGCTGTGCGGTGTGTCTGGTGTGTTCAGTGTGCATGTCCATGTCTCCCCGTTGTGTCATTAAGGTAGGCATCCTTTATTATCTGCTGTTTCGTTGCAATTTTTACTCGGCTCTGGGGCTTCATCCTCCCGCTCCGTTGCAGTGCTGGGAGCGAGCGGTTCGGGTGGGCGTGTGTTGGGTGCAGTAGAGCTCAGAGGTATGCTGCTCGTATTTGTCAGCTGCTGCAGTTTTCCATCTATTGCGCTAGTTGTGACACTTTCTCTTTTGCTGTGCAGTGGGGCTGCCGCAAGCAGCGGCTCCATTCTCCTAGTTCTGTACCTATCCAGTGGCGTCCTGGTGTGTTCCGGTCAGCGGCCACCACGGCAAGGTTTGCTGCTGTCATGGCTCGGCTCTGGGTGGACTGAGAAGCGCCATACTGTCTCGGGTCGCTGCATGTGGCCACAGCTTCAGGTCCAGTGTGACGGCATCACGCCATTATCAGTGCCCACACTACGAAATCCAGTCTGAGTCAAGCTGAGTTTGGCTCACCTGTCTTTTCTTTTGATTTAAATCATTATTTTCCTTATTAATTTAAATATTAAGGATTGTTTTGTTGATTTAATTCAGGTCTCACTTAGTTTAGTATTCGTTTGTTAATAGTTTGGATTGTTTTGGTTATTGCATTGAGATGATTTTGGATTAAAATATTTTCTTTTTGTTTAATACTTGATTATTTTCTAGCCTAAGTTGGTTTATATTGTTTCTTTTGTTAATTTTCTTCAACTCTTTAGTTGTAGTTTGAATTTGTTATTTCTTTTTTTGTGATATATATTTCTATGCTGTTTTGATATTTTCTTTCGGGTGTCTTTGGTATTAATTGTGTATTTGGTCTCCTTTTGTTTCTTTTTAAACTGTACATGCCCCCAGATGTCCCCACACTGTGCCTTGTGTTAATTTCGTGTTTTTGTCTTGTTTTAAAACAGGTGCTGAGGCCCAAGCGAGCTGCAGCCCTCCCCTGGTGGTGGTGTTTGACACAGTTTTTGGTTGCAGTGCACTGGTGGTTTAGTTTGGATTTTGTCCCTTTTTGAGTTCCCTGCCACCGCAGTAAGCCCCAACTCTGGTTGGGTTCTTTTTGTTTGTTTCTTTTGCCAGTGTGGTGGCACACTGGCAGTTCCTTCAGCCATCATCTCAGTTTCGTTTTTATTCAGTTCTGATTTTTTGACAATAACTTAAACGAATTATTGAACTGAACCAGTTGGAGTATCTGTTTATATTTCTTTCAGTCGTCTGTGTCTTTTCCTTCTCAATGCGCACAGCCAGTGCTTTATTTCCATCCGTCTTATTAATCATTCAGTCATTTTGTTCCTGTGTGCACAATGGTTTTTATTTCTTATGATATTCCAGCACTTTATTTCCGTCAATATCTTATCTGTAGATTACTTTGATATAAGAGTGTCACATTTTAAAGTCTTCATTTTTTCCTCACAGCAAAAGTGATCAGCTGTTTTGAGCCCGTAGCCTGGTTTCAGTAATCTTCGTAATTATTGATCATGCAGTTGTATGGATTTCTTTGTCTGCTCATCAAAACATTTCCAATTATTTATTTAATGTTTGATCGTAGCCCAGGGTCAGAAAACAGCGCATTCGCTGGTTTACTCACGAAACCGTTGAGTTCCTGGCAATCCAAAGAGGTCCAACAGAGCAGCAATCCTGTGTGATCCAGGTTATTTCCGATTAATAAATTCCTTTCAACGTGGCTGGCGTTCCATTCCTGGTGTTCAGATGGGCAATTTTCAACTTTGTTAGGAGCAGTCAGTAAATCAACGCGCACTCGGCTCTGTCGTATTTGGGCTTTATTGAAGGACGATAACAGAATATAATCATAAATAAATTTGGCTTCAGACAAATGGGTTTCGTGTTGTGCGGTTGAAAATTGTTTGCCCTTCCGCTCCCGTGAACACCTGTGCACCTGTCCTAAATCAAGAGGCATAACACTATCCGACATCTGCTCATCATGATTATCACAATAACACCAGCAAACAAACCTCAACACAGTACATTCCAACACATGATCAGCATAATTCACATAAAAAAATGCATGATGTCTCAACATAATTGTGAATCAATAAGGTAAATCTGCAAAATGGCTTCGAGCCCTTCTAGCAGGTATGTTGCAAAATGACATAACCTAAAGTTCCAGCCCCTGGGCAGCCCCCATCGTTATGGTGAGGAAAAAGGATGGCAGCTGGAGATTTTGTGTTGACTATAGGAAGTTGAATTTTGTGACTCATAAGGATGCCTTCCCACTTCCTAGGTTTGAGGAGACCCTGACCTCGATGACCCAGGCCGAGTGGTTCTCCACCGGCTACTGGCAAGTAGAGGTGGACCTACAGGACCGTGGAAAAAAAACTTTCACAACCCCATTAGGTCTATTCGAGTTTCAGCGCATGCCCTTTGGCCCCTGCAATGCCCCAGCGACATTTCAGCGGCCAAATTACAGACTCCCTACTAGTCTATTTAGATGACATCATTGTCTATTTTGCCACACACCTCAAACAATTGGAGGAGGTATTTGAGCGCCTATGGAGGCACGGCCTGAAGCTTCGTCCCGACAAATGCAAACTCTTTCACAGGCAAGTGAAATTTCTGGGCCATGTAGTGGACCACAGAGGGGTCATGCCGGACCCAACGACAAGCGCCTAGGCTCCCACCCCTTAAGTTGGTCAGCCGCGGCCCAAGCTGCCTTTGACAACCTAAAACGAATACTAACTGAGGCTCCTGTGTTAGCCTGTGCTGATTTCTCCAAGCCATTTGTTCTCTACAGACGCCAGCCACCAAGGGTTGGGAGCAGTATTGGCTCAAGTCCAGGAAGGTAAGGAGCGAGTAATTGCTTATGCCAGTCGAAGCCTACATCCCACAGAGCGCAACGATGCTAACTACAGCTCGTTCAAGCTGGAACTGTTAGCTCCAGTCAGGTAATCTTTGAATTTCTCTGTAATTGCCCATTTTAAAGCTGAGTTCATTGTGTATACAGACAATAATCCTGTTGCTCATTTACAGTCTGTGAGGTTGGGTGCAGTGGAACAGCGCTAGGTAGCCCAGCTGGCATCCTTCAACTTTGAGGTAAAGTACCGTGCTGGGAGGGAGAACACAAACGCGGACACCCTCTCCCGGTTCCCTGCAGCTTGCCCCACACCAGCATCATCAGCAGCAGTGGAACAGGAAGAGGACTCCCTGGTGCAGAGTAACAGCTGGGTGGTAGAGCAACAGGCCGACTCCGACATTCAGGCCACAAAGAGGTATGTGGATCAAGGCTCTGTCCCCATGGTGCTGTGAACAGAGCGCACTCACCGCTGGCACTGTTGGACTGTTAAAACAATACAAGAGGCTCTGTGTCGCAGATTCATTGACCCTAACACCCATGAGCAAATGTTACAGATTGTCTGCCCCGGTCCCAAGCGTCAAGAGGTGTGGAGACAACACCACGAGGCCGCAGTGCAAGCTGGGGCAGGGAGGACGTTGACCACCCTGAGATGCCGCTTCTTCTGGGTCGACATGGAGAAAGAGGTGCGGGACTTCCAGTCTGGGTGCGTTGTTTGCAGCTTGCAGAAGGACAGAGCAGAACCAAGAGCTCCCTTAAAGCCAGTCGCTGTTACGTACCCTCTAAAGCAGGCCTATTCGACTTACGGCCCTTTTGAATTTTTTTATGGCCCGCAAGACTGCCAGTAAATCACAGTGTGTGATTCGTGTGATATAATAAAATTATGGTATACCAGTAGCTCTGAGCTACTTCAACAACGGTTCCGATCTGACTCGAAAATATCTGTCACGTAATACTACGCACCTACGTGCCAAACAGGAATGTGCTGTGATTGGTTGCTACACTCGCTCTGCACTTGCACTCAGCTCGCGGGTGAGAGGTGAAGAGGTCAGAGTCAGCTAAGCTAACACCGCTTTGCAACGTGTCGCTCTCAAAACCCAAAAAATGAACAATTGATTTGGAAAACCGCCAGTTCAAGAGTGACTGGGCGGACAAATATTTATTTGTTTTGCCTGCCGCGACGAGTAATAAACTGGTCTGTTTACTGTGCAACGAATGCATATGTCATGAAAGAATACAACGTGAAGAGGCACTACAAGTCAAATCACGGCTCGTTTTCTGCCAGTTTTCCAGAGGACTCGGAGGAACGGAGAGGCAAAGTACAGCGTCTGCTAGTGTCTTTTCAACAGTGTCAAGTCGCCCCGCTTTTGCACGGAACAAGAGAGGGCTATGATAGCATCCCTTCGTGTAGCCTGGACACTCGCCAGACAGAAGAGGCCTTTTACCGAGGCGGAGAAGGTGAAAGACCGTATGCTTGCTGTCATTGATGAAGTGGTTGTTGTTGAAAAAGTAAAGGAAAGCGTCACCTCATCCATTTAAAAAAAGTGCCTCTCTCAAACACATCAACTCTCCGCAGAGTGGAATTACTCGCAAAGGATGTCTCACCGTATGCTTGCTGTCATTGATGAAGTGGTTGTTGTTGAAAAAGGAAAGCGTCACCTCATCCATTAAAAAAGTGCCTCTCTCGGACACATCAACTCTCCGCAGAGTGGAATTACTTGCAAAGGATGTCTCAAGGAAGCTTTTGGAAAACCTCAAAAAAGCTGATGTTATGTCTATCGCTGTGGATGAATCAACCGACTGTACTGACATGGCTCAGCTATGCATCTGTCAGATTTCACGACGGAGTGCGCTTTAGAGAAGAACTTTCGGGGCTTATTCCGTTGGAGGGACACACCACAGGTGAGGTTTTGTTTCAAAAGATTGTCGCATTTTTTAACGAGCGTGAGCTGGATTTACAGAAAATTTGCCTTCTAGTTACCGATGGCGCTCCAGCCATGATCGGTAGATTACAAGGGCTGGTGGCGAGGCTATCAACCGTAGCCCCACATATGCAGTTTTTACACTGGATCATTCATTAGTTTGTGTTGTGTGCAAAGCTGAGCGGTGATCTGAAAAACACCGTGGACACCGTCATGAAAATTGTGAATTTCATCCGCTCAACCTCCAGCCTACAACACCGCCTTTTCCGTATGATGCTTGCTGACATGTTTGCGGAACACACGGACTTGCTTGTTCATAACAATGTCAGGTGGCTAAGCAAGGGAAATGTTCTGGACTGTTTCTGTGAGCTCCACCAGGAGATTGTGTCTTTCCTTCGTGTGTGTAAACACAAATGGGCAGCAAACCTCCTGGAGCGCATGCTGGATGAACAGTTCATGGCAGAAGTGTACTTTCTGTGTGACATTTTTAGACACTTGAACACTGAATCTTGAACTGCAAGGACGAGAAAAGTCTATTGCTGATTTGGTTGAGAAGCTTTGTGCTTTCAAGACAAAGCTAACAATATTCACAACAGACCTAACTGCAACAGGATTGCTGCACTATCCACGACTGTGTGCATTCATGAACACAGCACCCGAGGCACGTATAACACCCGTCATGACAGATTTCATGACAAAACTGACTGAGAACTTTACGGAGAGATTCCAAGGGTTCAACATTCCCATTGAAGTATTGCACTTTGCTCATGACCCCCTTTCTATCAAACCTGAAGCAGACTTCTGTGCAAAAGCAAAAGAGGTAATGTCTTCTATTGATGAGAGCATCTTTCAGATGGAAATGGTTGATATGCAATCCTCCTTTGCTTTAAAACAGCACTTGCAGTCTGAGGGTGCAGAGAACTTTTGGTCTAACAATGTTAACCAATATCGGTACCCCATAACAAGGAAAGTGGCCTTGCTAATACTGACAATGTTTGGGTCCACTTATATGTGTGAGTCTAGCTTTTCTCATATGAATGCCATCAAAACAAAGGCACGTTGCTCCATGACCAAAGAGAAGTTGCATGAGTGTCTTAGGATTGCCCTTACTACCTATGAGCCAAACTATGATGAAATAGCAAAGTCAAGGCAGTGTAATTTTTCCCATTAACTTGAACAGGCTCAAAATGACAGCAGTGTGATGTATACTACTTTAATATCACATGAGGCATGTGATGCTGTCTCTGTGACAACAATTATGTTTTATGTTAATTATTTTGTTTGTCTGTTTTAATGTTCAGCTCTAATACATTTGACTGTGGGTATGGACCTGCTATGTTTGGAATTGTTTGTCATGTTATGTTGTGAACAGTCCATTAATTTTTGGTCTGATGGCTTTGTTTTTTTCATCTTGAATGTAGCAGTATTAAAGTTAAAGAAAATGGATATGTCATTCGTTCATACTAATATATCTATTATCAAGTTATTTTTTAGCCATTAGTTGACAAATATTCTGTGTGGCCCACGAACCCCCAGTGATTTTCATATTCGGCCCACTTGCTATTGAAGTTGAATAGCCCTGCTCTAGAGGTAATAGCCCTCGACTTAGTGTGAGTGCAGCAACGCTGACTCACTAGCTTAGGACCTCAAAGTTCTTTGCACTCAACACCGAAGTCAGAAAATAAAAGTCATGAATCCAAAAGTCTTCGTTTATCCTGTTTTTATTGATGAACTTGCATCGTAAACAAAAAACTTATTATCTTGACTTTCTACAAAATTCACTAAGTGTAGGTCAAAAGACTGTGTTGCTCCAAGGTCCAGTGGCTTCTGACCGCTTCGTTAAGTTTCTAATTCAAACAGCCAATCAGATTTCGCCATTCCAAACATCACTGCTTCACTATTAATATTCATATGTTTTGTTTTATATGCAACACAGTATTTATCTGGTCTTGAAAATATAATCAAACTTAATTTTCTCAATATAAAATTAAGTGCTATGTAATAACAGAACAATCACGTCCATAGAAATGGCTACAACACATCAGGCCCCTAATTGACTAGGCCTTAGCATATCAATTACCAACTTAAACTCAAATCTCTCCTCCATCTTTATTCTTCTCCCTGCAACAAACAAAGTTTAGTTATGGGTCTTTGAATGATGTTGGTCTTCGTCCGGACTTCAGCACTTCGAACAACGCCCTTGGAGTCTGACATGACCTTCTTTATTCTGCCTAACATCCAGGAGTTTCTCGGCAGGGACGAATCCATGACGAGGATGACGTCTCCAACCTTGAAACTTTTTTTCAGTCCGAGCCATTTTTGTCGTTCTTGAAGAAGCGGTAGATATTCGTGAGTCCACCTTCGCCAGAATAGATCTGCCATATATTGTATTTGTCTCCAGCGCCGGCAGGCATAGACATCATCCTTAGTGAACACACCAGGTGGAAAGCTAGGCTGTGTCCACAACTGGAGCAGATGATTCAGCGTCAGCGGCTCGAGGTCATTGGGATGTCTCCCATTGATGATGCTCTCAACCTCGCATAGAGTCTGTAGTCCTTAATCATCTAACAGCTGTTGCTTCACCACAGAACTCAGCACTTTTCTCACTGTGCAGATCTGTCGCTCCCAGACTCCGCCATGGAGGCGGGTTGAAAATCCACTGCACACCTTTTTTCATCATGACTTCATTGATACGAGACTGGTCCATCCCTGCTAACACCTCATAAAGCTCTCGTTCAGCACTGACGAAATTTGTGCCATTATCCGAACGAATGATTGACACTTGTCCTCTTCTGGCTTGAAAACGCCGTAGGGCATTAATACATGAATCAGTGTCAAGGGAATGGGCTACCTCTATATGCACTGCTCTGATGGTTAGGCATGTGAAGAGCACTCCATAACGCTTGACCTTGGCACGTCCTCTTTTGACCTCAAAAGGTCCAAAATAATCCACACCCGTGTTGGTAAAGGGTGGCTTGTCCGGAAGTAGACAGTCTTGCGGCAGGTCCGTCATTTTTTGCTCTCCTGCCTTCGTATGCAGTCTCCTGCAAAGGTTACACTCTGAAATCACTTTTCTTGCCGCTGCGTTGGCTCTTGGTATCCAATACCGTTGTCGTAGTTTGGCTAAGACATGATTACTACCTCCATGTCCAATGTCTTGATGAGCGTGTTGGAGAATGAGGTGGGCTATTCTGTGCTGTTTATGCAAAATGGCAGGATGCTTGGCCTCCTCAGGCATCGCTGATCTGTTCAGACGTCCTCCTCTCAACACGCCATCTTGTAAGTACGGGTCCAGTTTGGAAAAAGGACTGTTCCTTTTCACATGGGAGAGTCCTGACTGCAAAGCTTGTATCTCTTCAGCATAAGTTTGTCTCTGACTGTATTTGATCTATCTTGATCTTCCACAGTAAGAATTCTTTTTTCCAGGTTCTTCTTACACATCACCATCTGTTGTTCAACCATGGATGCATTTCTCTCAATCATTTTCAGTCTGCTGTATGTTCAGCTTAAACTCCTTTCTCTTCTTGCTCAGGTGCTGCAATGTCTCTCTCAGGTGCAAAATCCAAGCTGTTGCCTTTTTTAACTTGTGCCAACTGGAGTAATACTCAACAAGCTGGTTCACTGGGTCTGTGCACTCGTCTGGTTTTGTGCATGACACTGCAGCAGATGTCTTCACCTCAATATCTTCTTCTGTAAGGTAAGTACACTGTTCAGGTTGTTTTGGCCACTCACTTTCGTTTGGCAGGAAACTAGGCCCCTGAAACCAGCTCTTACTTTTTGTGAGGTGTTGACATACTTCCACTGAGAAGGTGTTGTCGCTTCTCTGATGAAAGACACTTGGTTTGCCACGAACGTTTTGAAACGAAGGGCATCATTTTCAATGTACTTTAGTACTGTCGTATTATCCGTCCAGAAGACTGACTCCATCAGAGGAACTTCAAGTTCTTCTTTCAGCATCTGATCAATCTTGACCGCAACCATTGCTGCTGTCAACTCCATTCTTGGGGTTGTGATCTGTTTGAGTGGAGCGACTCTGGACTTTTCCATCAAGAACGATACATGTTTCTCACCCTGATCATTCGTCAACACGAGATATGACACAATGCCATATCCATCTTGGCTGGCGTCTGAGAAATTGTGTATTTGAGCAACCTTTGTGGGCCCAAATGTAGCAGGTTTAAAACTTCTGTCCAGACTGAGTTCTGAAAGTTTGTTTAGGTCTGTCAGCTACTTTATCCATATTTGACGTGGCCTCTCATGGATCTTCATCCCAACCTTTTTTCTTTGCAGAGATCTCTCAAAATGAGCTTGACAGGTAGGAGTGGTGCCAAAAAGACCATTGGGTCATACACTGAACTGACAACTGATAAGATGCCCCGTCTTGTGCACGGCTTGTCTGGCAAGTGTATCTTGAACATGAAGCTGTCGGAACTTGTGCACCACTGCACGCCTAATGCCCATTCCACTGGTAATTCATCATGCTCCAAATCTAGATCTTTGACTTCAACTGCTCGTTCGTGGTCAGGGATGGAACTCAACAGAACTCTACTGTTGCTGACCCACTTGGTCAAATGGAAACCACCACTGGCGCACAACGTCATCAGCTCCCTCGCAAGAGTGACAGCTTCATGTTCTGTGGCTACCGACTTCAAACAGTCATCCACGTAAAAGTTTTTGAGAACTGTCTGTATTGCTTCTGGGGTGCTACTTGGGGCTGCATCTTCCGCTGTTCTTCTCAGTGCATACGACGCACAACTAGGGGATGATGTAGCACCGAACAGATGCACACACATTCTGTACTCTTCTGCTTCCACATTCAGATTGCCCTCTGGCCACCAGAGAAAGCGTAACAGGTCAGCGTCCGTGTCTGGTACCCGCACCTGGTAGAACATGGACTCAATATCTGCCATCATGGCGACAGGCTCCTGTCTAAATCTCAGCAACACTCCAATAAGGCTGTTTGTTAGGTTGGGCCCCTGCAACAGCTGTTCGTTCAGCAACACCCCTTGATAAGTAGCTGCGCAGTCAAAGACAACTTTCTCTTTTTCGAATGATAAACCCCATGATGTGGGATGAACCATACTCTTCCATCACTGCGACTCAGTTGCTCTTCTGAAACCCTTGTTGCAAAGCCTTCCTTCAGTATGTTGTCCATAAAGGTCTTGTACTCTTGAAAGAAGTCTGTATTCCTACTGAACTTCCTCTTCAAAGAGTTAAGCCTCTGTTCAGCAATAACACGGTTGCATGGCATCTTCACCTTGTCATCCATCAAAGGCAGCTTGATGCAAAAATAACCATCCATGAGCCGTGCTGATGATGTCACCGTATGCATGAACTGCTTGTCATGTTGAGGCTGTTCTTGTCTGTCGTCACATCGTTTTTCTAGAAAATCTGCATTGTAGTGATTCATCAGCATGTCCTCATTGCTCATCACAGAAATCCGGTTGACAAGGAAACTTTGTCTTTCACCATCCTCTGATTCCTTCTCTTGGCCCCTGCTGATTGGCCTATTGACAACCCAACCAAGCGCTGTCCTTACAGCGTATGGTCCGTCATTCTGGCTACTGATGATCTCCCATGGCTCCATGGCTTTGTACGCATTGGAACCAATGAGAAGACCAACCTCTGCTTCTAATTTTGGGAGATGGACTCGACTCAGGTAAGACCACTTCACCAAATCTTGTTGCTGTGGTATGTTGGCTTTTGTCGCAGGTATGTCTGGCTGAGTATACACATTGGGCAGCTGGATGTACTCTTGCTCCTCTAAGCCATACACCTCCAGATCGTTGAGTACATAGCTACTCACTTTCTGTCCTTGCGCTATGGTGCGAAGCAGGAACTCTGTCTTCCTGCCTCTGATGTTCAACTTCTTGGCTAAGTCTTCAGTACAGAAGGTCGCTGTGCTTCCTTGATCCAGGAACGCATAGGTCTTGATTATCGTTGTGCCTTTCTTGTGTTTTATCTGCACAGGTACGATTGGCAGTATGCATTCGCTGTTTCCGGCCCCAGTATGGTCCCTTTTTCTACACCCTGCAGACACAAGAGCGCTTGTGACTTCACTTGTGCCTTGTGAGCTGTTATCTACACTGTTGCTCTCTGATGTAACATTTTCCTTCATGACATGCAAGATAGCTGGCTGCCTGAGAGAACGATCCGGACATGAAGCCCTTTTCTTACAGTCCCTGGACAGATGGCCTGCTGTCAGACACCGGAAACAAAGACCGTTCGTCTTTAAGAACTGAATTCTTTCTTTCAATGGCTGTTCTCGGATCTTGTTGCACACATTCAGTGCATGGTTCTTCTGACAGTAAAGACAAGGGCTTTGGAAAACACTCACTGACTTAACTGCAGACGTTTTCTTCTCAGGTTGGATTTTACTTAGGTCTTTTTCAGTAGCAGACACTGCCACAGCTGTAGATTCACTTTTTCTGATGCTGGGTTGCTTCTTTGAGCTTTTCTGACTGCCCAGGGGGGAATCCAGGATATCTCCAAACAGTGATGATGAATGGGCCCTCGCAGTCCACACGCGTTGGGGCGTGCTGCTGTCGAGGCTTGTTCATGCAACAACTTCCGTTGAGGAATCAATAGTGAAGGCAGTCAAGCTGTTCTTTCGTCATTAAGCAATAAAAGCGCCACCTATTGGCCGATTTGCACCAAATTTTGTAGAAATGCTCATCGTGCCATGGAACACAGTCTTGCCTATCTTGACAAAATACAGTCCATTAACACAAAACTTTTGCCAGTTGTCTGTTTGACCACAATGTGCAGGAAATTGTTGTTTCATATTTTGGGTGTTCTTTGGACTATCACAATTCTTTTAATACGTTTCTGTCAGGAGGGTCCACAGATGCAGTGTGCAAAGTTTAGTGCAAATCGGAGAAATTGCCTGGGAGGAGTTCGAAAAAGTAGGTTTGCGACATTTTGCGAATGGAATTCTAGCGTGAAAGTGGGCATGGCCTACATCACACAATTCAGCTGCATGCAGGGAACACGTAGATATAAGGACTAACAACGTGCTCCATTTTATGTAGGAGTTATTAACCAAAAATGGCTGTGTTGATAATAGCGCCACCTGCTGGTCACTTTTGGTGTGTGAGTTACAGGGGCCAGTCTATACCACCCCTAAGTGTTATGGTGTGGGCACAGTGCCAAATATAAAATTAGACTGGCACCAGAGCGCCTCCTAGTGCACACAGGGCCTTAGGGGCTCATGTGGAAGTAGTATGCTGAGTTTTATGTCAATCTGACAAACCAATGTGGAGATATGCAACACTTACTGTTTGGAACGAAATCTGCAGGAAGTTATTTAACCCTCTAGGCGCCAGAGTTTATTTAGGAAAATATTCCGTTTGGATTGTAAGATTTCAAAAGGCTGTAGCTTGGAAGTGGTGAGAGATAAATTAATAGTGTAAATGAGAAAAATATTCATAATGACCTAAAGTTTGTGATGGGAGTAAATTTAATCATCTAATTTGCATATTGTGACGTCACCAGGTGACTGAAAGTAACTTTCAGTAAAACTGATTTTTGAACATATTTACACAGAAAAAAAATATTTATATTGTCATCTCATCCTCAAAATAAAGGAACAGGAGTTTGATTGGAGTAAATTTACTAATCTAATTTGTATGTCACCAGGTAAAAGTCAGTAAAACGGAATTCTGAACATATTTACACAGTAGATTTTTTTTTTTCATCCTCTCATCCTCAGAGTAAATGAACAGGAATCTGATAGGAGTAAATGTCCTAATCTAACTTGTAAAAAGAAAGTAAAACTCTCGCCGTGATCAGCGTGTGTTGCTTGTGTGACAGTGTGCGCAGCTGCAGCATCGTCAGTCACTCGTCTCTGACGAGCGATCGTCATCAGAGGGCAAATCGTCTCCTTCTGAATCGCGATCAGCAAAGCTCTGTGCAAGCACCTCATCCACACTGTAAAGTCTTTTGGGCATTTTGTTTTTTATTACAAAAATCGCTATCTGTCTCTCGATCTGTCCAGCACACTTCCGCCACCGCTCCGCGGCTCTCTCCTCTCCCACTCTGCCCGCTTAGCCGCTGCCGCTCCGACAGCCGGTGTCGGGTTTCAAACTTTTTTTTCTCAGGTATTTTGCATAGAAACACGCCCCCACATGACGTCAGAATTGAAGCTGAATCTATTGGCTATCTAGTGGTAGCAAGCAGTAACAGCACAAGGCAGTAGATTTAAAGATATGGGCTGTTTTAATGAGCAATGTTGCCTGTCGCAATAATGCGACTTTGGCGCCTAGAGGGTTAATAACTTGAGTATTCTTTGGAATATCAAAATTCTTTTAATAACTTTTTGTCAGGAGGGTCCACAGATGTGGTGTGCAAAGTTTAATGCAAATTGGTGAAATTGCCTGGGAGGAGTTCGAAAAAGTAGGTTTGCGACATTTCTTGAATTTGCAAAATACAGTGCCTGACAAAAGTCTTGTCGCTTATCCAAGTTGTAGGAACAACAAATAATAACTTGACTTGTAGCTGATCAATTGGTATCAGAAATGGCTTATATGAAAGGCAAAGGCCTCTAGATTATGCTTATTATACCAAAATAAAGTCGTGTATCATTCATTGGGTTTTATCATTTAATTAGGACAGAAAGGTCAGATTTTGCTTGGGCAAAAGTCATGTCGCATACAAAAATAATGTACGGTAGAAATTATACTTTATTTTGAATACATAAACATGCTACAATAACATCAGAACATAAAGTCATGGTGCCTTGGGAAAAAGAATTAATATCGTGTATGATTCCCATGAGCTTGGAGGACTGCATCCATACGTCTCGGCAATGACTCAAATAACTTATTGATGAAGTCATCTGGAATGGCAAAGAAAGCAGTCTTGCAGGACTCCCAGAGTTCATCAAGATTCTTTGGTTTCATCTTCCAAGCCTCCTCCTTCATCTTACCCCAGACATGCTCAATAATGTTCATGTCTGGTGACTAGGCTGGCCAATCCTGGAGCACCTTGACCTTCTTCGCTTTCAGGAACTTTGATGTGGAGGCTGAAGTATGAGAAGGAGCGCCATCCTGCTGAAGAATTTGCCCTCTCTTGTGGTTTGGAATGTAATGGGTAGCAAGAATTTCTTGATACTTCAGGCTGTTGATGTTGCCATCCACTCTGCAGATCTCTCACACACCGACATACTGGATGTAACCCCAAACCATGATTATTCCTCGACCAAACTTGAGTGTTTTCTGGGTGAATCTTGGGTCCATGCGGGTTCCAACAGGTCTTCTGCAGTATTTGCGGCGATTGTGATGCAGTTCAATGGATGATTCATCAGAAAAACCAACCTTCTGCCACTTTTCCACTGTCCATCCTTTCCGCAAGCTGTGGGCCTTGGCAAATGCAACATGATTCTTTTGTTGTCTTCTGTTTAATGCTGGTTTGTGAGCAGTAATTCAGCCATGGAGACCACTGCGTGAGCGAATTCGACAAACCGTTCTTGTAGATACAGGGGTTTCTGGTGACCAGTTCTCATGTAGCTCTGCTGCAGTTGAAAAAGGGCTGGCCCTGGACTGCCAACGCAACAAACGGTCCTCTCGAAACAATTGTCTTACAGGGTCTGTCTGACCTGGGCTTGTCATGAACATCACCAGTTTCTTCAAATCTTTTTTTTTAATCTTCTCCACTTGATGTTTGGATACATTGAAGATGTCTGCCACATCAGCAGCAGACTTGATGATCAGCACTTTGGTCTGTGGTTGAATCTTTGGCATGTTGTCAGAGGTCAGTTTGCACTTAACATGAAGGTCTGGTGTGCTGGGGTTCTTTTTATACACACCTGGGAATGTGTTAATCACAGTATTTGTCACAGGTGGAGCTCTAATCTGTGATTGGTTGAATCGTTTAAAGACACAACAAGACTTTTGTCCAAGCAAAATCTGACCTTTCTGTCCTAATTAAATGATAAAACTCTATGAATGATACATGACTTTATTTTGGTATAATAAGCATAATCTAGAGGCCTTTGCCTTTCATGTAAGCCATTTCTGATTCCAATCGATCAACTACAAGTCAAGTTATTATTTGTTGTTCCTACAACTTGGATAAGCGACAAGAATTTTGTCAGGGACTGTAAAACGGTAGGCAGAAATGGGCGTGGCTATATCACGAGATTCAGCACAATTCACTGAATGTGTGGATATAAGGTTTTTGAATGTGCGACAAAGTATGTGGGAGTTATAAGCCAAAATGCACTTTCCTTGATTATAGCACCACCTAGTGGTTGAAATTCACAACAGATTATAAAATTGTGACATATATTCCAAGTTTGGTGAGTTTTGGGGTATGTTCAGGCAGTGAAAAATGCGATCATTTGCGACAAAGAAAAAAAAAAATCACTACAAAAACAATAGGGTCCTTGCAGGTTCCCTGCTCGGGCCCTAATAATAATTAAGAACAGCGCAAAGGTGTTCAATCCTTTTCTGTCCTCTGCTTTTATCTGAGGCCATTCCATTGCCTTCTTGATGTATGCTGTGGCGATAGTTCATCTCCATAATGACGATCAAGCAATGCTCTGGCTTCTTTGTAAGCTCTGTCAGGTCTCATGTGCTCACAGCTGCGAATGAGATCAAGTGGTTCTCCACTAGTGAACTGTTCGAGGTAATACAACTGATCTTGATGGCTGTCTGTTTTACTGTCAATAGCATGCTCGAAAGCTCTTATGAAAGATCTATAAGCCAGAGGATCTCCTTTTAACGTTGGTATGTCTCTGTGAGGCAGTTGAGACATACTGACATACTACCAGCATCAAACCTTTACGATGACCTCCTTCTGTCTGAGGCACCAACTTGAACAGCTGACTTTGGATTGAAGGCAAGAGAAGGCATACCAGCTCCATGATGCACATAATCGCCAACATCAACATGCTTTTCTTGTCTACGTGCCAGGAGTTCAGCTCTGGGTCTTGGAGGTGGCTCAAGAAAACCATTCGTAGACTCATGAGCATCTTCAAATTCTTCATACACCTTTTAATTTGGCATCTGAAGCGGCAAGTTCGGTATCAATCTCTAATTGCTCTTTCTTGAGTCGCAAGCGAGTTTCTTCCTGCTCTATTGCTTCTTTCTTTTTCATTGCTGCAGCTCTTGCCAACAATGCTTCTCATTCTGCTTTAATTCTCAGCATTGCAGAATTAGTGCTTGAAGTGTGACTTGCCACAGAACCAGCTTTGGATACACTATCGTGGCCTAACGTCATCCTCCTCATCTTCTAGGACATCAGCAATCCACTGGTTTGTTTCTTCTACAAAACATTTGAAAGCCGAATGTCTGTTCTTAAAAGCATCATGATCCACTTTTCATCTTCGTCCATCAACTCACACAATTCATTAATTCTTTCATACTCTAAGTATCTTTCAAACATCAGCAATGCTTCATCTTTTATGAAATTAACACTGTCTTCATTTTTCATTTTTTCTAAGTCATTCTTCTGTTTGGTTAACTGTCAACTTTCCCTTGCGTTCACCTTTCAGCCTTTGCGTCTTCTCCGCTATAACCTTTTCCGTGGGCTTTGGCGCCCTCTTTTGGTCATCACGCGTAGCTGCGCTTTTCTCTGACATGATGTTTCCTCGCAAATCTCCACACACAAACTGTCACAATTCCTAGAATTATCCACAGCTTCTTACTCTTCTTGTACGTTCACAGACACTTGTGAAAAGAGTTACTGGAAGTGTAGGATTTCTTGAGTTAAAGCTCAATGACTTTCAGGACCGGACATCCAGCGGAGGTTTACTTTCACTTTCATACGATGGTTAGCTTTAGCGCCGTCGTTAGCATTAGCATCGTCGGGAGGCTAATAGAGCAAAGAGAGAATATCAGACCTGAACCAGGGAAAGCCACTCATCCGCCTTAGTTTTCGGACGTCTTGGTTTTCTTTCTGCTACTAGCTGCTTAGCACAACACCGTTTATCCTTCAGCTCGCTGTCCTCTCAGCTCAGTGCGTCTTCACGAGCAGTCTTTTGACTACGAGTGTGAGTGCAGCAACTGACTCACTAGCTTAGGACCTCAAAGTTCTTTGCACTCAACACCGAAGTCAGAAAATAAGTCTTGAATCCAAAAGTCTTCATTTATCCTGTTTATTGATGAACTTGCACAAAAAACTTATGATCTTGACTTTCTACAAAATTCACTAAGTAAGTGTAGGTCAAAAGACTGTTGCTCCAAGGTCCAGTGGCTTCTGACCGCTTCTTAAGTTTCTAATTCAAACAGCCAATCAGATTTCGCCATTCCAAACGTCACTGCTTCACTATTAATATTCATAATTTTTTGTTTTATATGCAACACAGAATTTATCTGGTCTTGAAAATATAATCAAACTTATATTTCTCAATATAAAATTATTCTTAAGTGTAATATAATAACAGAACAATCACGTCCATAGAAATGGCTACAACATAGAGTTTAGATTCTCTGTCCGAGCCCAAACTTGACCCGAACCGGCCCACGGGCCGGGTCAGGTCGATATTTCCCACTACTATTGTCGGCTTGTTCGTTTGTTTGAGTGAAGACATACGACGTTCCGTTTAACTATTTATTTAGAATTGTATCATTAAGCAAGCATGATCATGGACCAGTGGCGGCTGGTGGAATTTTCTCCAGGGGGGGCTATAACTCCAAAATCGACATATACAGTACCAAAAAGCAAGCAAACATGTATTGAATTTATTTTCGAACGTGTGTGAAATGAAAAGTATATCTATATCTGTCTAATATAGATAGATATAGATAGATATAGAGAGATATAGATATATATATCTAGATATATCTAGATAAATCTATATATCTATATCTATCTATATCTATATATCTCTATCTCTATCTCTATATAGAGAGAGAGAGATACAACTCTCTAGTGTTCTACTTTTTGTACATAAATTTTGCCTTTCTATCCTTGAGAGGCAAATTTCTCAATGACTCTGTGGTTAAAGTCAGGGATGGTTTTGACAAGTTTCTTCTCCATAGAGAGCATGGCCAATGCATTGAGACGATCCTGTGACATTGTGTTCCTGAGGAAGGTCCTGATTCTCTTCAGTGTTGAGAAGCACCTCTCAGATTCAGCTGTGGTCATAGGAGTTGTGATGATGATCTTCAGCAGAGCCACAGTCTCTGAGAAGGTGTCCTGAAGACTGTTCCCCATGAAGAGATGGTACAGAGCCACAGAGCCACAGCACCACTGCAGCTCTTGAACTCTTCATTGCTGTAGATGAGAGCCAGTTCAGTTTTCAGCTTGTTCTTGTTCAGCAGTGGGTAAGCCTCCATGGTGGTGTTCAGTGCTGCTTCAGGGAACTGGCTGTGGAACTGCTGGAATCTGTCTGCCTGCAGCAGTGTAGCACTGATCAGATGCTTTGTGAAGGCAAATCTGTGTTCTGCATGGCCCAAGATGGTGTCACAAACCTAAAAAAATGAATGCAACAATTTAATACAATATGGAGATGGCTATAAGTCAGCTTTCTAATATGATTTAATATATAAAAATTTATTTTATGAATATATGTTCATTTAATAGCAACAATGCAAATTAACATTGCACCTCTGTAAAAGTAGACTATTATATAGGGCCTATTCTAAGGTGTGTTCCCCACTTTCTCACAATATAGCACTACTATGATTAAAAACACTGTAAAAGACCTACACCACACATTTAGTTTCTATCTCACCTCTGTAGCTACCCTCTGAAGATCACCTGGGCCCAGTATGTGGCGTTTCTTGGCCAGCTGAGATACACTGCCACTGTGTTCTCCACAGAGAGTAGGGAGGGAATCTCTGAACAGAACCAGAAGAGAAAAGTTCATCTTTAGTTGCCAGGTAAAATAACAAGAAATGTAAAAGCATAATAGAGATTAACACAATATCAGTAATATTAAACAGCACAAGATACACATTAATTTACCTGATCTTTTGTATGTTGTCTGTGAACTGCTGCATGATTCCCTGAACAAAGACTGAGTCGATGGTCGCTTCTGGAGCTGGCTGTAGAGAATGTCCACATGAGGCATGATGAGATGGAACAGTTTCAGGAAGAAGCTGAAATGATCATCCTCCAGCAGCCTCACAAACCCTCCAGCTCCTCTCACAGTGGTAGGATCAAACTCCCCTGAGTCCCTGATGGTTTCAAAACACTGGAGCAGGTCGTCTTTGTGCTCAAAAACAGTGTTCACAGCTCGGCTATGAAAGTTCCACCTCACTGTGCTTGCTCTTGGGAGTCTGTGGGCCACCACTCTATCGAGCACGCTGGTTCTCTTAGGAGATCTTGAAAAAAAGCCAGAGAATCCAGCCAGGTCTGAGAAGAAATTACTCACTTTTGGGATATGGGAAGTCACCTGCTGCATGATAAGGTTAAGTTGGTGAGCATAGCAGTGGACGTAGTGTGCATTCACATAGATGTCTTGGACCTTCTTCTGCACACCACCTGTGGCTCCTCTCATGACACTTGCACCATCGTATGCTTGGGAAATGAGCTTGCTCTTCTGGTCATCAGGGAGAATGGAGCTCAACCTATCCAGAAGTGCTGTGGCGATGGAATCAGCTGTGGCCCTTTGGAGAGGTATGAACTCAAAAAACCTCTCTTGGACATCATGGGCCTTGTCAATGTAGCGGGTCACAAGCACCAGCTGACACTGAGTGGAAATGTCCATTGTTTCATCAGCCTGGATGGAGACAAAGTCTGCACTCCTGATTTCTCCAACGATGCACTCTCTCAAAACTGACAGCATGCAGTCAAGGAGTTCATTCTGTACAGTCTTAGATGTCCCCTTAAACACAGTGGCAGTCTGCAGGTGCGCAGCTCATGTAGAACTGTATCCAGTGATGCTACAAAATCCACCAATCCTCTAAAAACACCAGGATTTTCTGAGCCTTCACTTTCATCATGGCCACGCAGGGCAAGTTCAAATGCACCACAGAACTTGACACAGTCTATTATTTTAGATAGGATGTGCCTGTTTTTGTCAACCTCCTCATTATGCTTACAGATCCCTATCCTGTAGCCTTCATCAAGCTGAGATGAAATGTTTATTTTGCCAAACATGGCTAGTCGCAGTGCATTTTCCATGTGGATCCCAGTTTGTTCATGCTTCTTTGCCTTTTCTGAAAAGTGCTTTAAATCAGTCATACCTGTCTTAATCCATGCTGGGTCAGATCCTGATGTTTGAAAAAGGAGGCAGGGAAAGCAGAATAAAGCATTAGCCTCGCCACATGCAGCTAGCCAAGCCTTGTTGCTAAACTAAATTATCTAGTCTCTCTTTCTCCATTTTGCTCTCTGTCCGATCGTCTCCAACTCCCGCGGCTCGACCTGTCAATCAGCCGCACTTTATGACAGACGGCTGTGACGTCGGCCCCATGGCGGGAGGGCGGTGGTATGTAAATCCAGCTGCATTCAGCTCTGAGCGCAGGTGAGGTGCGCCCCAACATGGTCCTATCTCTTGCATTGAAGAGGAGCTACTGCGCATGTACAACTTTTAACGAGAGTCTATGGGTAAAGATTTTTGCGCCCCAGGGCGGAAACACATCACCGATCAGACAGCACAGATGAACGAAACAACTTTACTTATCATATTAACTATATATTTATCTTTCTCATCAAAAAAAATATATAAGCTTCATGTATTTTGAAATATTTTTGTTATTATTTAATTTTTATTAAAAAAAATGATGTCTTATTCAAGGTAATGTGGTGAGTGGTGGGGCGGCGCCCTAGCGCCCTCTATTGGCCAGCCGCCACTGTCATGGACCTTTCTGTTAAACAAATCAGTCAGCGGATTGCTGTTACTCTGTAACCCGTCGCCCAGAAAAAGGATGCAGATATTCACATTACAGTTATATTACATTAACAGTTATATTTTTGCTGTTGAGGTGTTATAACTTCTCATTGGTCAAAAAAGGTGAGGAGGCCGTGGTTTAGACTTGGCTTCTCCTATCGTTGGTGCACAGGCTGGTCCCAGCCTCTTGGCAACACGATTTCTCCAATCCGTGAAGACATCGCCCTGTGGAAAGACCCTCCCTCTTCCTGTTCTCTTCCTGTCTCATCCTGCACTGCTCTGCACTACTTTTGAGTTCCTCTAAGTCCCACTTTGCTATCATTCCACAGACAGATACCGCTCACTACAAGGTCATCATGTGCAGGCAACTTTGTTACAGAGACCAAGGCAGCTGTGTTCTCTCTCTCTTATCCTGGCTTGTTCTCCAATGTCGTAACCCTTCATAACATGGGGTCAATGCTTCTGTCAACCTCGTCTATCAACAGGATAAGTACAGCTCTATATGGGGACATCATTAAGTGAACATGTGAAGTAGCATATGACTGGTGGAGAAAAAAAAACTATTGTATCTTAACACTATCCTCGGGCCGGGCCGGGCCCTTGATCAAGTATTCGTGTTTTTTTTAAAATCATTACTTTATTCATTTGCGATCCATTCCATTCTGAATAAACAAACAACACAGTTGACATGCTTCATCCTTGTTGCATTATTCATTAAGATAATTCTAAACAGATTTCTGTAGTTCAAACAACTCGGAATTGTAGTTGAGAACGTCAGTTATAACAGCCCAATGTAACATGGGCTGGTGAAGGGGAAGGTGATGGTCCACTTTAGTGCGGGTATCACCGGTTACTCAAGAGACGGCAGGCAACATGTGGGGGTTTCTGCACGGCACTTTTATTCATAATACTGACCATACCATGCCAGGTCTCTACGGCACTAATGTTACTGGCATACATGCAAACGAACACAGGCCGAGGTTCTTGCACCAACACTTTACAAAATAAAGACAAAATAAAAAGGGAAGTCTTCGCTCTGTTGGCAGTATCCTTTCTCATGGGGAGCGGAAGTACACCTGCTCTTCATCGTACAGGTTACATTACCCACTAAACAAGTTGAATTACATTGAATAACTCTGACTGTTACACCACGTATTAAAAAATTGTCGGGTTTAAATCAGGCTCGGGCTCAAAATTACAGTTAACGTGTCGGGCTGGGCCGGGCTCGGACACAACGAGCACGTAGGGTTGGGCTTGATTTTTTTATTTTTTTTTTTTTATTTATTTATTTTTTTTGGGCCTGATCTAAGCTCTACCTTGACTTCCTCTCTCTCAGTAGACATAGGCCGTGTCCAAATTCAGGGGCTGCAGCCCAGGAAGGGCGCATTTGAAGGCTAATTACGTCACAACGCTGCGCGAAGGCTGTCCAAATTCGAAGGCTGCGCCACATGCAGCCCACAAATGCAGCCTTCCCCACCCTCGTTTAGGAGGACGCACCGCTACTATCCTTCGCGGCCTCACATATCCCAAGATCCTTTGCGCACCGCTGCTCAGTCCCGAAACAGAAGAGGAAGCAAGAGAAAATGGCGACATCAAGTGGCGCAGACATGACATTTAAATTTAAGTAATGGGTTTATACTCGGTTTTTACTCATTTGAACATCCAACGCCAGATATGTTAAACTTCAAGAGACTATAAAACCTCCAAAGTTTAACTTTCAGTTAAAATACGTGAAGCTGGTAATGCTATGGTAAACATAGTTGTTATTCACCAATGGGTTCATGTTTATTTTGTAATGTTGATAATTCAATTCAGATTTGACACATTGTACACACACAAATAAATGTACACGTTTGATAGATTTGAACCAAAACAGACTTTAATGCATGAACACCTGGTGACGCAACCAGGAAATACTCCGAAGGCTAGACCGTCCCATTTAACAACGGTGGATGTGGCCTTCAAGGTCTGTCCGAAGGCCGCGGCCTTCGTGGACCGCTAAGGCCGCGGCCTTGAAGGCTGCAGCCCCTGAATTTGGACACAGCCCCAATGACTCGTATCAAAATATTCTGGTCGTGACAGACATGTTCACTCGCTATGTCTGGGCTATGCCCACTTGTGATCAGACAGCCAAGACCACAGTATGCGCCATCTGGTCCCAGATAATTCAGATTTTTGGCTGCCTTCCTCGATTTCATTCTGATCAGGGCCCCAATTTTGAGTCAGATTTAATGAAACAGCTCTGTGACCTGTATGGGGTTTCTAAAAGCAGGACTACTCCGTATCACCCTGCAGGTAATGGAAGAGTAGAGAGGATGAATCAAACCCTGCTTATCATGCTCCGTACTCTGGAGGCCGAGAAAGAGAGTAGCTGGCCAGAGTACTTACCTGAGTTGCTACAAGCGTACAACAACACGGTCCATACTGCCACAGGGTTTGCGCCTTCTTACCTGATGTTTGGCCGGCACCTCAGACTCCCAGTAGACGTCAGGTTAGGTGTTGCACAGGAGAACCCAAACAGTGGGCTTGGTGGCTGGGTTCGAGACCATCACCAAAAGTTGACATATGCTTATGATCTGGCACGCAAAAAGATGACCAGAACTGCTGAACAGACGAAACGGCGCTATGACCAGAAAGCTAATGCTACTCCCTTGTTGACAGGTGTGTGTGGGTGCGAAATCGGAACAGACAGGGCCAAGGGAAGCTGCATGGTGGATGGGACCCCGAACCTCACATTATACTAGAAACAGTGGGAGAATCGGGACTAGTGTACAGAGTGAGGCCAGAGAAGGGGGGGAGGGAGAAAGTCTTGCACAGGAACTCTCTTAAACTGTGTGCAGGTCCCCTGCCACAGCCAAAACCTCCAGCCCCACAGCTGACTGGAGACAGCCATGCAGAAATGCCACTGTTTTATTGTGTTCCTGCCCCATACATGCCTGCAGACACTGAGGGACCTGTGCGACGGTCCTCTAGACCGAATCAGGGAGTGCCACCAGCATGCTACAGACTGTAAAAGTGTAAAACAGACTGTTGCAGAGACTGCCAACGTTTAGTTATGGGGGGATGTGACAGTAAAATAAACAAATTAACACAACATGCAAATCCTACGAACTGACCCTGTGTTCATTACATTTATGAAATGTTGCATGTTACCTTGTTTGCAGTATTTTGATTATTTCAGTTGGAGTTTATGTTGAACTGCATGCAGAGTTTTCATTTCCAAACTGACATTGAACTGCACATGGACTCGTCCCCGGCAGCAATCAGCGCAATGAGCCACAGGTGGTAGCGCGCAGGGGATAGATTCCTCTTAAGCAGCAGGTAAGGGACCCCAGCGAAGAGCCGGACGGCGAGAGGAGACCACCACCACCACAGAAGAACAACCACACACCTGAAGTGCAGCAGCCTGTGTCCGTTTGGCCTTACAACTCCAGCCTGGGCGAACAGCGGGACGCTATTCCCCAGGAACAAAACATCCAGTGGTGGACTGCGGGACCGGAGGGTGGACAGCAGGCGAAGGGAGGTCATCGGCCGCAATTGGAAGGGGAAGTAACGTGGAGAAGCAGCGCCTTCGGTTTTGGAGTGAGACCAGTACAAAGGACAATTGGACTGCCGGAAGAGACTTTGGGCGGGGGTTTTTATTTTATTTTATCACTTTTATTATAATAAATCCATCAGCAAAGCTCTAATGGGAATTCTTTTTCTGGATTGACGAAGAAAACATTCTGTGGCCAACAAATTCTTGATGTCAGTCTACTAACATATTTTCTACAAAATTTATAGTAGTTTAAAACAAAGGGAAAAAGAACAATGCAGGGCGGGAAACAAATGGTGGTCAGTGATTAGTAGTTGTGTATGTCTGGCACGCATGCGCAGCTCATTTCTATGTCTGACACCCTGCAGTGTGGCTCATGGTCGTGCAGCTCTCTCGTTCAGATAGCCTACCGGTATGTGGGTGGTGGTAGATGGGAAATTTGGTGGTGGGGCAAAATGTAGGTTTCTTTGTAATCTGTGACAATGCAATTTTGTAAACGGTGCTATAAAAATAAATCTTGACTGATTGATTGATACTATATTATTGCGCTTCGGAAAGTCGTGTGTGCCTGCCTGGGTACCCCGTTTCTCCCTGCTTGATGCCAGCACCCTCAGATTAGCCACTGTCGGAGGCTCTGGCCCCAGGAAGCAGGTCCGGCTCTACCTAATTTAGTGCCCTAGGCGACTAGGTGCCCCCCCCACACACACACACATACACATAAGATTAAATTACACCAGCCAAATGAACAATCACAACAGTTTAATTTGAACAAGAACAGCAAACTTTCAGGTAACTCTTTCCAGCGTGTCTTTCAATTCAACTAAAATTGTACACGTCTTGACTTCCTTGCAGCAAAAGCATCAATGGTATCATCAAATGACACCTGCCTAGACACTTCACGGTTGATGATTATCAGTGCAAGTCCATTTAACCGCTCTTGAGCCATGGTGGATCTCAGGTAGGTTTTGATTAGCTTCAATTTGGAGAAGCTCCTCTCTGCAGCAGCCACTGCCACAGGAATGGTGACAGCAATCCTCAGGGCCACCCACATGTTAGGGTAAACTTCCTTAAGTTTCTTCTCCTGTAGGAAGCTGAGAAGTTCAAACGTTGTCGTTTTTCCTTTTTCCATGTCTGGGAAACTCTGCAACTCCTGTGCCAGTTCCTTCCAGTCCAGGTCTGACTGTCCATTACAGCTTAGGGTGTTGCTCAGTGTTTCACAATGTCTTCTTAGTTCCTCATTGGGCAGGTCAGGGAAGTTGACAAGAACACCAAATATCTTCTCAACTTTACCCAATGCCTGAAATCGTTTCTGCAGTGAGACAATGGAGACATCCACCACCACATTGAAAAAGGAAACTTCCATTTTCTTTAGTGTGTCTGTCATTTCCTGGTCAGGAACCTCATATGAGAACTGTCTCTTAGTTTTTTGTATTCTCTTCTGCTTAAGGACAGCCTCTACATTCATCTTGTCACACATCTCCTTGGCACACACTTGAGCTGAAGCAAATCCACTGTCTCTGTAGCCTACAAGGAAAGCTTCAGTTTTCCTTAGGTCAACTGCAACATCCATTTGCATGGTTTCTGACTGCAATAATTTGCTGACATGTTGAATGTTTGTCAGGATGTCATGCCAGACCACAGTACAGATTGAGAATCTGTAAGATCCAACCTCTTCAGCTAGAGATTGTGCCTCGATTTTTATAGTTGGGTCTGTGGTGTTGTCCCTCACCTCTATAAGTGCATCTCTGACTTCTGCAGCCTGGTATCTCACAGCGTCTACACTGTTGATTCGACTCTCCCATCTTGTATCTGACCAGGATTTCAGGGTTGTGGTCACATGTTTTTTTAAAATGGACCATCGCTGAGTGGAGGCAGAAAAAAGTGTGAACAGCTTCTGCAGGTAGCCAAAGTAGCAAGTGGCATCTGCAGAGCTTTTTGCTGCATCAGCTACCACCAGATTCACTGTGTGTGCTCCACATGGCACAAATAGAGCCCTTGGTTTTTTTTTTCAAGAAGCCTGGCCTAGACTCCTTTCTTCTTCCCTTTCATATTTGCTCCATTATCATAAGACTGCCCTCTACAGTCTTCAAATGGGATGCTGAGCTCTTCAAGTCTCTTGAGAATGAGGGTTGAAAGGCTTTCTCCTGTGGACTCTGCCTCAAGGAACCCCATAAAATGCTCTTTTATGTGTGGGGTGTCCTCAACTGCAACATGTCGAATGATGACAGATAGTTGCTCTTTATGGCTTAAATCAGGGGTGCAATCCAAAATTATTGAAAAGTATTTGTTCTGTCGAATTTCTTTGACCATTGCCTCCACTATCTTTCCACCAATGCAACCGATGAGCTCATTTTGAATATTTTTTCCTAAGTAGGATGTATGGCTAACTCGTGTTTCCACGTCAGCAACTTGCTGCTTCAGTACTGTGTCAAACTTGGCCATGAGCTCTACTTCTTTCAGGAAGTTTCCGTTGTCTGGTTCATGAAGTCTTTCTGTGGTTCCCCTGAGAGCAATATTTCGCTCTGCCAGTGACTGTATGATGGCCACCAACCTGGTCAGGACTTCACGCCACCGCCTCCTTTCAGCTTCTATTAGTGCCAACTCAACTCTGTCTATTGTTTGGTCCTTGTCAAGACGAGTTTCAAGCTCCTTCCATGAGGTCATGTGTTTCCAATGTTCTGGACTGTTCTCATGAGTTTTTAGTACGTCGCTGCAATTTTTCCAGTCATTTAGTCCATCACTGATTAGTTTGTATGTTTTCTGTGAGAAGAGCTTGCAACAGAAGCAGTATAAACTGTTGTTTTTAATGGAATATACCATCCAACTTCTCTTGATCTTTTCTCCATTGATTAACTGTCTATGGAAGTAGTGGTGATGGCAACTTCTCCCATCTTCTCTTTTTGGGAATTCAAAGTCAGATTTTAGCTGATATGGCCCTCTGTGGACTAACTCCACCCTCAATTTATCAGCCAGGGAAGGCCAGTCAGCAGGGTCTAAAGGTGCTGCCTTGATAGATTTTTCATGGACTTCAGGATGTGTTGACGGGCCTGGGGTGTCCTCAGGCTGTGGAACAGTGCACGCTGCGCTTGTCCCTTCACCTGCAAGAAAATCAAACACACATGCAAATATAGATATTAATCCTTCAGTATTAGTAAAGTCACACAATGATTTACAAATTACAGGACATCAAGCAATAAACACATCTGAAGCATAAATAAGGAATAACAGTTGTATTGTTCAGTAATGTGACTGCAACATTTAAATACAGAACTCACCTGCTTCATGCTGACTTGCAGAGGTGGGTGGTGTGGTTGACGTGGTAATCCTTTCGCTGCTGCATGACGCCTGACTTGTAGCTGTATTCAAACAGAGCACATCCATACTGTCACACCACTGCATTAAGTTTGTTGTGTCATTCTATTTCACTTAATAAATCACTTAATTTTAATTGACTAAAAATTACATTTACTGGCATTACTAACAAGGTTGTACCATTCAGTAACAACAACAATAACATAGTAGTGTGTCAGAGACCACAAACAATTGGATAAACTTACATGCTTCAGAGAGTGGTGTTTCTGTGGATGTGTGATCAGAAGGCCCCTCTCCAGAAGCTGTTTGAGGTGTCTGTAAAAATTTTCTGAGTGCATCTAGACAGAGTAAATGTATTACATTACAAGCAAAAACAAGTAATAAGAAAAATAAAAAATAATAATAACCTGCTGCAGCTTGCATCATCACTTGGCTACTGAATTTCAGCACAATATCAAACGTGATAAGACAGTAGGAGAACTAAGCACCAGCAGCAGCAACTGTGTCAGTGGGCACACAGTTGTTAATTAATTTTACCATAGTCATCACTAGTATATTTTCAACTCGACCAAACATAATGATGACGTGATGAAACTGAAATAAAATACCAAATCAGACCGGACATACAGGCAGAGATAACTGTGTAGAAAACTAATGAAAACTCATCACAAACATAAACGGCGCCGATGCAGTGCGCATTTCACATTAAACACGGTGTAGCTAGCAAGCAGAAATAAATGAAACGTCTTCACACAAAATGGCATGATTTAAAAAATGGTACAGCCTAATTTAACCTTTATATTGTAACTTCCTCTTCTCCTCCTCTTTTCTTCTCTTTTTGTTCTGCGCACCCGAGGGCTTGGACGGCCTTTTCATCGCGTAACAAAATCATCACCTGTCTGTGACCTGACCTTTGATTCCTCTGACCCGTCATGTGACTCAGCAGCACCACATTTTAGGAACATCATTGTTTATTTATTTGTTAATATTTTAATCATTTTCAAGAGAGAACACACAAAGGAGGGTGACTGAGCATAGAAAATTATTTTTATTTTTATTGTTTTTAATTTTTTTTTTTTTTCCTCAAGGCCAAGGGTGCCTGGCGGCGCCCCTCCAGCAGATGGCGCTCTAGGCGACCGCCTATATCGCCTATGCCAAGAGCTGGCCCTGCCAGGAAGTAAACAGTGGCTGGCGGCGCTAACCTGAATTTACGTGTAGGCCTAATGGAGTTCCCTATCACTAACATGTGTTGTTTAATCCTGTCGGCGGGGGTGGAGGAGGCTCGCGGGCCAACAGGACTAACAGCGGGGCTAGCAAGGGTTGAAAGTTGAAACCCGCTTCACAACCGGTACGTAGCCTGCCCTTGTGAGGCTTCCCATGCCGCGGAGCGGGACAGAGACAAACTCCGCAGCAGCTGCCGATGGGACTATCCTACTACTAGCAGTTGTTAGCAGGCATGCTAACAACTAAAGAACCTGTGGCTAAAACTATCTAGAGTGCCCGTGGTATCTAATGTGATGCTAACCAAGAGAAGCTGCTACTGACTGTATGCACGGCGCGCGAGAGAGAGACCCGGCTCTGTTGGCTGAAGAGCCGTGGACTGTGATATAATATATTTGAATATACTTTTTTTTTGATTTTCAGAATGAAGCGGGGTCGGTTTGGTGGTGGGGCAGTCGAGGCATTTGGGGGGGCATTGCCCCACTGTGCCCATGCCTATGCCTATACCTAGAACCGGGCCCACATACAGAACAGTTGTCTTCTAATTGAACCTGTTATTTTCAAAGTGGCTTCAATGCATGCCTTGTTCTAGGCTATTTGCCACTAAATTATGGTTCTTAATGTGTATTGTTCATGCCAATGTCAGTTTCTTAAACGTTACACATAACGAGTCATAACCTGAACGTAGTGTATACAATTATGAAACTAAATGCATATTTTTTATTTGATGGATTTCTAGTTGTACAATACATTAGCACCCTGCTCTGCAGGATCAGGTACTGTATAGGCTGCATTCTTGTATACACATCCCTCAAGGTTTAGGAAGTGAGCTGTCACTGTTACATCCATTTCTCCATTTCCACTAAATCCACATATTGTCAATAGCCCACTCTATTTTTTGACCTCTTGCATTATTATTTTACTTATACTAACCACAATCTGTTTTCTGTCTCAACGAAACTGGAAACATGTCAGGGTGTGAAGTGGGTGTGTAGTCTGTGTGTAATGCTGAAGGCTTGATGCACAGCAATATACTGTATAATCTTTGCGATAATCGATGCCAGTGGTTACAGATATCACTAAAAACTAGTGCTGTCAAACGATTAAAATATTTAATCGCAATTAATCGCACATTTGTATCTATTCTAAATGTCCCCCCATTATTTTTTTTTCTCATTTTAATGCTCTTATCAACATGGAAAAGTGTTTTTTTTTTTAATTGAAAAACAACATTGGCAAACAGGGTGATACAAAATAAAATTATAAAGTGCACATGTCAGGTAAACTAGGACTCAGCCTATAGTGCAGTTAAACCATGGCTTAATACTTTCTTTTTCTCAGGTTTGCTTTGAACATAGCAGTTCATTCACCAGAGACTCATCAACCCAGCCTCCTTTTTCAGAAAGAATGAACAGTAACGGTGGGGTTACCAATAAAAGGTAAGCCTACTACTTCTTTGCTTTTAGCCAGTTACTCAAACAGACAAGCCTGTTGACATTTTCACACAACAGGGAAGCTCACTTCTTTTGTACAACATGCCCAGACACTGAAAACAACCTTTCAGAAGGTACTGATGTTGCCGGTGCTGCTAAGTACTTGTGTGCAAGGTGGGTCATTTCACTGTGTGCCCCTTGATGTGTGGACCACCATTCCTGGGGACAGTCATCCATGCCCGTAAGAGGCTCTGCCTTGTAGCGCTCCAGACATTGTGCAATTCTGTCCTCCTCTTCATCAGACGAAGACTCGTGTGCCTACTACTCTTTGGCCAGCTCGCAAGCCCAAACGGCGTGCCTGTTGTTAACGCCGTTAATAACACGTTTAACTGACAGCACTACTAAAAACCCCTTTACTAATAGTGACTTTTGCTTGCATACCTTTTGGTATGGTGAAAGTGGACAATTCATTTTTGTCTTGATCACCAAATGAGCTACTACTCTTCTTAATCATTGTTTTATTTTTTACTCAAGGAAGCAGATGCTCTTCTAAGGGACACCCTAGAGGCTGCATGGTGGTGCAAACACCAAACATTAACAGGCACAGTGTCATTCCCAAAAGTAATTGGGATAGACAGGGAAGACCGCATAACGACACTTAAAGACTTGCCGATGGCCTGGATGAAGACAAAAATATTCTACTGAGGGAACCATTCATGTTCTCTTTCCAGTTACAGAGTAACTGAAATGTTTTGTGTGGAGGTACCTGATGACAGGCACATGTAAGTTTTTGCTTCTTTTGAGGAACAGGAGTGAAGCCATCTTTGAATGATGCACTGATTGTCTCACTTGTTAATCATGTCATGTCAGTTAAAAATGTAGTAGAAATCACTGGAGTCTCATCTGTTTAGTGGGGCTAGTAAAGGGAACAAAGCACATTTGGCTTCAGTCTGTTTATATGGTATAGTCAGGCTCCACTCTTATCAGGAAAATGTACTGATATAAAGATATGTTACATTATGAAAACAGGATATGGGGTAGACAGGGAAGAAAGCATATCAACAGGAAGAGTTGTATGATGGAGAGTACTGTAATGTATGACGGCCTTGATAAAAGTTAAATATTCTCATAAGTCATGTTATTGTTCAGTTTGATTATATGACTCTGTGTGTAGTAAAGCTATCTGTTTGCTGCTTCGATAGTCTTGTCACTTAAGTTAATCAAAATGACATAGAAATCACCCAAGTCTCTGATCTCTTTGCTGGAATTGGTATAAGTTAATGCACAGAGCACTTTCAACATGCCAGTATGTTTATATGTCACACTCTGTCACCATTCTCAAGGGGAAAATGCTGTTGCAAAGCAATATTGGCCACGGGCAGGGTTTAAAGGTGCCTATAGGCTCGTTCGAGATGAGCCAGGCCTGCGCAGAATCGATCACCGGCGACCACCGCACAATGCATGCCGGTTAGATTTGTGTCCGACTTGACCCCGACTTGCTCTGACGTCATGCACGCGCCTGCAACGATAACCTCACGAGATCAAGGCGGCCGCAGTTTTAGAGCCAGGTGCTGCAGTTGCTCTCCACCGACTGCAAGACCTCAGGGCATGATGGGAAACGCCTGGCTGTCGCCTGATCAAAGAGCTGATTGGCTCTTAGTTAGGACTACAAACACTCCTCATTTTCTGTGTAATTGTTACATTTAATGCTAGATTATGAATCTCACGCTGTGCAATGAAGGTTTAATCTGTTAACAAACATTTTGTGTGGTTGATGATGATAATAATGATGATGATAATGATGATGATAATAATAATAATAATAATAATAATGGTAAATAATAAACACTTATCAAAACGAGCAATCAGTGCTTTACAAGGCAGACAAAAAGAACAAAGGATAGAATACAATGCCAGATACACACATATTCCCACATATATACTGTATATAATTACAAATATATATATAGCTATCCGAACGTGTTCTGCAAACTACAGGTAGCCTACAGATGGCTCTAACTGGATGCAAATATTTCTGTGACTTCCTGTATTTTCTTTGACAGCGGCTGGAAACTGTCCGACTTGACTGCAGCTTTTTGTCACCGCCCCCTGCTGCTGCCGCCTGGTCTCATCCACCTTCCAGGCGAGGCGCAGTTCATCTCGAACGAGCCTATTATCACATCCAATAAACAACAGCAATTATGTATAATTTCATGTCTTGCCACTGACGTTGAAACTGAAAGGATATACACAAGGAGAGGTGGAAGGAAATGGGATTTTGGGATTTGTAGGTGCACTGCAATGTACAGTATTATATTAACTTCATCTCAACATTGTGTCAAAGAAGAGCCTGATGAAAATGTCATATTGATTTGACTGATCTGTGAAAAGGCAAATTTCACATATCACATTTGAAATGATTGGCTACTTTCATATGTGAACTAAACATTTTAAAAGAAAATGTCACATTAGACATTGTTTTTGTGAAGTGTGACATTAAAGTGTGTAAATTGCATCCATTCATATTATATATATGATATATATCATTATCATGATATGAGACTATATATCGTCTTGGATTTTGGATTGTTATATTGTGATGTGGCATACGTGTTGTCTTTTCCAGGTTTTAAAGGCTGCATTGCAGTCAAATGATGTTATTTTTTAACTTACCAGACTGTTCTACTTGTTCAAATACTTGTTTTTACCCACTTCATTTATTATATCCATATTACTGATGATTAGCCTACTGATCAGAAATCTCAGTATTTTGTGAAAGTACCAATGGTCATCCCTACAATAATATTGTGATATTTGACTTTGTTGCCCAGTCCTAATATTTCATGAGATGGTTTTGAGACGATTTCAAAATTACAAGGTATATGTCATTCATCATGAGATGACCTAAAAATATATTATTCTAAGGCCATACCCCCCCCCCCTTTTTTTCCCTCCTCAACAAGTCTATAATGTTGGCACAATACTGCTCTCACAGAGAACAGATTAGCTTGAAATGGGACATGAGCATTAAGTTACACTCAGAGACAGAAAACTGTTGTAACAGTAGACCTGGTTTGTTACATACGACTGACTCCTACGCCACTGTTAACCTGTCAGTGTCTAACTGTCTGTCATTCTGACATTATTTATGACGTGGCAGAATGAATGAATGTGTACGTTGACGCCACCTTCCATCCACTTCTTTGACATTGGTAAAGGGCTCTGTCAGATGTTAGCGGTGTGGTTCTCCAAATATTTTCAAGGTAAGACAACTGCTCTGGTATAAGTAAAATGTTGCATTAAATATATGTTGCAGTGACAAAATTATGGACTATTTACAGCCAGAGACCCAACATTTCCCCCATGAGCAAGCACTTGGCGACAGTGGTGAGAAAAAACTGTCTTTACATATATTATTCACAAAATTATATTCAGAATTCGAAGGTAGCTCCAAAACTATAGGAGCAGCATAACCATTTACTGCTTAGTTAGCCGTGGAGCTAAGAGGCCCTATTAGCTGACGGTCGTATGCTTGCACTGGAACCTGGGATGATGGAGGAGTCACTGTGGTCAACAGGGCTCAGCTGACTGGGCTCAGCTGACCGGGCTCAGCCATCTCCCAGTGAACAACACAGCTGGACACCAGGTGGGGACTGAACACAGCCTCGGAGTATAAATTCACATGAAATATGGTATTTTTCTGTTTAGAAAGGAAAATAGGTGTAAAAACGTATCCTTCCTTGACATTTTGTGAGTTTATTTGGTTCATCTGTTAAACTAAGAAGCGAACTGACAGCCTTCACATCTCCCAACTGAAACTACTGGGATTATCGGACTATCCCTCTTGAGGTACAAAGTAGTATTGTGGGACAGGACAGACCGAGGTTAGCTGGTTAGCATCATGGTTAGCTTCAGTAGACATCAACACATGCAACACATAGAAGTCTTTGAAATGTCAACACTCGTGTTTCTTTACACTTTAAAACAAAAAAAAAATGTAATTACCTTTTATCAACAAAGGTCCCATATTATACTGTTTTTTTCATCAATTTCACACGGCTGTCAGAGGTCCAACAACACTGTATTCGAAATGTATTGCCCCAAACCCATCTGTGGTCCTGAATTTCAGCTGTCTAAAAGTCGCTCAAGTGAGCTCTACTGAGAGCAGGCTGAAATAAAAAGATGAGCACAAGCACAGACAGAGCAACCTTGTAAACGGTTTATTGTCAGGATCATTCATTTCTTAGTTTAACACATGGATGCAATGAAGAAACAACCTCATAAATATGACCGCCTGCGTACATGAAAGTCCACGTTACAAAACACAGAGGTGATAAACATTTCAATGTACATTTCACCACCTACTCCTAACAATCTCAGTTCAGAGCTCTGATTTAGCAGTATGGATATAAGATGAACACAGCAGATATGTGTCTTTAAACCACTAAAATGGGTTTTACTGGGGCATTTATCAAATCTGCAGTCCCTGTGCTTCAAAGTGCATGAGAGCTGAATTTCTAAAAATCCTGACAGAGGTGTGAGTGAGCTTCTGATCCATCACCCCGACAGCTCCATCAGGTGTGAAGCGAGATGCAATACTGTTTTTCTCTCCAAGGCACATTATGAAGTTCTTCTGAATGTCAGTCATGACCACACTAACATGCTACTGTTAGGTCACAACGTCAGGAAGGGTTCTGTCACAACACGATCCAACAACTCAGCTCTGTCAGCTCTGAGCATCTGTTGTTGTGTTCACATTGAAGATAAATGATTTGATGACCTTGGTAACACTGACTAAAACATCCACACAAACATGATTTCGGGGCTATTGTACAACGGGGACAGAGGTATTTACTGACTCTTCACTGAGGTGTTTCACACGCAAGGGAATCACATTTTTGTTTCTATCGTTTCATCTCAGACGTGCAATTTAAAGCAATTCTTGTTACATTACAAAAGAAACAGAGAATTCCCCTGATAACAAGGACACAACAGCAAAGGTTTCTATCAAACTCTACTAAAATCTACAGTAAAAATAAGAAAAATAAAGGCACATGTACAGCGGCAATCCGTCTTTTTTTTTCTTAGTCCTTTTGTTGTGGCTGAGAGGCTAGCAGCAGAGCGGCATTGTGCAGTTGGTTGCTGCCCACTCCTCCCATCCTGTGAAAGATGGCTTCTCATTGGTCTACTGATCGGCTGCCGTGACGAGCTCAAACCACTGTCTGAGTGCGTCGCTCAGGGTCTCTGGCAAGGCGTTGACATCTCGCAGGATGACGTAGAAGGGGAAGGGGAACTCTTCCATGTAGGAGCGGATCTCTGGCAGTTCGCCCGGCCCTTTGAATATGGGCACCTTGATGTCCAGTATGGAGTCCTGCAGCACAGCACCATGGTTTACTTACACATTGTGTCTGGAGATTTAGAGAATAATAAGGTCAAGTTTTTCTTTACTTACCCGCGAGTTGGGGTTGTCAAGCACCACGAAGATGATGAACACATTTGCACTGCGTGCTGCACGCACAGCTGCCATCACCCGCTCCTTCCCCTCCAGGAACAACCCCCTGCCATCAGACACGATGACCAGCAGCTGGGCTGTTTCTGTGGAGAGAGGTCAGGTCAGACAAACAGTGGAGGGTAACATCATAAGATGCAGCTGGTCAACGCACTTAAAATTGGTTTGTCTGCATGAGCCAAGTCTTTCAACATCCAGCAGTGACAACATGTTGTACTGATACACTCTGGAGGAAACTTCTATTTCCAATATTAAAGTGAGAATTTAAACCACTGGAGGTCAGTGAATGTAGTGGTTTCAGACCAAAAAGTTCAGAATTCTGACTTTAAAAAATACTAATTTTGAGGGGGCGCACTTGAGCATGAGTAGTGAGTAGACGTGTCTTCCACAGCTCCCGCAGAAATTTTTCAAATTTATACATTTTGGACCTCGTAACCGTTCAAACTTCGTTGGAAACACACACTAAGTGACTTTACTACTTTATGAGTGGATGAATGCCTCCCAAATTGGCCAAACAACAGAGTGAGAGAGCCATAACACGGGGCGACTCGAACTCCTCGGCTAGCGTTAGCGCAGAAACAGGTGCTAATGCTAACAACATGGAAGCGCTGGCGAATGCAGTTACTGCTGTGCAAGCCTCTTTCAACTCTTTTCGGGAGGAGAACCGGGCGTCTATTGCTTCTCTACATTTGATTCTGAGTGTGTATGGCCAACGAATTACTGATAGGGAGGACGGGCTGAATGAGGTCGACAAGAGACTGAGCAGCGTGGAAGCTTCCCAAACTTCGCTGGCTAAAGAGAACGATGCTTTGAGGGAGAAGATGGCGTACTTGGAAAACTACACTAGACGGCAGAATATACGCATTGTGGGGATATCAGAAAATACGGAGGGCCCACAACCAACAGATTTCATCACCAAACTACTCATCGATGTGCTTGGGGAAGACAGTTTTGAGAAGCCGCCATCGGTGGATAGAGCCCACAGGAGTTTGGCCCCAAAACCAGCAGATGGTGACTATATACCACGGCCATTCATTGTCAAGCTCCATCACTTTCAAACCAAAGAGTTCATCCTACGCCTCGCCAGACAGAAGGGCCAGCTCTCCTACAACGGATCAAGATTTCAAATCTTTCCTGACTACAGCCCAGATGTCAACAAAAGATGCACAGCCTTCTCCGAGTCCAAAAAGAAGCTCCACGCCGCTAACATCCAGTTCGGCCTCTACTACCCAGCCACTCTACAGTTCACACACAACGGGAAACACATGAAGTTCACCGACCCTGCGGAGGCGCTGACCTACGTTAATAACAATGTTACTGTTGATGACGGACGCCCCGCTTTACACGCTACAGAAAATGGTGATTGAGGTAACGTTAATGAACGGGTCAGTGATGCCAGTAATCACTTAAAAGAGACGGTGATATCATTGGATATGGTTATTCTGTTGTATTTTCTGACAGTATTTTTTATTTTTATAGTAATATAATATTAGTATTTTTTATGTGGCAGTGAACATTTTGTATGTGAATGTGTGTATACACATCACACATAACGCTACATGTGTACGCCCTCCTAATTTTTTATTTTTTTTTATGATCACCACCAGTCTCGTTACATTGACTTTCTATGGCCTATGGGTATCATGGTTTCTATAATGTGAAATGATGTCCCAGGTCATTTAATACACTGTTGGAGAGGTTCATCAATGGTTGAAAAGGGTATCCATCATTGCGGGTAGCATGCAAATGCAGGTTTGCAGTAGTTTGAAGTTTTCTGGGGGGGATAGCCTTCTTAAGGCTTGTTTATGTGTTATATGTAGTAGTTTTGATGTGGTATTTGTTTTATATACAGTTTGTGCACCTATTTGGCTTTTTTATCATCTAATGGGGTAGACACTGGTATTTTTGAATTGAGTGGTTCTAATGACACAGAGTAACTCACATCTTGTCCCAGATAAAGGTGACAGGAAAATTATAAGCTGGAATGTGAAGGGTCTGAATCAGGCAATCAAGAGAAAAAGGGTTCTCTCTCACTTACAACATCTTGGGGTTGGTATTGCTTTCCTACAGGAAACCCACCTTCAAAATTGAGACTAGTCTAAAATTCATAAAGAATGGGTAGGAGTACTTATACTCATTCATAAAAAGATTCCTTTCATTGTATCAGACACTATCTTGGACCCAAATGAGAAAAAAAGTTAGGATTCGGACTTAAACTCACAAAGCCAGAAGTCAAATACATTTTTCACAGTGGCCCTACTCCTCCTTCATATTAATATTTTTTTGAGCATTGAAGAAAATGTTTTTACACCACCTGCTGGAAAATGTAAAGAAATTTGGTAATGAATGCTGAACTTAACTGACCTACAGGATGATAACAGGATGTTAACTGACAGTATGACACATAAACATAAACCATATGCTGTAGAAAAATGTGTTTATACTCAGCAAAGTAACGTATCTGAAGTGGTCTTGACCTTACTGAACAATCTCCCCAGTTATAGCAGAGATTTACTAGTTCTCGCTCTATTTCAGTGTCCTGTAAACTGTGCTGACCAGCTTGTCTTGCAGACAGCCCAATGTGAGAGTGAGAGGCAACAAATTTGACTTTTGCTACCCAGATTCGGTAACATGGTGTCCATAAACTGCACAGCACACAATTACTGCTCTGTGTTTTTTTTACTTAACTACACAGCTTGAATCATTACCTGAGTTTATAGATCCAGGAATCTGCTGTCGTGCCGCTAGAAACATTTTTGTGGAGGTCTCCAAAAACTACAGAGAGAGAGAGAGAAAGAGAGAAAGAGAGAGAGAGAGAGAGAGATCTTTCATTGCAAGCCAAACGGTAGATCGAGCATTATAACATATCAAATTCAGATCAAGAAATAAGAAAAGGAAAACAAAATTAATAAAAAGAAGAACCATTTTTAAATGCCACAAACTTTGTATACTGAAGTGTTGTTGACATAATGGACTGCCTTCCTGTCTGTTTACAGCATTAAATGTTTTTAATTCATTATTTGCAGCATCACTGTACTCTTTATTAAATGGTATTTGATGTTTTCTCTATGTAATTTGATGTATCCGTCTCATAAAGGACTTTATATTGTTGGTTTTGAGAAGTGCTATAAAAACAAACTGCATTATTGTTAACTGACTGTAAAACCTTCTGGAGAAACCACAGACAGATCCATTTACCGGTGGTTTTGAAGTGTCAACCTGCTGTATGCCACCCTTGATCCTTAAAGGAACAGTTCAACCAAAAATGCAAAATTTAGTCATTATCTCTTCACCCTAATGCTGATAGAAAGTCAGGTGAAGTTTTGTATTACACATAACATTTCTGCTCCACAGCAAAACAGCGTTGGATTGGCCAAACAAGACAAAAAAAAAACAAAACAAAACATAAAATGGCTCCATACGGCATAATCAAAGTCTACGGAAGCCCAGACATTGCAAATCGATTTCAAAATATGTTATTCACAAACCTTTTAAAGCCAAAATCTTCTAACTAAAACTAAATGTATTATTTTCAATACTTGTCAGGAACAAAAGGAGTAGTACAACGGAATCCCCACCTGTGCTATTCTGGTCTTCTTCTGTTGGAACTGACAGAGTCTGAGGATCCGAGCCCCCGACTCGTCATTGAACTGCTGCTGGAAGGGGTGGAGCAGCTGCACCTGCTCGCCAAAACTGCACACAAGCAGGCGTTAAAGGTTTGCTTCTAGTATACTAGCAAGTTTACGCAGTCACACCACAAACTGTATATTTCAGTGCATTTCATTTCCTACTTGTACTGTGTTTTTAGTTTTGTTCTGAGGTCTAGATGTTTGTTATCTGGCTGCACAATAAGTTCTTCTCTATCTTTACTGCATCACACTGAACATGTGTAACCTTACCTGCACACAGACACCTGTCCCACCTCCAGCAGTGTGAGAGCGTTGATTATCACTGCCAGGGATTCAAAAGCCAGCTGCACCACACACACAAACACAGCAGTAGTTTAGTTGGACACATTCAACCCTACTTTTTACTTCATGTAATCATTAGGATTAGCATGTCAGGTCACCTGTTTGGAGTGGTTGTCCACCATGCTGGAGGAGTCGTCCACAGCCAGACAGATCTGGTACTCCCTCTTGCTGGGCTTGGTCCTCCTCAGCCAGATCTTGTCTTTCCTGAACTGACTGGCAATGTAGGGGATCACCTTCCTCATGTTCAGACGCTTCCCTGTGCGGTAATCACCTCTGTGGAACATCACACACATCTTTAACAACATAACAATGATTTAACCTTTCCAATAGAACACATGATGTAGTGAGTGTGTTGGTGCTGACTTGAGTTTGGCGGCCTGCGTGGGCTCCAGGATGAGGCGAAGCTGCTCGCACAGCTGCTGGGAGAGAGCTGAGGTCAGACTCTGGTACTGGTGCCACATGGAGGCTGCTGCACTCTCCTGGAACACATCAGTCAAGAGTTACAACCTGGACTTCACACAGTCTGAACTACATAGTAAGACTCTTGATATGGTTCAAATTACGAGGACAACTATTTGACATATTTAGACCGTTTATGATTTATAAAAATACTCTTGTGTCATCATCACTGTCATCATCATTGGAGAAGAAAGTGGGTGTTTTGGATTAAGAGCAGCGGACTGTGAGACCATCACAGCCCATGGGGTCTTTTGACCATCCAATCTGACCGTTTGGACTGCCCCAGGTAGGAAGAGAGTCAGAACAGGAGCCATGCTAATCCAGCTTGGTTTAAGGCTGCTCCTGGCTAATGTCTGGTCACAGGAAAAGGAAATGGACAAAATGGGGCTCAGTCTGCAAAACAATGTGTAATCAGAGACAGTTGTGCCCACAGAGACCTGTCTCAATCACATCTTGGATCAAGCTGTTGCAGTGGAGACCAATCTCCACCACAACATCTCAGATCAAGCTGTTGCAGTGGAGACCTGTCTCCACCACAACATCTTGGATCAAGCTGTTGCAGTGGAGACCTGTCTCCACCACAACATCTCAGATCAAGCTGTTGCAGTGGAGACCTGTCTCCACCACAACATCTTGGATCAAGCTGTTGCAGTGGAGACCTGTCTCCACCACAACATCTCGGATCAAGCTGTTGTAGTCGACGGGTGGACCGTGCTGAGCACAGGACTGCAGCTGGACGAGGAGAGGTGGACTCTGTCCATTAACTTTGACTGTGTGTGAGCACCAAACATCGATGTTATAAACAGTGTTACCCAGATGTGGACCTTTTGATATGAAGATGCCGACCACATTATCATCACCATCTTGTTGCTGCTGCTTACATACATCCTGATGCAGCAGATTCAAAAGATGTACTACGTGTTTATGTATGTTTGTATATGAATAACTGATATGCATTCTGTAATTTGTGTAGCATGATTTCGTGATGCAACCCTGTGTTGTGTAATGACAAATAAATTACCTTGTACATTGTAAATTGTTCCGTTGTTTGTCTGTTTTAGTGTAATATTTAAGACTTTGTTGTGCTGTAGATCCAGTGTCTGCACAGTTTGTTTGAATTTGTAAATTGGCCGGATGTGCTATGCCCTTCCACTGTCTGATTTCCTGTCTGGCTCGATTTACTCTGTGCAGCCTACAGACAGCTACGGTCCGCTTCCATCAAAAATAGCCTTGGTGCTCAGGTTCTCGAAACAGCAATTACATGTATTATATATAAACCAGTATAATACAGTGTTTCACTCTCTTAGTAAACAGTGGAAGAAGAGTCATTTGGAAAGGAACTTGGGGTCAGACTCACCTCCTCCTGAGTTCCTGGAGGCAGTTTGTGCCAGGCCTCCAACTGCAGCTCCATCTCCCTCCTGATCTCCTCTGGATCTCTCTCTGCTTTCTGCAAACATACACACACACACACACAAATACAAACACACGCGCACACACAGCGTTGAGGTCTGACTTTGATAACTCAATGCAATTTAAGAATTCTCTGACAGAGTTCACAGCAGCAGCGAAACAAAAGTGTCTCAGTCCTTTGACCAGAGCATATTTGAGTAAGACAGAGTACTAAGTGCAAATAAGTAAGTAATGAGAACAGGAGGTTTGTCTCTACCTGCATGGTGTCCAGCAGCAGCTCAGGAACTGTGTGAATTGTGGATTCTGTGCTTCTCTCTGCTCGCTCCTCTTCTCTGAGATTTAGTCGGTCCTTCCACCTCTCCTCCTCCTCGCCCTCTCCCTGATTCTGCACCTCCATCTCTCCACTGTCAACACCTGCACAAGACGGGGAAGTCAGGGGATGTGCAGGTTTCACAAAACCACGACATGGACTTCTGTTTGCATCTTTAAATGTTATCTATTCTAAGTGCAATTCAAGAACACACACTGTCTGTTTAATGAAGTTACTGAGTCCTCAGAGCAGGATGAGAAGGAATGGGTCACCTTTCTGGGAGGCCTTGGTAGAGTCCAGCTGCTCAGGCTTCAGCTCCTGGACCTCAGCAGCCTGAAGGTCCTCTTCCTGGTTCTCCATTTCCATGGCTACATCCTCATCGTTCTGGTCTTCATCCTGGTCCTGCTGAGGCCCTGCTGCTTTCTGCTGGTCTGCACTGGCAACATCTGGAAATGGCAGGATGCAGCAAAGACCAGAAAATGTGACATTTTCTTGACTTCAACAACTGCTGTGATGGCTAAACACTCACATATCAAACTGTTACTGAATACCACTGGGAGTGTTATGCGTGTACGGGGGTAATTACTGACCATATGTCTGTGTGTCATAGGCTGTCTCTCCCTGTTTGATGTGCTCATACAGGTCTGACTCCTGCTGGGCGTCACTCTGCCTGCTGTCGTCAGCACAATCCTTGCTGCTCTCCACTGTACGCAGACGCTTGTTAACACGTTCATTGTAGTCACCGGTCGACCGCTCGTTGTCTGCTTGACCAGGTTTCCTTTTGAAGCTCTGGAACGGTACAGAAAGTTTAAACAAAGTGATAAGATGAACTGGGAAAAAAAGGGAGGAACGTGTAGATTTTCTGAGGCGCCGTCGTACCTGAGTCTTGTTCTGAGTCTGCATCTGTGAAGCCATTCTTGCTGTCAGCTTCGACTGGTGGCCCTCTGATTGGCTGGCATCAGCGGCTCCGCTCCCATGCTCCTAACAAACCAGAACAAAGGAAATGTTTGATATTTCATCTTCTTCTTATGGGGACAATTTGAGGGTGGATGATGAACATGATGAATACTTTGGTGCTCGTCATTTTAATTAAGAACGATCTTCAACTGAATGGCTTTCAGTGTGAAAAACAGTGTTCATAGGAGAGTGAAGTTGACATTCTACGTCAAAGAGTTGAAGCAAATCTGTTGAATAACTTGTTCTAAATCTAATCGAAACTTCATGGCTTATACAAAAACACCTTATTTTACTGGTGGACATGGCCAACACAATAACTGCACAGAAACAGGACCTTTCAATGTAATGAGTCACATCTTAAGAGGTACATGTACAGTATATACAGTGGTGGAACTGGCCCCAATTCACTGGGAGAAGCCTACTTTACGAATGCTAGCAAAGTGCTTTTCATGAATTGCACAACAGTATAGGGCCATTATCTTATTTTCACGGCCCTTGTCAATTTCATCTTTGCAATTTAAGCTTTAATTTTGAACATTTACATTTAAGCTTTTGTATTTTAAAATTTAACTTTTTCATTTAAATCATATTACATTTTCAAACTATCTTTTTACACTTGAAATGTACTGTATTGAAATGTACTAATGTAAATGTAAGTTCCTTTTTTTTTCAGCGGACTAATAGTTACTTTTAACCATTAGCCCAATGCATGGCTTAAAGAAGCATGGCAGCCTCTGCCATCAGTGTATGAATGTGTGAATGAATGGATGATTGAGACAAGTGTTGCTTAGTCTGTACAATACAAAAGCGCCATATAATTGCAAGTCCATTTAGCATCTCTTCAACCATCGTTTTATAGAGATAAAATTCAAGTCCAATTGTTCAGCATTTGTTTACCACACTGCCTCCAGCAGGGGTCTGGCTCCCTTTATAGAAATGTTGAAAACATTACAATATATTGTATATAATATAATATTAAAATTGATTACCTATCTTCACATTTCCTGTTGATGAGGATTGCTGAGTAATTTCCAGAGTTTTGTTCTCTTAGATTCGAAACAACCCCCAATTTGGGACAGTGGCAACAAACGACTGGGAAAGTTTTGGAATTCTCCAAAAACAACTGTTTGGAACATTCCACAGGTAAACAGGTTCATAGGTAACAGGTGAGAGTATCGTGACTGGGTATAAAAGGTGTGTCCCTCCTCGTAAAGAAGTACTGGGTCTAACTGATGAGTCGAGTACCTCTTTAGCTTGGTCTCTCTCTGACGCCTCTCCTGCCAGCTCCACAGCTGTATCACTCTGAACGTTCTGCTCTCCAGTCTGACCGTCTGTGTTGTGCTCCTTCCTCTCAGCAGACTCTGGCTGCTCCTCATTGTCACCAGCTCCTTCGTCCTCCTCCTCCTGTAAGCATTAAGTCCAAATAGTGACACAATAAAACTATGTGTGCGGACAGCTCCTGTGTTTAAAGGTATAGTAGTTCTTTGGCATCCATACCTTTGGTTTTTCTCCTTTGTCATTTGGAATAGCCAGATCTTCCTCTTTTCCTGCCTCCTGTCCTCTTTCCTCTTTTTCCTCCTCCTCCTCTTCATCCTTCACAGCAGATTCCTCGTCTGCTTCTGTGTTCTCTCCTCCTCCCTCACTCTCATCTTCTTCAGTCTTGGGCTCCTGACCGTTCTCCTCTCCTGGTTGGTCCGTCTGTTCCTGCTCCATCTCCTCTGCTCCCTTCTCCTCCTCATCTCCATCCTTCTGTCCGTCTTCCTTCTCATCCAGGGCTGTGGCTTTCTCGTCGATGTCAAATGGATTCTCCTCTGAGGAGGGAAAATGCCAGGGGAAGTGGAAGTGAGCACAGAGCTCATTTGAATGCCAAAACAAACCGACCCTCACTTTGAATATTCCAAAACATTAACAGCAGGTCTCACCATCACCCTCGCCCTCTCCGTCATCTCCATCATCTCCACCCTTATCATCCTGGTCCAGATTGAGATCCTCAGGCAGATCCATGGCCTCAGGCTCAGGCCGCTTGTCCTGCTGACCGTGGTAGGGGTCCACTTCATTCTCATCAAACTCCCTCTGGAGAACAGCAGGAACACAGATGAGAAAGAGGAAAGCCATAAAATTTAATGGAAATTAGTGACATGATGGAAATATGCATCAGTAATTCTGGATGAAATTTGAAAGGAGAAAAGTAAAAAGTGAAGGGAATATTAATAATTAATGGTTAATACAGTTGACTGTGTGCAGGAAAGACTATCTGTGACTTTCTTCACTTCTTTTAAAAAAAGATCACCTCATCTCCTTGTTCATTGACTTTCTCTTTCTCCTCGTCGTTGATCTGTTCATCTTTGTCCTGGTTTTTCTTGTCTTTGTTGGGGTCTGCAGCATCCAAATTGTCATCCTTAGCCACCAGCTCTGACTCACCCTGAGAGAATCCAGTGTTGACAGAAAATTAGGACACAACAAAGGCAACATCTGAGGGGTTAAAATCAGATTCACTAAGAAATATTTGATAGGTATGTTTCTCAATACATGGAAACAGCTGATCTTTACATTCTTTTTTTAAAATGTGTTTTGTTCATCAGCCCTGTGGTCACTCTGTGGTCTGTACCTGGTCCATGCCCTGGCCTGACTCTTCCTCCTTGTCACTTCCTTCCTCCTCCTCATCATCCTCATCATCCCCCCACATTCTCTCATCCAGAGTGTCCGTCTGTCCTTCACCCAGGTCGCCCATCTTTTTATCCAGCTCCTCCTCATCCTCTTTAGACGAGTCATCATTCTCGTCACCTGCAAACAATTCAAAGAATCCACTGAGCAGTAATTCCACTGAAATTCACATATTACATATCAAAAGCCACCTGCACTAAATCATTTTATAGAAGTTTAATTTGTGTTTGTCTTCTGATATGATAAAAAGCTACCTTCCCTGGCTAACTGCCCCTGTGCGTTTATGCTCCAATTCTATGATTTTGCCTTTTCAACACAAATGTAATTTTTTCTGCTCAGTGTCTCGCCATAAAAAAACAAAAACAAAAAGATGTTTGCCAGGTGTTGCGTGGGGAGAGCTGCTGCTCCGCTGATCAGAGCCGGCCAGCTCTGGAGGAGAGAGTTGGCTGCAGAGCCAGACATTCTGGAGGAATAAACACCTGGAGTCATTGGATTCTGCTATGAATTCTGTTAGTTTGTTCCTGAACATGACGAGAAGATAGGGTGGGCAGTGGCCAACTTTGAAGGCGAGCTGTAGGCTGCCCACCCAATCATAAGTTAGACACAGTACTGGTATATTCTGTGCTTTTTTCTATTGGCTGAACTTTTTTCCTAACTTCTGATTGGCTGGGCAAGATGCAGGTTTGGGTGGGGTGACCCAACCCCTGCCCACAGCCATTGGCGGCCTAGGCCAGCAATTGCGACCGGAAGTCGAGAGACAAACCTGGAAATGAGCGGGCTGCATACAGTTAGCTCACCAGGCTACAGACAGTTCAGGTTACCTGGTTCATTCTCATCCCCATCATGCATTTGACCATCAAAGTCCTCTGACATCTCGATAGCGTTATCTTCCTCCTTGATTTTTTCTTTATTCTCCTGTTCTTCCTTTTCCTGGCCCTCTTGGAAAGTGTCCTCCACCTGGAAGAGTATAGAGATAGCTTTATGAGAAATGTTCCTTATACTGTTTCAGGTTATCACTGGTTAAAGATTCACTTTAAAACTCTTTGAACATTACTTTTGGCTATATCTTTTTTGGCATAGTCAACACATGTCGTAGTTAGACATGCCGAAGATTGTTATTTTGAATTATGATATTCAGAAATACACTCAGTTGGCATGTCAGCTGTAATTTAAATGTGTTACTGCAGTTTTTGTGGAAATAAGTTCTCACCATGTTTACTACTGCCACTCACCAACTTTCCCCAGTGCCTTTAACTACATCCCACAGCCTTCAGCAGCCTCTTTCTGTTCTGAACAATCCCAGGTGATGAGGCCATGAAATGCAATTGAAAACTCCAGACAAAACAGCTAGTAAGTGGATGTAATTTCATCACCTGATCTTCATTCTCGATCTTGTCACTGACGTCTTTGGTGCCCTCGCCTTCTCCTATACCACCGCCCTCGTAGTCGTGAAACTCTGTGGCACCTTCTCCATCTCCACCGGCCATCAGCTCTTGAGGCAGGCAGAAGCCCTGGGGAGGAGACCACAGCAATCTTTTAGCTTTAAGTTCAACTTAATATCTTAATACCTGTATTAGTTTTGATCTAAATGAGACTGAGTAACATTTGTTGTGCGTGTACCTTCTGAGCGAGCTCAGTGAAGATGCTGGCCAGCACAGACAGCAGTTTGCCTGTGCTCCTGTGTGCTCCCAGTGACACAGACAGGTAGTAACGCACCAGGTCAGAGTAAATCCCCAACAGAGGCTCCAGACGCACCAGCATCCTGCACGCCGTGTTTACTTCCTACACACACACACAAATACAGTTGTTCAAATATGATATGTTGATAAAATTATGATTTAAGAATATGTATGTTTTGGTGAGTTTTGTTTAGTTTATGTCAAATTTGATTGGAGTGTGTTTAATGATGACTTAACAAGGCAAATGATCGTATTAGTTCTGTCAAAGAGAAGATGTACAGTTGTATTTTTCTGTTCAGTGTGTTGAAGGTGTCATACTGTATGCAAGGCTGCAGTTGGTACCTGCAGTTGTGGCGGCTGACAGGAGTCTCTGTGTGTCCTCAGGCGGCTCAGCAGCCTCTCCAGACCACCACCAACATCTGCCACACACAGAGCCTCCACCTCAGCTGCCAGCTTCTCCTCCAGGAGTCGAGTGAGGTGACCAGGCTTCAGCAGGTCCTCCACAGGTTCTTCATCCCCCTCCTCTTCTTCAGCACCCTCTGAAACATTAGACAACATCATGTACATAACCATAAATACTGTTGGAAAAAAATATTCTGCTTTTGAGGAGATTTTAAACATATTTTGTCAGTGTCTGTGCATTTTTCACCTTTCGCACATTCATGACAACTTAAATGTTCCCTGTGTAGTTTAGATCTCTAGTAGTGCTGTGGAGCTGGTTTAGTCTGACTGTGTTCATGTTTTGCACTTGCATGCCGGTGACGCCATACACAGTCCAGTCAGTAGTTTCACACTGTTCCACTGATATACAGGCGGCGGTTCAGTGACGCAAAACGCACTGTATGTATGATGCCCTCTCAGAATACAGCACTCGTCAAAGTTGCTCAAATACACTATGGCTCCTTTTGCATCATGCTGAATGAAGGATCAGATTTTGTTGCAAGGAAACTTTGGGTCATATAACGATCCTGTCCAGGTCGTGACTGGCAGTAAAATGATTTGGGAGCTGTTCGGCTGGCACACATTAGAGCCACTTCTGAAGAATGTGCAACTAGCTTTGATAACTGTTGCTAACACAGTTCACCTCCTTGTGGCTACAAAGAAGTTCTCAAGACCAAAGACTGTTACTAGACAGTTGTATTTGATAAAGCAGCAGCTGTAACAGTGTTATACTGCTGCCTTCAACATTCTACATTGGAATGAACCAACATTTGATACAGAATTTGAAGGGCTGGTTTACACAAAAGTGAACAGAGAGCACTGCTGGCTTTGAATGCATCATTCTCACCTCTCTTGACGTCTCCATGCTGCTCTCTCTGTTCATCTCTCTCACTTCTCTTTACAAGTGTCTGGACAGCACACAGCACTGTGTTGATGTTTGTCTCGAGCTCAGCAGAGAACTCAGTACAGAAGGCAGGCTGGTCAGCTACGGAGGAAATAAGGAGAGGATCTGTATAATAGAACCATGGTACTACATAGGATTTCATCTCATCATACAGTCTGAGTGCTGCTTTTTAACAGCAAAAGTTATTTTTTCAACCCCTTACTTTGTCTTCATGTCTATTAGTAATATCTGAAGGACTGACAGTATTGGGCTCAGTGATCAGTGTATTCACCTGAGTTCTGGTGTCCCAGGGAGAGCAGCTGTGTCTTCCAGGTGGTGAACTCAGTGATGCTAGCCTCCACCTGTCCTCTGACATACTGCAGGCTCTGGGTGATGGCTGGCTGGCTGTCTGCACTGCTGACACATGTGGCCGGGGTGAAGAGCTGCTCCACGCTGGGCATCTGAGCCACCACAGCTCCCAGCTGGTCGAAGGCTGAGCAGCATGTGGCAAAATGGTTCCTGTGGAAAAATACAGTGTTGCTGGGACTGCTTCTGTCTTTTGTTACTGCTACATCTGATTTCAAATTCAGCTCATTTTACCATGTGTGGAGTACTCTCTCAGAGGTCTGCCGTGCCACATTATCCAGTTCCACCTTCAGGCTCTGCGTCTGCTTCAACATTGCATTCATGTGCTGGTTTAGCTGGCACCAGGCGGCATCTCCTCTCCGCATCAGACAGCCTGGGGGCTGGCGATGTGCTGCCAGCGGGGACGGGCACCTCAGGGTGTGCTGCCTGCAGCTGCTGGTCTCCTCCTTCCGCTGGAGGTCCTCCGGGCAGCACTGATGCAGCCAGGCCAGCTGCTGTAGGAGGGTGGTGCACTGGGCAGCCAGTGCCTGGCCTCTACTGACCCAACCATGAAGAGATGCCTGGGGTGGGAGGGCACACCCTGGGTCCTCACTGTGGCTCTGCAGGTGGGCCTTGAGACCCTGGACGCTGTTTGTTAACCTCCTGAGAGTGGTGATGAGATATATTATAGTAGTATATTTATCATAACAGTAACAAAGTGTATACGATAAAAGTGTTTTGCCATTTTAACTAGATGCCAGCATTGAATTAGACTCATTTACATTATTATTCCATACCAAGGGTGTAAACTACAAAATCTGAAGATCTAATCAAGTTTAATAAGCTTAGATTAAAAATCTATTGCTCTTGTTTCAAGTATTAATGGATTACATGGTGATTTCAATGGAAGATATTTTGACTTAATTCAAGTAAATGTCACTTGTCTTGTATTGATAAGCAATTTTGTTTTTATTTGAATTCATTTTAACGAGATACGAGGGACATGTGTAAAAGAAAACCCACTTTGAGGCTAAAAGACTTAATTTAAGGACTAAAATAAGATTGTGCTAAATTTAAATTTAAGAGTGCAAAAATAATTAACCCTAACTAACCCTAATTATCTTAAAGGAGCACTATGTAGACTTGGAGAAGAAATTCAAACTCAAACAATATTTACAATATTGATGAGGTAATAATAAAAACTTGGAAATATACATTTTTTTCCATAACTGAAGAAACAAGCTGTTGTCAGAGGAAAATAAGGTCCCAGAACCCTGTTTGAAGCTAGAAAGGTGGCAGGGTCCGCCAACTATAAACAGTATGAAATTGTTTTGTCCTTTAAGATCAGTTTGTTTATTCAGTCTTGAAAATGAAGAGTTTGTTTATTTAGTTTGTTTAGGCAGAAAAAAAATCAGTCAATAAAGATCTCTCTCTTCTGATTAAACTTTCTTCCCCGAAACTATACAGTGCACCTTTAAGATTTGTTGTCATGTAAAATTATCTTATTGCACGGACAGATAATATGACCAGTGTTAAGTCATTTTGCATGTTACAATAACACAGCCAACTTCTGTCCCTTTGTTCCAGACTATATTGAGTAAACATAGTGACTGTCGCAGCAGACTGACCTGAGATGGACCCACTGCTCAGTGAGCTCGGCCAGTCGATCCCTTTGTTTGAGGAGCAGCTTGAAAAGGTGAGAGGAGAAACCTCTACAGCGTTCTATGTTCCCCAGGCCCAGCTCCTAAGACGCACACACACACATGCACTTTAGCCTACAGTGACAAAATACACAGGAAATACACAGCGGAACTGCAGGTGCTACATTTGATCCTAATCTGTAATCCCAGGGCTTCACTATCATAACATTTAGACAAAGAGCTTTAAGAGTAAAAAATGCTACCAGTAATAATATTTTGGAAAACCAGTGTCTGTGTCACCTTGGCAGCCTGCTGAAGAGCAGTCTGCAGGGCTGTTCTCCGAGCCCATGAACGATAGAAGTACTTCTGACATCCATCCCATGCTGTCAGCAACTCTGTAAACAACCTACAACATCAAGAAGACAGAGAAAAGGGATTTCAAAGAGCAGAGAAAATATATTCTAGTGTTGTCCTCTACTAAGGATTTACATCACATTGAACCTGGTTACTCAGTCAAATGAGCAATTACATAAATTCAATAAACTGCAAGTGAAAACAAGTGAGACTAAAAAGTGAGAATCTAAGTTTAGCTGAACGGTGACTGCTGAAGCAACATTATGGGATTGTGGTAAATGCTTAATTGTAGTGTAACAGTAGCACAACTGAATCACTAATGTCGCTTATACAACAGGAAGTAAACAGTGAGTGTATTTCCTTTCTTAACATTTTGTGAGTTCATTTTGTTCACTTATTAGACTTATTTGCAAACGTGCTGCTTTTACATCATCCAGCTGAAACGACGGGGGCCATCAGACTCTAGCTTTTTGCTGTATTAAGAGGCAGGGCGGGCTGGAGCTAACAGATTTAACTTCAGTAGACAACTCCGCAACACAACACATAGACATCTTGGACATCATAAATGTCACTCAGTTGTTGGTGCTTCTATTTACATGCTCTCAGCCTGCTCCTGGTTCCTGACAGCAGAAAGAGCGGTGTTCATCTCCAGAGGCTGCATACAGAGGCTTTTCACCGGGTCAGCTGTCCTGTTCCACATCAGGCCTTTACGATACGACAGACCTTAATGGGAGCATGATATATACAGAGAGGTTAGAAGACCGGGGCTTAAATTACTACGTGACACCTGTAAATCAACGAGGAATACTTACCTATTTCTGTGAGCATCTTGAACAGGTCTGACAGAGCTCTCTGCTTCTGTTGCAGGATGTGCTTCACCTCAGCCTTCTGCTTCTCTTTCTCTGCTGACGTGTCAATGGTGAGGCTCTGCAGGTCCCGCAAGTTGCTGATGACCTCACCTGAAAAGAAAAAAAAAAACACTATTATCACTGTATCACTGTATTATCACTGGGGGGTTTGCAGCTGTGCGACAAATAGGAAGCAGCTTTGTGACGTGTTTTGTTGGGGGTTTTAAGGCCTGATGTCCTTGGCTATATATAAACACAAACAGACAAACATATGCATCTCTTCTTTACAACAACTATCATAAAAGTGGTTCTGAAAAAAACACTTAATCACAGAATGCTGCAGTGACTGACCACATCCAGCACAGACAGGACCAGGTAACTTTTTTATCACATGATTTATGCCAGTTACAAACACTTATCTAGTTTTCAACTTATGTTAAGACACTGCTACATGAAAATGTTTCAATATTTATCTCATATTGTGTTTCCAATTTTTGTTAAAGGGTGGTTTACTCACTGCATTGGCTAAGGAAAACCAAATATGCATATTACACTGACTTAGCATTGCTAACACTTTGTATTGACCATCATTAATAAAATGGTAAATTTATAATCAATTAATTCACTGTTAACAAAATATGAAATGCTTTATGAAGATTTTATTAAGCAGCTGTAAAGGGTTATAAACATCAGTTCCAACTTTTCAGTGGTCATCCAAATAATGTTTATAGATGAACTACACAGAATCTTTTACCCATTTACAAAGTATTATAAATATCAGTTACAACTTTACAATAAACAATTGCTTTATAAATGGTTTATAAAGAATGTCATTGTTTGTTAACAATGAAATAACTATTAACTTAAGTTTAATAAGTATAAATATATCATTTATTAATGATGGTTATTATAAAGTAGTACCTGACAATTCACCCTGAGAGCACATAAATGTCTGAAGGCAATAGTTGTTGTAATATTTCAGTCTAGACTAAAGTGGTAGACTAACAGACCAATAGTTGTAAAATGCAAATTATCCTGAGGGTGGCGCCAAAGGAAAAGCCATGGGGTCATTCAAATCAAACATGACCTTTTGACAGCATGAAGTACATAATAATAATATGTCAGTACATAATATATATCATGTCAATCTGCCCATCAGACTTTGGTTTTATAGTGTTTGAGTGAGTTTCCTACCAGTGAAGCAGTCCAGGTCTTCAGCCAGCTCAGGCACTGGGTGTTTCTTCAGCAGCTGCATGCACATTTTCTTCATCTTCCTGGACAGAACAGGAAGACGTCCCTGCAGAGATGAAGCTTCAACTCCTTCATCTGGGCCCTCATTCTGCAGATCTCTACCCTTCCCAGGAAGAGCGATCTTCAGTGCCTGGTGAACCCGATGGATGGGAGTCTCCTCTGGGTTGGCATCCACACTGTCCAAGCTGGCGCTGCTTCCCTGTTCTACCAGAGCGGGAACACTTGGACCATTCAGAGCCTCCTCAAACTTCTTGACAAACTTGAAGAGAGTCCTGAGAGAAAAGAATAGAGGCAGAACATTGTTAGTCCATGGGCAGGACGGTACAGCCCAAATCAGATCAGGGTGATATCTTACCGATGGGTTTTCTCGACTGACTGTTTGATGGACCAGAAACTGACGTCGTTCCACTTGGAGATCTTGACAAAGTCCTGAGGACACAATTCATGTCACAGTGGAGATTAATAATGTGTGTATTACTCTGACATTGATGGACGGTTTCAGGTTAGTCATATGCAATAAAAAAGGACATGATGATAAACCTTGAGCTCCTTCTCGATGGGCTGTCTGAGCTGATTGATTCTGGTCTGGATGCAGTCAGAGAACTGACTGTAGTATTTGTGCAGGTTCCACAGAAGACTGGACAATGACTCTGTGAAAGAAGGAAAGCATTAACATGTTATCCCTCATCAATGGTTCAGTTTCTCACACCAAAAAAACAACAAATACTAAGTAGTGCCTTGTTGTCACCAACAGTTCACATGTCAAACGTAATTTGAAACAATAAACCTCAGTGATGAGATGGTAATTTCCATTACACTACTAAGTTTTAACATTTTTTTTTTTTTTGCCTTTAAGGCATTCAAAAAAGGTCACGGACTGGAATCGAACCAGTGATGATTGCATTGAGGGGTCACGTTATGCACTGTAAACACTCGATATCAAGGCGCTGCGGCACTATTGAGTTCAGCCGAAAACCAATCAGTGATGTCTGAGACAGTTAGATGCATGACATTGGGCAATAGACAGTGACCCTATCTGGCTAACTGATCAATAGATTTGTCAATATCCACACAACCATCATGATGTAATTAGTTGACCAATTGCCCTCTGTTTTGCTCCACAGAACTGTTACTACATGAGGTTTTTAGTTTGTGCTGATAGTAAAAAAAAAAACCTAAATCTTATAATGTTTGTCCTTGGGTTTGATTGTAAACAAAACATGAAGGTTCACTGACATTATGTAGTAATCAATTAGTCAATTGGTGAAAGGTTGTGTACCCTTTTAGCGGTTGCTTATAATGTAGGGGATATTGAAGTTAAAGGTTGGCCTTGATCAGAGCGCCACCGAATGAGGACAGAGTCCCGTAATCACAGGACTGTTTCCAGTATGGAGAGGAGGAATGGTGACAGTTCATAATAACTCTCTCAAAATACACGGGGCTTGTGAGAACTGTTTTTGCGATGGAACATAATTGAATTGACAAATACTTTTCTACCACAAAACATTCCCAAAGAAGACACATCTCCATGACAGGGCTGCTGCATCATGATCTATTTCAACTGCCAAAAGAATCAAGGTGAGTCATAAAACTGAGTGGAAGTTAGTGGTAATGGTAGCGTAGTTAAAATCACAAAGACATAGGTGTGCATTCCTGTTTGCATGACAAACTGTGTCAACTAAAATGTTTAGTGTGCATGTTTTATTCAAAATATCAAGTTGAATGTGTTTGTGGATATGAGATTGAGGGCATGTATTTGATTATTAAAAAAAAAAAAAGAAAAAAAAAGAGGCAGGTTTTATGGTTTTACAGCCAAAAGAAGTTGCTGTTAAATCAGGAATTTTAGGCCACAACAACCCTCTAAACAAAGCTTAAATCCTGGAGGGACTAATTAAGATAGACGTGTATGTCTTGTATAGGATAGAGGTGTGGTGGGTAACCTTGTCCAGTCTGGTTGGTGACCAGCAGGAGGTGGCAGTGGAAGCTGAGCAGCATGGCCAGGCGGGTGTGGAACTCTCCCAGGGTGGAGCCCTCCATGAAGGCCTGGAGGGTGGAGGACACTGAGGATAGAGAGAGGCACTCCACCTCCTCACCTGGAGAAGCAGAAACAGGAAGTCTTAGCAGTCATAGCATTTTGGTGTATCCACTTTTTTCTCTTCTAAACCTGTTTGACTGTGGGAGGGAGAGTGAATGTGTGCTGTATTTACTTTACTTTGTGTTTGGAAATACAGTACATGCTTATTAGTTGATTTAATAAGCAGATTTAATTCTCCAATGATATTGGCTCCCATTTTTCCATATAAACGCTAAAATAAAAAATGCTGTAAACTAAGAATGCTTTCAAAAATATAAATAATTGTTTATTTTTATCAATTTACAAAATGCAAAGTGAGCGAACAAAAGAAAAATCGAAATCAATATTTGGTGTTACTACCCTTTGCCTTCAAAACAGCATCAATTCTTATAGGTACACTTGCACAAAGTCAGGGATTTTGTGGGATTATAGTCAGGTGTATGATCAACCAGTTATACCAAACAGGTGCTAATGATCATCAATTTCACATGTAGGTTGAAACACAGTCATTAACTGAAACAGAAACAGCTGTGTAGGAGGCTTAAAACTGGGTGAGGAACAGCCAAACTCTGCTACCAAGGTGAGGTTCTGGAAGACAGTTTCATCTCACAGGTCATACACCATGGCAAGACTGAGCACAGCAACAAGACACAAGGTAGTTATACTGCATCAGCAAGGTCTCTCCCAGACTAAGATTTCAAAGCAGACTGGGGTTTCAAGATGTGCTGTTCAAGCAACGTTGAGGATCGTAGACGCAGTGGACTAAGTGCAGCAGGTGAAAAACACATCAAGCTTATTTCCCTTGGAAATCGGAAGATGTCCAGAAGTGCCATCAGCTCAGAACTGGCAGAAACCAGTGGGACCCAGGTACACCCATCTACTGTCCAGGGAAGTCTGGCCAGAAGTGGTCTTCATGGAAGAGTTGCAGCCAAAAGGCCATACCTCTGACATGGAAACAAGGCCAAGCGACTCAACTATGCATGAACACACAGGAACTGGGGTGCAGAAAAATGGCAGCAGGTGCTCTGGACTGATGAGTCAAAATTTGAAATATTTGGCTGTAGCAGGAGGCAGTTTGTTCGCCGAAGGGCTGGAAAGCGGTACAATAATGAGTGTCTGCAGGCAACAGTGAAGCATGGTGGAGGTTCCTTGCAAGTTTGGGGCTGCATTTCTGCAAATGGAGTTGGAGAATTGGTGGATTAATGGTCCTCAATGCTGAGAAATACAGGCAGACACTTATCCATCATGCAATACCATCAGGGAGGCGTATGATTGGCCCCAAATTTATTCTGCAGCAGGACAACGACCCCAGACATTCAGCCAATGTCATTAAGAACTATCTTAAGCGAAAAGAAGAACAAGAATTCCTGGAAGTGACGGTATGGCCCCCACAGAGCCCTGATCTCAACATCATCGAGTCTGTCTGGGATTACATGAAGAGACAGAAGGATGTGAGGAAGCCTACATCCACAGAAGATCTGAGGTTAGTTCTCCAAGGTGTTTGGAACAACCAACCAGCCGAGTTCCTTCAAAACCTGTGTGCAAGTGTACCTAGAAGAATTGATGCTGTTCACACCAAATATTGATTTGATTTAGATTTGTCTTCTGTTCATTCACTGCATTTTGTTAATTGATGAAAATAAACTATTAACACTTCCATTTTTGAAAGCATTCTTAGTTTACAGCATTTTTTCACACCTGCTAAAACTTTTGCACAGTACTGTATATATTTTCAAGCCTGTAAATAGTGCTAAGCTTTTTTATATCGAATATATAATTTCAATGTGATATATTTTCCACCATAAATACACATCGAGAAAGTTTCCCCTCAGCCAACTAAAAACATGAAAAATGATGAATTGCTTTATTAACTGTCAAAAATAAGATGTGGTACTATCATTTTGTTGTGCAGCTGAATCAGCACACACTCACACATTTTGTACAGTTGGTACCTGTATTAGCATCTATCCTCTGCTCCTCCAGATACCTCTCTACTAGTTGGTAGATAGAGAACCAGTGTTTGGTTGATTTCTCAGTGTGCCGCTTCATTGCGTTGTCCAGACTGCTCGACCAGCAACTACACGCGACAGGAGAGGACACATTTAACAACAGAAACAGGAAACAGCTTGTACACTGTGCTCATCATCATTTTATATCCTGGTTGAGAAAAACAGAGCATAAGTTAAGGGCTCTATGTCATACTTGAGCTCCAGTTTGCGCCACTGGATAATGAGCTGGGTGACTGGTTCCAGTTCCTTCCGCAGAGAGACTGAGCGGCTGGCGTTATTCTCCCAGTCCTGATGAGAAAAGCAGAGAACAGAGGTGATAAACGAGACAGAGCTCACCTTTGTTGTTTCTTAAACTGCCATTTGTGAAACTAGAACTGGCAGACTTTTGGTATTTTTACCTGATAAATGATGATGGATATTGAAAAAAACTTTTGGATTTATTTTCTAGTTAATTGTATCAACACAATGTGGAACTCTGATTTAAGCTAATGTAAAGCATGCTTCAGGAGGTATCTTGTTAACAGAGCTCACCTGTGCTTTGCTGAGCAGGATCTCCAGACCATTGAGGAACTTGGCCAGTGGGCTTGCCAGACTGAACGCCATGATCCTCTCCATCACCACAGTCAGCTGGAAAACAATACACACAGACAGCATTAAACATTGGAGCGACCGAAACCCACAACTGAGCAACCTAGACCTCACACTCATCTGAAGGGTCCATAAGGTACTAATAGGTACAGTATATTCAGAAGAAGAGCTGACCAACTAAGTCTACAGAACCAGCACTTTTACTACTTTTACCTACTTAAAGCAGGAGTCTAAAACTGCCGGGCCCCAAGCCATTCCCCTCCCCCCTTTCGCCAGCCTGTGACCTGATGTCAATAATATAATCTGGCCTGCAGAATTTTTAAAATTTTAACTTATTTTTTTGTTTCACACCAATTTAAACTACACCTTCATATGCAATTGAAATAAAAACAAAATTGTATTTTAAAAAATGAAGGCTGACTTTAATTTGAAGTAGACTTGTCATAAGAAATGCATTGTGTTCAGTTAGCACTGCTGTCGTTCATCAAAAATATGTCTTCAGAGCAAAACAGCAGGCGTTTGTAGACAGTGGATCCATTTTAAATCTGATTGGCAGTAGTTTCATTAATTCTGTGAGAGTATTGAAAAGGGATCTGTTAGATGAAGAGCTGCAGACAACAGGCTGCACACCTCCATCTTCGCAGAGAGCTAACAACTCCCTTTGCCTCATTAAAGTTATCAGGCTCCCTATTATGACTCAGTTTAAAACCGACATATTGCCAAATAGGCGCTTTTGCTTTTCACTTTGACAACAAATCCTCTGCCATCGTCATGTCAGTCAGCTCACCTAACTCTCTCCATGCTAAGAGTTAAATGTGACTCTGGTTACTCTGTGCTGTGACTCTGCTGCTGGCCCTGCTGCTACATGGAGTAGACGGCCTCCAGCAGTTTGTCATCGTAATGTCCGTTGTCGGACGATTTTGATTTTAAAAAGCAAAATGTCAGAGGGGCGGTGGGCAAGTACTGTAATCGGTGTAAGACTGACCACTGTGTAACACCAGGAACACTTACTACTGCGACAAGCCTAGTGCAAGGTTTAAATAGGTTATTTATAGGGAAAAAAGATTTGCACTGTTAAAAACAAATGTGCATACAGATGTATGCTTCTGTTTGCATTATTTTGTTAAATATGAATAAAATATGAGCAGAAGTGCTGCCAGATATAAAGCAAGAAGTATTGTATTTCATTTGTTTAGTGCAAGGTTAGTTAGGACTAACTGTTAAAAACTAATCATATTAAAATGTATAGAAAATGCTGTATTTGTATGGTATTATTATCATAATAATGGAAATAAAAAGAAACATTTTCAGAAATACTGCACTTTCTTGTAGTAGTTGAGTTAACTACTTCTCCCCTCTGTGTAAAGACTCTATGATTTAACTCTCCTGGACAGACACTGAGGGTTGTTTTTACTGATATAAGTTTTGAGTTTATCATAAGTAATCACACAACAGACACAACAAAAGTAAATTGATTTAGTCATTAGTTATAAAATATGGCCAGAATTCAAAAGTAGCTCCAAAAACACTGGGGGCAGCATATCACAAGAGTAACCAACATCTGCTACTCTTTGCTAGCTATCCTTGGCTATAGCTAGCAACCGTTAGCTAATTAGCCATGGAGCCAGTAGAGTTTGCCTTGACTGAGACCTCAGGTTACGGGGGGAGTCATTGTGGGCAATGGGGCTCAGCAGCCAGAGCATGAACACAGCTGGACATCTAGCTGAGATTAAACACAGCCTCCAAGACTGACGGAGGTCAGTTTGAAGACAGAGGATACAGTACGTTGTTACAGTACATCAGAACCTTAATGTGAAAAGGTCACTGACCTGTACGAGAGCTGGGTGCTCTGGCCAGTCCTCCAGTCTCTGCTTCACTGCGACACTCAGCTGCTCCAGGACAGGAAGACAGAGACGGGCCTCGCTCATGTTGGGCTGCTGGTAGAAGTCATAAGGTCCATCTGAGGTGACAGCTAGACCATCAGGACCCCCCGAGCCCTGCACTGTGTTCTGCAGGAGGGTGGAGAGCAGCAGTTCACTGCCAGTCAGCTGCTGGTCCAGTTCAGCATCTGAGGGGGAAAAAAAGAGGTCATCACCAATTTTCCTTTAAAAGCAAGGACCCATTTACAGGAGTAAAATTCTGCCTTGCTGCTAGAAAATGGTGAAAGTGACATACATAAGTGATAGAAAATAAGATCACTCACCAATCAGATGATAGAAGCGTGACATCATAGGGGAGGCAATCTGATAGGAGGAGATGAGGGCGCTGATGTGTTCTTTGCTGTGATTGGCTGGTGTTGTACCCTGGTACCACAGTGATTGTGCATATCCCAGACAGAGGCGCTGATGGACCTGGACCATGGTGTTCATGGCAGCTGGAGACAGGAAGCTGCTCTCACTGGACTCCTCCTGGACTGTCTCTGCCTCCTCCTTCAGTCCCAAGTCTGCTGGACCTTCCAGACTTGGCTGGGACATGATGTCTGCAAAGTCCTAATGAAGTATGGACATGCACAATGTGCTCGTATTTAAAAAACCCTGGAATGTTTTTTGTTTTTTTTGTCCTGCCTGAAGAATTGTTGTCTCCTCAGTGTCAGGGCCTCAAGCTGGTCATGTCTTAACTCTTTGGTCCATTGTAAGACATTTGGACCAAATTTAATCAGGTTATAGATCTGTCAGATAGCCCTAGTACTGCACAGTTAATTCATTTGTAAAATTGGAGGAATTAACCTCTAATGATCCTGTGATTATTCTTCTTGCACTGACCTGAGGATGAAATTTCTACCAGTAGAATCTTTAATTTTGACTGAGAGATGACTTGGTAAATTTGATTTCATTTGTTAAATACTTGGATACTTTACATTTTAGCCTCACCACTGTTAAACATTTAAAAGAATAAAATCATCACTATGTTTTTCAGATCATCCAACACTTAAGTATTATAGGCCTGCATTTAACAGTCCTGATGGGCAAATAGCTGACTTGGAAAATTTTTTGAATTTCTTTTTCTTTTTGTATATTTAAATTGAATTTACTTTGAATTTAACTGTTAAGACAACAGGCTGCGTTGCCTCTCGCTATCTAATGTAAAAACTGATAATCGGTGCTTCATTGCAAGAATGAAACTTTCAACTATCTTTTGTTAAACTTTACAGGCTGTTTCTGAATTATAACATTTCAGTTGAATATTATGGTTTGGGTTTGAATGATCACCAAGATTTGACCAGCTCCTCCTTACTTGAAATATCATGCTCATCACTATGAGGCAGATGGACTCATCCAGGTGTTATGTCATCTTATCTAACAGTTCCTTATTCTGTAAATACCTGTTTGAACTGAGGGAACTGCTGTCTGAAGTCCCTCTCATCCTGTTCTTCCTCAGTCAGTCCTGAGCCGTGCAGTCGACTGCGGCTGCGGTAGAGACTGGCCTCCAGCTGCTCTTGTTCTCTCTTTCGTCTCTCCTGCTCGTCCCACTCATTCACAAGGGCCTGAGGAGCATCATGTAACAGTCAGCACAGCAACAGCATCCATTAAACTTGGAAAATTTGACAAAAAAGTCAAACCCAGAACTCAGTGGATCTATGTGTAAACCCAAGTACTGACCTGACAAATGTGTCTGAAGAGGCTGTGTGTCTCTTGGCTGAACTCTCCGGTGGACAGGGTGTGGCACTGCAGGTACAGAAGAGCATTCAGGAGCAGCGTGGATGACTGAGGGACTACATGCTCCGGGTCCTGCTGCTGGGGCAGAAGCTTCACCAGGCAGCGCAGAACGTCCATGCAAGTCCTGGAGCAGAGGAAGTCTGCCCGGGCCAGGTAAGACGGCAGGCTGTGGGACAGGGAGGGGAAGGCCAGCAGACAGAACACCAACTTGGACAGACCAGGTACAGGCGTGAGCGAGGCGGCCACCTGCGAGGCCACCAGCCTCATGCCGTGTCGGAGCTGGAGGATGCCGGTCCGAACCGGCCCGACCACATCAGGGTACAAGGGATAATCCTCCAGCAGCTTCTGGCAGAAGCGCTGCTGGGAGTTCTGCCACACAGCCTCCTCCTTCAGCAGGCCCTGCACCGCTGACCTAGACTTGGAGGAAGATGAGCTCTGCAGGGCCTTAAGTAGGTGGGACAGGAGGTCTTCCACTGCAGATGCCTGGCCGATGCTACAGAGGTAGTGCTGCAGCTCCTGGAAGAGGCGACCATACTGTGGTTCATGAGGGCGACAGGCCTGCTTCCTGGAGAGCTCAGCTATCTGCTCCTTCACCTGCTGCATACGGATCCACAGGTACCTATAACAGCAAGTCAGATACAAACAATTAAAGGACAGGCTGAAAATCTCAAGGTTAATCTCATTACTCAAATATCATATGTACATTCAAGTAACGTTGAGTCACTGTCATCATTCATCTGTGATGATCTCTACACAAGCTGTAAACCTCCCTATTAAGAAAACTTTATGCTGGACAAGACTGCAGTCTCATGATAGTTTAAGCTGAACTTCAGAAATGTGTTCCCATTTTTTTTTTTTTTTACATTGGGAGATCTCAGTGCGAGGAAAGTCAACCATTCTCACACTGCTGTCGCAAATACACTAACTGTAGCTAATGCATGCCAGCCAGCAACTAATCACACTTACAAGTTAGCTTTGATTAAAGTTAGCTGGCGCTGGGTTGCTAGCTTAAAAGGCTGAGTAAGTAAGTCCAAAGTATCTGATACTAAATATACTTAAGTATCAAAACTACAGTAAAACTAATGAGAACTTGCAGCTGGTTCTGACCTTATTCGGGGATGCTGGAATCCATCAGTGGTGCTGCTCTCCTCCAGCTCTGCTCCAGTCATCAGCTGAGACGACAGGCTGCGTGCTCTCCACTCCTCCTGCAGCAGAGCCAGCTACAACAGACACAGAGGGACATGCCAACGCAATCATGAGGTCAAAGTATTTCTGGCTTTAACCACCTTCTAGAGACCACCTTCCTGCATCTATCACAAAGTATTAAAGAAATATCTAACAACTCCAGAGTTCACAGTTTCTGGGGGCAGGAAAGGATCATTTTTATGTGACAGAATGGGGTGAAAAAACAAAAACAGACGGTTGTTCACCTCCTGTTGAGCGTAGTTGAGTTTGTAGGCCCTCTTTACAGCTGGGTCAAAGATGGTCTGTGGTGTCCACACTTTGATCTGCAGCAGACCAATGTTGACCCAGAACACTCCCGAGCGGGCCAGCTGGTTGGAGCCTTGGACTTTGCTTTGGACATACTGCTGTAGGCAGGTGATGCAGGCCTCCACCAGTCCGTCGGGGAGCAGATTGGGAGGCAGGAAGTCTCTGAAGACGGTCTGGATCTCTTGGGCTGCTATCAGAGGGTCGGGGTCCTCAACCAGGCTCTCACAGCTCTCCATGTATCCCTCCTGCAGGCTGGGAGGCAGCAGGTCAGCCATGCTCTGAAGCTGCCGACGCAGAACAGCGCCCTGGAGCCTGAAGTCTGAGCCCCTGAGTAGGTACAGTGGTGATTAGATAACCCAAAAATGATAAATGCTTGTGGAGATTATTTTTAACTTTTGAATCTACCTGAACTCAGCCAGTGTGGGGATGGCCATATTGTCCCACAATACAGCAGACACATCCTGCAGCTGCTGGATCCTCTCCTTCCACTCCCCCAGGGTGACATGGGAGAGGGAGAGGAGGGCAGCACCTGATGGTTCCCATCGACCTCCAGTCTCACTGCTGCTGAGCACTCCCAGGATGCAACGCGACCACACTGCTTTACTCAGCAAGGCCGGTCCCTGAAAACAACATGGATGTATATTAACCCAGCAGGAAATCACTTTGATTTAAATACAGTGATGTTAACAAGAGTTGTTTAAGCCCAGTACCATGTTGTCTGCTCCATGGTGCAGCTTAGGAGCTGGCTGGCTCTCAAGTCTCAGTGGGTCCCATTTCAGCCAGAGGTCAGGGGCAGAGGTCACACTGCTGGTCCACAGGGCAGCGAGAGCTTCTGATAGCAGCTCACACCAAACAAACTGCAGCTCCTCAGCTGGCTGCAGGGGGACAAGAAGCATGAGTAGCATACTTAATATTTGTAGCTTGGAATAATGGTTTGTTTTTTGAAGTATTTTTCAGGTACTTGATACACAATGGAAAGCTGACACTACCCAAAGAGGGTGATGCAAACCAGGGACTCCTGGCCTCCAAATTCCCCAGATCCCAATCAGATCCAGCATCTGTGGGATGTGCTAGAACAAATCTGATCCATGGAGGCCCCACCCCCCAACATATAGGACTCAAAGAATCCACTACAAACATCCTGGAGCCAGACACCGCAGGATGACCTCTGGGGGTGTGTCTTATTAAACTTTATTGTACTGACCCTGTCACTGCTGAGCAGGAACCACAGCGGCTGGAGCTGACTGACATTCATCGGTGTGGACTGGAGGCAGAAACGCAGATGTCTGGAGAGTTCTCGACGTAAGCTGTCCTCAGCCTCCTGGTCACTGCAAACCAACAGTAAGGGTTCACTAAACAGTCAATCAACTGTGTTAAGATCAGTCCCCACAAATATTTTGCCTTTGTTGAGGAGGAAGTAGTTTTACCCAGGAGAGAGAGCCAGGAGCAGCAGGTCGGTGCTGAGTCGCAGCTGGTTGATAACAGCCAGTTCCTCCATGAGGGGCCAGAGCTGAGCCCTGCGGCTGAGCTGCTGCAGCTCTTCTCTGGCCAGGTGGACTCCGTCTCCTGACTCCTCACCCTCAGGCAGGGAGCAGACCTCCAGGAGCCCTCTGGAGGTCATCTGACGCTGTTGCTGCTCCACACTCAACACCAATCTCTCCAAAACTCCTGATGGGAAAATATAGGAAAACAATCACACACTGACCACCTGGGAGTTTTTCTCTTAGAGGTGAAACTAACCATCACCGTCCTAAGGGCCTATAAGCACTGCAGTCAGATGGAACACAGGTTAAAGCTCTCTCTGACAAAAGCTCACCAGACTTCTGAGGATCCAGCTGGTTGTTTGCCAACAGAACGAGGCCGCAGGCTTCAAGCAGACTCTCCTTGATGTCCAGCCCGAGCCCAGCACCCTGAAGTCTGACCAGCTCTTGCCTCCAGGGACCTGTGGTGCCATCCAGCCTTAGATCGCTCACATCCAGGGCTTTACTCAGGAGCCTGAGCCGAGACGCACACTCAGCCACTGACTCCAACTGATGAAGACGATGGATATGGTTTGTGAAGTGATTCAGATCATCATAGAATAGTTGTGAATGAAAGACATTATACTGGACTGGCTTTTAAAGACTTTCTTTTCTTCTATTATACAAGAGAGAAAAGAAGAAAAGACAGTAAAAACAACATCTGCTGATGAGTAAATGTCTTCAAAGACTATGTCAGAAAATGAAGTAAAGCTGGTGAGGTGTCTCCAGACCTTGAATGGCAAAGCTTTGCCGAGAGTTTTCTGGATGCCTTTCAGAGCTGTGGCCACAGACACCGGGGTGGATAGAACCGTCTGGATGGCTGCTGAGACCGCTTGCAGCTCCTGTTGACCTCTGCAGTACAACACGGCCATGAGTGTTAGGAAATGGAAATATATTAACTTTAGACATTGGAAAATAAAAGTATCTGCAATTGTAACAATTAAGTGAAATGTAAACAAAACCAAATAAATAAATAAACAAAAACAGATGGTCTATCATTATCTAATAGTCATACAATCTCTGCCATGTATGAATGAAAGTTGTAATATAATGTGGAGAAAAGTGTTTACTCAAATGTGGCGTCGTTGTCTCCCAGCAGCAGCTGGGGCAGTCGGAGGATTAGGTGTTTCTGCACCCACTGCCAGTGCAGAGACAGCACAGAGATGCCCTGAGAGTCAGCCGGCAGCGTGCTGCACACATCCCAGAAACGATCGAGCCACTGCAGCAGCTGGAGGATCTGAACACACAAGACAGGTAGAAAGCCATGAGTGAGGAGAGCATAGCAAGGTCAAGACAACCTGGGAAAAGAAAATTGGGTGCAAAGTGAAACATTGATAAAACGAGTGAGTTCTGACCTCAAACATGATGTGGTCTGAGATGTAGGGTTGTCCGTTCTGCACTGCCTGCAGGGTGACTGAGTCCCACAGGTCAAAGAAGGTCCGTAGATGCATCAGCACTGGGTGGGGCAGGTGACCGATATCCACAGTCCCTGTGAGGGGAGGAAAACACACCTCAGTGGGTGAGTTGAATTGTCACTCACAGGTACTGAGAATTGTGCTACTGAGAGTTCATACCTTTACTGAAGGCTGTGGCTATTCTCAGGGCACAGTTCTGAGCTGACAGGTTGATAGCACAGGTGCAGATAACAGAGCGTTCCTCTCTGTCCATCAGCAGAACAATCCTAACAAACACACAAACTAATTATTAGCACCTTTGAGAACATTTATACACGATCAACAGTTAAAAGAATTCTTTACTTCATGGTTCTTAAGGTGCGTTCACACCGGACTTTTTATTTTTGTCGCTGTCGCTCGTGTCGCTCCAAAAAAATCGCTCTGTCGCTCAGCTGCAGTCGCTCGTCGGCACAATTCAACAGATCACTCTGATGACGTCATTCAAGCGATTCCAGTGAATTTCACGTCGCTCGGAGGCGCTCATTTCTTCCCGTTTGTATTGGTCCAGCATGGCTGACAGTTTGACGAGCTGTTGGCGAGAATCGGAGGCAGGATTGCCCGGTTGGACACCAACTACAGGCGCTCCATCCCAGCTGAGGAGCGCCTGTAGTTGGTGTCCGGCGAGTGGCTGTGTGTGCGTGTGTGTGTGTCAACGTAAAGCCGGCTTCGCTCTTCCGGACCCGTGGAGTTGTATTACGTTTCCATGGTTTCAGTAGTTGTCATAGTTACACATAGATTACGGCAGCCTATCAGCGCTGAGCGACAAGCGACTGACGGCCAGAGACTTGGGATTTCTCATCTCGAGCGACAGAGCGATTGAGCGCTTTTTCGCTCCGTCGCTCGGTCGCTGTCGCTCGGAGCCCCAGCGATATTTCGCCTGAGCGATTAATCGCTCAGTCGCTTGTTTGCATTGACTTAATATGTAAACTTGTCGCCAGCGACAAAAATAAAAGGTCCGGTGTGAACGCACCTTTACATTTAATACAAGATTAGCCTTCTGCTTGCAATAGTACCTACGCTGACTGCTCTACTGCAGACATTTTCAGCTGGATACAGTTGACATACAACCTCCTACTGTACCTGTTGGCAACTGCATTCAGTGTCTCCAGAAACTCCATGTATCTTTCCTCGTCCTCAAAGTTGCACTTGTTTGCTAAAATGTCCAGGTATTGCTTGTTCCATCGCATGTCCACCAGAATCCTGTATTCATCTGGTAACATAACAAACAGTAGTTAATACTCCTTATAGATGGCAGCAGTAGGTGGTAACACAAGTCAAATGTCGAAAATATATTAAATATGGATATTTAAACTATGATGTGCAGCTGGTGCAACACTGGAAGTTTCCTTCCTAAGAATAAAGTTTGAAGTTAGTTTGAAAATATAATAAGAAATTTGACTTCCCTCAGATTCAGAATTTTGACTTTACCTGTAGAATTCTGCATTGAAGATAACCTTAAAACTAGCATTTTTATTAAAATACATTAACTTGATCACAAGTTGAATAAACTAATTCTAATCTAAAATGTTAGACCCTTCAATATTGTAAATATATTTATTTATATTGCTCAAATATTCTGGTCGGGGCTTTCATTGCAGTATTTTTAAAAGAAGAACAAGACAACCATAGAGCTTACCGATGTTGTGGGGCTGGAGCAACTCTGCGAGAGACTTGCCCTTGGCAGCAAGTTTGCTACCAAACACAGCCTTCAGAGCCCTGTTTCCTGCCTCCACCTGGACCAGAGCTGGATCTGAAAGAGTCAAGAAGTCCACTGTTTTAGGATCGAAAGTACTAGATATTGCTGGACGACCCTGAAATCCCCCATTTTCATTTCTGCAAGGTAGGCATATCATTCTGATCTCCATTATTTGAAGTGTGATAGAAACACAGAAGTTGAAATCTTGCATGCAAAATCTACTGTTACTGCAATTAAATATTATGTTTTAAAGCAATGTACTTTTAAGTCTAAAATGCTGTGGTGCTGTGTGTGTGTGTGTGTGTGAGCATCACACCAGGAATGTGTTTGTAGCTCTTCCCAAGGTGTGAGAGCCAGCTGCTGCGGAGGATCCAGTCTCCATGAGAGGCTCTCTCTGTGACCAGCCTCACCGCTGTGGGGATCAGCCTCAGAGCGTCTCCATCTGCAAGATCCACCACTCCTCCAGAAAACACGAGGCCTTCATGGACACCACTACTCTGAAGGGTCCTCTGCAGGTCGCTCAGACTTAGTGGACGATTCCTGTGCACATGCAACACAACTGGTGTAATTATTTCCGAAAATTATTTAACTTTAGGACTTTTTTTTTTACTTGGATTTCAAGTGTTTTCATTTATTTTACATGTCAACTAACAACTTAACTCCATTAAGTGCATGAACTGATAAAAGTGTGTTCCAACACTCGCACTTAAAACTGACACTTCAATTACAATCTTCAGTTACAATCACTTCAACCCCTTTTAGGAGTTACAGTCAAATCCTTACCGTTTGCCCTGTAGGCTGAGGGTGTTCAGGCAGAATGAGAGGACCTGTCCGTCTCGGAGGACAGCAGAGAAGCAGGAATCCTCAGTGGAGAGGAGGGCGGAAGGGAAGCCATCAGGCCAAACTCCAGCACACAGCAGCCCACTGCCCCAATCCTCTGTGTCCAGGATGGCCAAGCGCTGCTCAATCGCCTGCTGGGCTTGCTGCAAGGGATAACAATGCATTAATGTTTAGTCATCCTCCAGGGAGCAGGAGTGTGCTCATTTGATTTCTTTATGCTAGAGGAAAAGTCAAAAACATTCAAATTTAAATTGACAAGGCCTGAGAAGAGTCAAGAAGATTCATCATAACCCCTACCCCCAATTTTGTCTTGTACTACTTGTACTATTGACAGACTACCAAAAGCCAATAAAACATTTTTTTTAAAAGAGAGAAAAAACATGCACTTTGCATACACTGTTTTCAATGAATGATAGATGACTCAGTTATGAGTGGATAGGAAGAGTGATGGACAATGAGCCAAAAAGAAGAATCTCCCTTTTAGATGCATTCTTTTAGATCAATGGGGGGGGGGCTGATACCTTTTGGCTGGCAGTGGTGCGTTGGCACAGTGAGTAGGCCTCTCCACAGGCGTGCTGCAGGGCGCTGGGTAAATCTACACCTCTCTGCAGCTGGCAGGACAGCAGGGTGGCAGCATGGAGGAGGGAGGCCACTGATGAGGCAGGGGAATCTGAAAGATAAAGCCAGAATGTTTCTCATAAACTCTGTAGACTGACTGACTGACAGAAAATCAATTTGCTGTCATCATACAGTGCTTACCCCAGATGGCAGACTTGATGCTTTTATGTATTTCAATCAGCAGGTCACACACACAGTCCCCAGTCACCCCTGCCGTGTGAAGCAGGGTCTTCAGGTCCAGTGTGTCCCAGCAGACTCCCTCATGTTCCCCTGGGATGTAGACCTCCACCCCTCTGTTCCTCATGGCTCTGGAGAGCTCCCCATGCCCAGGGTCCATGGTCAGGAACAACCTACACGGCCACGCACACATCAGCTGAGCATGGACAGCTACACACAAAGTGAACAAACGGTTATTTTATGTACTACCTGAAGTTAGGATGAGGGGTGATTTTGGGGGTCTTCCCGTCTATGACACCACGTTCGTTGATGGTGAGAGATCCACCGGGCTCTAGCAGAGCATTGAGGCGATCTAGGACAGAGGCACTAAGCACAAAATAGATGATTAGCGCAAGTTCAGTGGGGTTTTTTTCAGGCTAGAAATTAGGTGTCTTTCAGGACAATCATTTCTAAACTCTCCAGACATACATAGCTTCTGTAAATATCTGTCTAACAATATTATACTTCAATCAGCTTTTGTTTGGATTGGTTGAAGCAAATTCCGAAATAATATTTTCCCATATATTGTACATCTATGCATAAGAAGCTTTTGTTATTGGTATTTTTTAAAAGAACAGGGTAGTTGATCTAGTTGCTATCTTTTTCATTTGTGTTTATTTTATTATTCAAAAATACTAATTCCTCTATATGAATATGAATACAATTTTATAATATTATGCACTAATTTCAGTGCTGCTCTAAGTGTTTCCAGCATTTCAAGAAAGTCTCTGCATAGCTCTCTGGCTCTCAGTTCTTGTGTGTGGTTTTTGATGTCTTTTAATTAATTATCCCTCTGTGAAATCCAGCCATGTGACGTGGCCTTTTTTCCCCAAATCCCATACCAGCTCACAAAATACACACAGAACAATGCACTTTTTCCTCACTTGCAGAAGTTGACATTGTCCATGAGCAGCCAGTCACCAGCCTGCAGGGCCTGGACCAGCATACCGTCCAACCACTCAAAGCCTCCGTTTGTCCAGCCATCCTCCAGCTGAGCCAGACGCTCCTTCAGCAGCGTGAAGTCCATCTGCAGTTTGGACATGTCTGGAGGACAAACACAAACATTCTTAGACTTACAAGACAAACTGAAATTAGAAAGATTGAAGCATTTTCATTTATATCAGGCAGTATTCAGTTATCAGACCATTACCAGTGAACACTTTGAGCTTGGTGTTCAGCTTCTGCAGGAGGAGGATGATGACCTCCAGCTTGTTCAGTGCCTCTGAGTTGATGGTTCCTTCAGTTCTCTGGAGTCCCTCCTCCTTCAGCCAGTGGCAGAAAAGACCCCATGTCTGCAGCAGGAACTCCGTGTCCTGGATGCCAACATCCAGCGACATCAGGCCACGCCTTATAACCATCGCAACTATGTAGTCCACGCTCTCCAGCACTTGTTGCCATGGCCGCATGATATCCACCTGAAATAAGAAAGAGAGTGCAGAATGATGTGGCCGGATGTTTTCAGTTAAAAAGAAGTTTAGCAAACTAGAAATCTGAGTTCCTGGTTACCTGTTCGAAGCCTCCCAGCAGCTCTGTGGTGTCCATGGCACTGTTCATGGCCATGACCCTGAGGCGGTGTCCTGTCAGCAGAGCTAGCAGTCTCACCAGACTGGTCTTCCCACTGGCCGTGGGCCCCACCAGTATTGTCATCCAGCCCTTCTCCACACATTTCATCAGGGATTCCAGGGGCCGCAGTGCCTGATGTGTGATGGACAGAGGGGGATCCAGGGCCACAGGGGCTCCGCCGCTGCGCTGCAGGACAGAAAAGCCAACCTACGGGGGCAATCCATGGAAGAAGAACTCCTTCACTTTGTCCATACAATTCAAAACATTTGCTGCAGAGAAATATAATTGAGTGGTTTTGTTTTACAAACCTGCAGGTTGAGTGGAGTAATGTGGAACTCTCTTGAGCCGCTGTAAGGCTCAAAGTCCTCCCCGAACACCTTCCTGAACACTGAAAGCACCTGTGAGGGACAAGACAGGGTTCATTTTTACAATAACAGTGGAAACAGGCTTTCTAAAAGCACCAGTAACAACTAAGAGAAAATGGGGGAAGGCCACTGAATGCAGAAAAGATATTCTCCAATTTTCTGATTATCTAAAGCAAGGTTTTGTTTAATTTTTACTGTATATATGACTGGCGATTGAATAAATGTATGTGGTGATGTAGCGTGCAAGCTGTAAAGTAACTAGAAACCCAACACAACCCTGACTAACTTGTTCAAAGAGACCCATGTTTTCCCTTTAAATGTCTTTCCCAGACCTTCAAACTGTGACCAGATGGATTAGTCAAAACAACTTAAAACAAGAGAAATGCCCCACAGTCTCAAACTTTCTTTATCGATTCAATTTGCTTTTCAAATTAAAAACCTTTTTCTGTTGTCCCCTTTTCCAGATCTTAAACGCCATAACCTCTGCATCCAGACTAGTGTCTAAAAACATCCTAAATAACTATCAGTGGGTTTCAGATCCTCTTCAATGTGTTCTAATTCTTATACAAAACCAAAATGCCTGAGTCATCGACATATGAAATATATTTTCAGCAGAAGCACATTTAAAGTCATTTACATATACTAACAACAGTAGTGGGCCGAATACACTCCACTGTGGGACACCACTAATTCAAGATTGCCATCCAAGCAGAGGACTCTGAAACTGAACTCTTTAAAATCTTTACATTAAATATGAGGCAAACTATTTCAATGCAAATGGACATTACACACTGCCGTGGTCCGTGGTGCAAAATACTTTCTTTTAAGTCAATTAGAATCATTCTACATTACTTCTCAGGAACCACTTTACCAACATATACACAAACATATGAACAAGTGTAAAAGGACACTATACAAAAAGTAACACAAAACAAAAATACATATTATATAGCCTATTCATTTTGATTGAACAGATTTATTTCATTGATATACAGATAACATTTCCTGTGGACCCTCAAGTGCTAGCAAAGTGATGTCTGATGTGCTGAAACAGCTTACCTGAGCCTTGTCAGTCTCCGTTCTCATCCTGTCAGCATACACCAATGCTACATGCTGGCCTGGGTTGAAAAATCCTGGCGACTGGTCAGCCTGCATCAGCTGACACCACCGGAACATGTCACGCAAGTTGAACTCCCAGGGGCTTCCTTTCTGACCCCACCGCCGCTCCACACACACCTCCTGGACAAGCTGTTGAAGGCACAGACCTTAACCTTTAACCTGTCTTTTGACTCAACAGCTTTAAACATGTGAAACACTGCCTGAAGACAGACTTCAGTTGGTACAGCAGAGTCAGGCTCAAGTTCAGCATATGAAGTCACAGACAGTCAGTCATACCACAGCAATGGAAGAAAAACCTACCTTGTTACTGAACTCCACCATTTTAGCAACAATTTCCTTATCAATGTTCGGGAAAATGGAGTCTCCTATGAACTCCATGTCTTTGCTTGTGAGCTGGTCCACAAAAACCTGAGAATGGAATTAGATTTCATGATTGGAAGCAAAAAAGAATTCAGACAGATCACGTGATTACTTTGCTCAGCAATAACATTCTGTCTGTTTCCCCCTTCAGTTCTCTATTCAGAGATATATATAATCATCTCGACTGTTCCTTACCTGAGTGAATCTGTTAAGGAAGGATTTGGGCAGTCCCTTACGTCCACCGCCCTGAGTGAAGGGGTTCTGGCAGCCAAAGATCTTGGTCTTCTCTTGCTGAACCTGGAAGCTCATTCCCAGTTCTGGAATGAAGATCTCTGCTCTGTGATCAAAGCAGGCATTAAGACCCTCCAACACCGACTGAGACGCCAGGTTCAGCTGGGAGAATGAGAAACAAGTCAGTGTAATATCGCAGATTTCATCAGCACCATCAGATAACAATTCTTCTGCAAACAAAGCAGGCTCTGAGCCACAAAAACTAGTGTACAAAACTGTTCAAATGCAAGTGGTCCTTACCTCGTCCAGGACAACCCAGTGGCCTGCCTTCAAAGCAGCCAAAAGGGGGCCGTCACGCCACGCAAACTCTCCTCCCTTCCCTCCCTCCACAGGGAGATCTGTCCCAAACAAATCCGTCACATCCTGCCAGAGAGTGCACATCATCAGCATTACAGCCATTTGAAATTCTTTCAGCAGACCAATAGAATAATCTGAATACTATATAAAGGCTTACCGTTTGCTCCGACAGGTTGATTCTGACCAGGTGGTTTCCAGATGCTTTCGCCAGCGCTGCCACCAGGCTGGTCTTTCCCACACCAGGTGAGCCCTCCAGCAGCACAGGCCTCTGCAGCTTCAGAGCACGAAGAAGCCTTTGGGCATTCACCGCAGTGGTACCCGCTGCGATGGCATAGTCTGACAGGTTACGGCTCTCGGTCTGAGGCCCTGGGGGGACATACAAAGGAAATGCCCATTTGATTGAAACACAAAAGAAGTATATGATAACCAGTGCTTATCATGCAGAATCTGAATTGGCAATTTAATACAGTAATATCACAGGAGTGGGATATGGAGAGGAAAAACTGGACAAAAAACTTTTTCAAAGCAGTCCATAAGTTACTTAATGCAAGAGACGTGAGATTGATATCAGTTTTAGCTGCTCAACTGCTCAGAGCCGGCCAGCTCTGGAAAAGAGTCAGGAACAGAGCCAGACCTTCTGGAGGAATAAACACCTGGAGTCATATCTAATTCTGCTCTGATGGGACGAGGAGAGCTCAGAGATTACTTTTTAACTTTAGGGATTCAAAAGTTGATTTATCTTCACTCCTGTTTATCAACCTGACTGCAGCAGCAATCTGCAGAGGTGATCCACATTGTCGGGAGTTTATGTTCTGTAATGATGGCTGCTGACTGGAGCTGAAGGGGAAATCAACTTTATGTCATGAACGTAATGTTACAGAGAGGAGAGTGCTGAGTTTAGTGAGAGGCTAAAGTGAATTCAACACCCTGAAACACCAAACCTTGGTGTGTGCCATTGTTTGCTATCATACGGCTTATGTTCAGTAATCTGGCTGTTTGGGGTGAATAAACACTCGCAGGAGTAACACAAAAAAAACAAAAATGTTCCAGCAGTCAAACCCAAGACCCAAATGCCTTGCTGGTGGTGAACACACCATTAAACAACCACCACTGTTGATTTAAATCTAACATGATGGTTCGGGTAATATACAACTCAAAAAAATATATAGAAAGGTCTAGTCGTTTCTAGACATTTTAATGAGGAAATCTTACATATTATATCCTAGTCTCAGGTTACAAACGTGGGCTGACACCAGTAGATGCAGCTCTGTGTAAGGAATGTGTTGATATAAAGCATTTGAATGTGTAATATACAGCTCAGAAGATATGACCAAAAAAAAAACAATCTGAACACAGCATCTTATAAATCTGTTAGGGATTAAATGAAGTTGATACCTAAGGCAATGTAGAAGGGGTCAATGCCGAAGAAATCTTCCCCCCACTGGGGTTCCCGCGGCACGTTGCTGTCATAGACTCTGAGGGCGTCCAGCATCTCCTGATCCAGGTTGGTCATCTTGCTCAGCCGCTGTTGCAGGAAGCCCAGGCACAGCCGGCGTGCCAGCAGGGCGCTGTCTGCACAGGACACCGTGGTTCCTGCAAGAAAAGGTAGTCTCAGATCACATGTCTTCAACAGTTCCCTTCAGAGACAAATTCTCAAAAATAAGCTGAGTTTACCGGAGCCGATGCCGTCTATGTAGACCAGACATGCTGCGTGAATGAAAGCGGTAACAGTGTCCAGTCTGAGGTCCCACTCTGCTTCTTCTTCATCTTCCATGGCTCCCATTGTCATGAAGCCATCTTCATCCCGCTCACACACAGTGTTAAGAAAGTAAACCCACGACAGGATGTCTCTTACACTCAGGATGCAGCGCCGGCCGAAGTCCTGTCTGGTGAGCCACTCGATGAAGTCCAGCATCAGCTCTGCGATATCACCGCCTGTGTTTAGACCAAGAAACCACATCAACAACACTTTTTACATCTGTATATATTCTCACTAGGCAAGGCAGTTTTTTTTATATAGCACAATTAATTGCAGTTAAACTCTGTTTCCATTATTTTCCAAGAGAGAGAGCGATGACCTTGAGCTGTATGGCAGTGCTACATTGGTGTTCACATCGCTTGCTGTAAGATTTGAAGTTCGATCACTTTCAGCTTTGACTTGTCAATGTTCAACCAATAAGATGATAACTGTTAGTGATGTTACTAGGTCTGGGCTTAAAAAATTTTTTTTTGCTCCAAATAGATCACCATTTGAATAATCTGATATTGTTATAAAAATGTTAAGCTCAATTTTGGAGCACGTCCAAAATTCTCACCCACCAAGACCCAAATGCAGGTAGATTTTCCATTTATCAAGTAAATCTCTGAAGGCCATCTGCCACACTGGCAGGTAAATCATTGTACCATGACAGTCATCGGAATCGAGACTCACTAACACGGCATAAGGGCTTGGACCACATGGTACATTCAGGTACATCTCATAAACTCTGAAATCTACATTGATTTACAGCAAAGCATGTGGGCGCGGACAAGGACTTCATGGAGCATTCAAGTGCAACTATTTTTTTTTTCTTTGATGAAATACATGGGACTATATCTGTCATTTCTTTCTTGTTCTTTCACTAAAGAATTTTTAATACTTAGATGCTAAAATCATAACAATTTCTTATCCATGTCTACATAAGACAATTTTAGCCACTTATCTCTGCAACTATTTTATTAAATTCTTAATATTTCATATTTCATATTAGGGTTTTTCACAATCTCTTCTATATCCAAGCAAACTTGGTATTGTAACTGATATCTCTAACTGAACTGATATTGAATCAAATCAAATAGAACGTGTTGATTATCTCATCAGTTACTTTTACAGGAAATGATTCAGACTATCGGCAACAATTATGATGCAGTGGTTGTGTAATAATGCTTATGTACAAGTTACAACGGGTCTCAATTGTCCAGAAACCAAAAAAGTTAAATAATTATGGTATAATATGAAATAAATCTTATTTAATGAGCTGTTTAACAAGTTGTTATCAGGACAAGTGAATGACTTTAACCAAAACTTGATTCAGTATTGATGTACTAGGCTCAAAGCTAGTTTACCATCAAGAGAGAGGCCTGAGCGCAGGTTGTGTTGGATGATCTGAACCAGGTCACTGCGGCTGTTGCTCTGAGGACACCAGATCTCTGTGAAACGGTTCCTGAGGGCAGGAGAGAGCTGTGCAAAAACAGACGAGCACAAGAGTTAGACTCTACCTACATACAGTTCTGGTCGATTCCTCTTAAAAACTAATTCATACATTTTTAAAAAGAATGTTAAATCAGTGGGACAAACATTCTTCTTCCAAACACAATAGAATCAGTCAAATACAAAACTGTCTCTGTAAACGGTCAGTAGGTAGGGCTGCAGTGACTTATTAGCACTGTATCAGCTGTATCACCTTTATCCAAAGCCCAACTGACAATGCTGGAACATTTTTTTTTTTATCTACCTCCTTCTTGCCAAAGTCTCCTCCGGGGTTCATGGTGGCAACCAGACGGAAGCCAGCAGCTGCTCTGATCAGCTCCACATCATCATTGTCTCCGCTGCCCTTCTCTGCCAGAACAAGGGACTTCTCTGTCTCTAGAACACTGACAAACACAACACACTGTCAGAGGCTCCTCTTAATCTGTCATTTAACTGTATGTGGATAAATATGTGGCAGTGTGTCATTGTGCATTCTGTTGCTCAAAATGCATGCAAGCACAAAATGCAGGAAAGTCACAAAGTTAAGTTCATTGCTCTAGATTACATCACATAATTGCCGTCAGTAAATAGCAGCCTGGCTCTCATTCTCAGAGAGGGATGCTGTTTTCTGGAGGGGGATGTTCACTGAAGACTCTGTCAGGAGGGCTGACCATCATGGTGACTTTTCCTCATTGAATTTGGTGATTTTTTTCTATATCATTATGCCAGAGACCAGTTTTTTCTCTAAATCGCGTCACATAATCACTGCCAGCGGAAGCTGTCTTGCTCGCTGTTGACTATCATTGTGGGTTGAAGTGTGGGACATTTCTCTTAAATGTGATGAAAGGATGTGTTTAGTTGTCAGACTGTGAACGTCATCAGAACATCACACCCCTTCCCCACGCTGCCAGCGTACCCTTACACACAGAGGTCGTCTTGCCTCTGTTATGGCTCTGATACTACCTCCGTTGGTGGATCGGAGGTGGACCAAAACTGTCCCTCTGTAACTTTCACACAGACAGCATGAAAAGGCATCATGAAAGAGGCTAAAAACAATGCATGTGTCTACCTGTTGAGTCTCTCCAGCACGGAGTCGTCTGCCAGGGAGATCTCATCCATGAGGAACACTCCTCCTTCCTTCATGGCCAGCACCAAGGGGCCGTCATGCCACTGAAACAGCCTGCCGTCCTCACCATCATTCTGCACACACACACACACACACACACACACACACACACACACACACACACACACACACACACACACACACACACACACACTAGTATTTGAGTATCAAATATGTCTGATTGGTTGTCATTTATTTTTTTCCACAAGCATGATGGTATGTTTCAGAATTATAAAAAAGTTAACAACAGCTTGTATTGTTATTTATCTTTTTCACTTCTGCCAGCTCAAAACAACCTTGGTGTAAGACTATTCTGACTTTTTTCCAAATCAAAAAAGAAGTCAGTACCTGATGTGTGTGTCTGACAGGTCGCAGACCTCCCAGGAAGTCAGACGTCTCCATATGTAGGTGACAGTTGACAGAGAAAAACTTCTGTCCAGCCAAAGCAGCAAACAGTTGGCAGATTGTAGTCTTTCCACATCTGGTGAGGGAACAGGACAAAGACCATGATAAAAATATATACACACATGCAGTGAGTTAACTGCGACTGATTGTATAGTATGTAATAATGATGTCAAATAAGATGCAGAACAAGTATATGCAGCCATGCCAGCAGCTTTGTGAGGCTGTATCCAGGTGTTTTAAGCTGAAAGTTAACATCAGCACGCGAACACTGACAATGTTAACATGCTGATGTCAGGCAGGTGTAATGTTAACAATGTTCACCATCTTAGTTTAGCATAAACTAATTAGCAGAAAACAGGGTAACACTTTATAATAACTATCATCAATAAATTGTGCATTTATAGTAAATTAAACTTTAGTTAATAGTCATTACACTGTTAAAAAACAATATGTTTTATAAACCCTTTATGAAGCGATTGTTTATTGTTAAGTTGCAAGTGATGTTTACAAACCTTTACAACTGCTTAATTAATGGTTGATGAAGATCAAGATTAAAGATTAAATTAACTATAATTAATTAATTATATTAATTATAATAATTATGGTTATTATAAAGTGCCACCTACAAATATTGACCTGATGGTGGCGCTAGAGGAAAGGTCAGTGGATCACCAAAGTTATTGGGATTCACTGTCCGGGAACTATGTATATCAGTACAAAATTTCCTCTCAGTCTGTCCAGTAGTTGGGATACTTCAGTATGTATCAAGGTGGTAGGCTGATTATTATTGCCCAGCTAGCAGGGGGAAAAATGATTATCTCCATTTTACTCCAATGACAAGGAGTAAAATAAGACAGAATGAATTGGGCCCAACAGTAACATTTGAATCTTACCCAGTGTCTCCTACAAGCAGCACGGACTCTCCGAATCTAAGCGCTCGTCCTACCAGCACAGCTAGCCTCCTCATGCCATGCGTCCACACCACATGACGAAACTCCTCTGGAACTCCAGCAATGCTGTCGATGAAGGGACCTGCCAATCAGAGCATCAAGGCAACAACTGAGCAAGGGAGCTTTTTATTTCTTTTGAATTTACCTTTTTGTTTGTAAGAGGAAGACTATGCTACTTGTAAGGCAAGAAGAGACACCAACATGCCATTTCAAATTTAAAAAAAAAGGTGTAAAGTGCTATAATTTTGAAAAAGCATTATGGTCCACTTACTGAACTGGCTGGTGACCTGCTTCTGAGAGAACAGATTTTCAGGGTTCACTGTTCTCTTGAAGTGCTTTTCCAACATGGACAGTATAATGGCCTCTTCCTCTGGCTTCCTAACACGTCCTGCCAGCAGCATGTACCCTGATGAAGATAACAACAGTTTTATCTAAAGTTTCAATGGAAAACAAGTGTCGGCTGGTGAATTTAATGTCAGACAATCATCACCATCATCAGCCAAATGCTGCAGCCAATCCTGAGAGACCTCTGTCTGCTCCTCTAGCCTGTAGCGGTCTGCCCAGCGGAACAGATCTCTGAGGGTGATGAAGCCATGTTTACCCGCAAACACAGATGATCCTCTGCGTAAGGACTGGACATGGAGAACATATTTCGCAAATGTAGTTAGGATCACCCAAGACAGGTAGGTCATACACAGGGTAGACAGACAGTTCTACAGCAACATACAAGAGTGTACAGTTACCTGAAGGTCTTGCATAACCTTGACCAGCTTGGTGCAGTAGGATGGAGGCAGGCTGCACCTCTGGTGGAGGATGGTCTCCAGCTCTCCACTGGGCAGCTCATCAAAGTGCAGCTCCACAAAGCGGTTCCTGAAAGCCCTGGAGAGCACCTGGAAACCAGTTAGTAAAGATTACTCTGTTAAACTGTTATTATGTTTTGATCACAGGTTTACCATATATACATATACACACACAAACACACACACACATATACACATATATATGTATATATATATATGTATATGTATATATGTGTGTATATACAGTCATGGAAAAAATTATTAGACCACCCTTGTTTTCTTCAATTTCTTGTTCATTTTAATGCCTGGTTCAACTAAAGGTACATTTGTTTGGACAAATATAATGATAACAACAAAAATAGCTCGTAAGAGTTTAATTTAAGAGCTGATATCTAGCCATTTTCCATGGTTTTCTTGATAGTAACCAAAATCACTTAAGTTCTTACATCAATAGCTATGGCACTGTACTGCCAAAAACACTGCTTTTAAGCATTCCATGTTTTCTTTTCTGTTTGCTTTAAACACATGATACACACAGGAGTTAGTACTTGATTGCGTAACCATTGTTTTTGATGACTGAAGCCATGCGTCTTGGCATGCTCTCCACCAGCTTCTGACATTGTTCTGCTGTCACAGCAGCCCATTCCTGTTGCACAAATTCAAACAAATTTGCTTTGTTTTTGGGCTTGTGGTTCTCCATTTTGAGTTTGATGATTTTCCATAGGTTTTCAACTGGATTCAGATCTGGTGATTGAGCAGGCCAAGGCATGGTGCGAATGTTGTGGTTCTCCATCCAGGCTTTAACTGACCTTGCTGTGTGGCAAGGGGCATTGTCTTGTTGGAAAATCCAGTCATTCGAGGCAGGAAAGAGTTTTCCAGCTGATGGAAGAAGACTGTTTTCAAGAGTAGCCCTGTACATGACCTGGTTCATTCGCCCTTCACACAATTGCATTTGCCCTGTTCCACTCATACTGAAACAACCCCAGATCATCACTGATCCACCCCCATGTTTTACTGTAGGGGCAAGACAGTCTGGTTTGTAGGCTTCTCCAGGCCTCCTCCTAACCAGTAAGTTAGCTGGAGTGGGCATCAACTCAAAATTGGATTCATCACTGAAGAGAACCTTAGCCCAATCATCAACAGTCCAATCCTTGTGATCCCTAGCAAAGAGTAACCGGGCCTTCCTGTGCCTTTCGTTGATGAAGGGCTTCTTCCGTGCTCTGTGTGACTTCAGACCAGCTTCAACAAGTCGGTTTCGAACTGTCCTTGCCGAACAAGTCACATTTCTCGACAGTGCCCACTCATTTTTAAGGTCCCTGGAGGTCTGACGACGATTCCTGACACAGGAACGGACGAGTGCACGGTCATCTCGTGGGGTAGAGAGACATTTCCTGCCGCGGCCAGGTAGCAATTTGGTAGTGCCGTGTTCGGCTTGTTTTTTCTTGTTGTAATGAACAGCTGTCTTGGAGATCTTTAGTTTTTTTGCTACCTGTCTCTCACTCATGCCAATTTCCAGCAGTGCCAAGATGGCTGCCTTTGTGGCTTCACATAATTCTTTTGTTTTAGGCATTATGTGAGAGCTGACAACTTCTGAGTTGTGCTATGGCTTGAATGTAAGCAGGAAACCACTCTAAGCCTTTGCATGTGCAGTGCTGCTTATGACATGAAATGGCCTCTTATATACCCTGGGAATACAATTAAGCTTAAGAATGTCAAATAGGACATAAAGTATTATGTGATCAGCTGCATTTTTTGTCGTGTTCATTGTATTATACCTTTAGTGGTACCAGGTATTAAAATGAACAAGAAATTGAAGAAAACAAGGGTGGTCTAATAATTTTTTCCATGACTGTATATATATATATATATATATATATATATATATATACATACATATATATATATATATATATATATATATATATATATATATATATATATATATATATATATATATATATATATATATATATATATATATATATACATATACATATACATATATATATATATATATATATATATAGTATATATATATACTATATATATATATATGCTGTAGCAATGCACCATATGAGAAAAATAATGTGTTTTTTGAAAATTCAAGTGTGTAAACCTTTTCTGCTAGGATGCCCAAAATAGTATAAAAGTGAAAGTATGAACCTGAAAAATAGCATAATATGACCTCTTTAAGACGGCTAAATTCCCACGCCAACTCCTTGTCAACCTTTACCGGGGAGCAAGAGAGAGGATCCTGACAGGAAACATCACACATTGACGGAAGGCTCTACAGCAAGTGATTAAAACCACCCAGAACATCATTGATACCGATCTACCAAGCATCAGTGATATCGGTCTGACGTGTTTGTGAAAGTGAATCTGATGGTAACCACACTGTAACCATGCCATCAGAAAAAACTCAGACTGAATGAATGGTATACCTTTCTACCACCATAGAGACCAGGGGGATTCTGGGTAGCAAACAGCATGAATCTTGGGTGAGCCTTGATGACTTCCTGTGTCTCAGCCACGAAGAGCTCCCTATTGTCGTCAAGTAGTCTGTTGAGAGCCTCAAGAACATCAGTGGGGGCAAGGTTCAGCTCATCCAGGATGATCCAGTAGCCTTTCCTCATGGCATCTATCAGAACACCTAGAGCAGATTGACACACAAATGACTGTCTGGGAGGATGCCAGAGTTCAATAGTGGAAAGGGGCTGACTGGGGAAATGCTACTACAGTCTGTAACAGTAGATGGTTGTCTCGAGAGGAATAGAATATACTTTGTATATTTGCAATCAGTATTACACTTCGCCAGGCTTCGATTGCAACAAAAAAGTCATTATTCAAAGTATGACATACTGTATAATGGCCTAATTAATGTGAAGCTGGTTCTTAATTAAAACAGATTAGCCTGAGAAATCGTACCCTCTTTGAACATCAGTTTGCCCCTGTCGTCTGATGAGTAGCAGCCTATGTATTCCTGGATGTCGGTGTGCTCGTGGTTGTTGATTCTCACACACTGGTTCCCTGTGGCTGCAGCCAGCCAGCGGATCAGACTGGTCTTCCCCACAGATGTCTCTCCCTGGATCAGCACCGGGTGAGTCCTGTGAGGCCAAATCATTTAGAGATACAGTGATGTGTGGAGGGTAGTCTATTGATGTGTAACCTGAGAGTACCTAACCCAAGGGCTAGTGAGTAGTGCGGGGATCACTTAGTCATACAGGTGATGGGAGTCAAAACTGAGTGCTAGCATCCTATGTAAATTTTTATATTTCTCCTATTATTGGTTGTGAATTAGTGAATTAGATTTAATGATTAAATAATTCATGCCTTAAAGCTGCACAATCAGTAGTTTTTTATATTAACAACTGATCAAAACAAAATTAAAGTAGAAGGGAATGGAAATAATTTGTGAATATTAAAAGCACTTCTGAAGTGCTGACTTTTTCTGCCTCTTTTTTCCTCTTATTTTGGTTTTCAGGCCTGCAAACTTTGCACTGATTGAAATGTGTTCCATCAGCAGCAGTTAGTGATTTTCAAAAAAACTTTCTGATAAATTCACTGTACAGTACCTACTCAGCACCTGCTCAGCACCATAAAAGCAGTTATGGACTAGCTGGTGAACAAGTATATTTAAGAGAGAATGATCATATGAATACTGACACTGATATGAACACCCATGTCAACATATTTTTGTGTATATTTGTCTGAGACTATTTTTCAGGATTTGGGCTCATGACTTTCATTCAAGGACAATATTAACGCTGCATCGTGCATTGATAATTTGCACAGAGCTAGCTTCATAAAAACTGTTTTGATGTGGGAAAACTTGACTGGCCAACACAGAGCCCTGACCTCAGCCCCATCAACACCTTTGGTAAACTCGACGATCGATGTGAGCCAGACATTATCACCCAGCATCAGCGTTGGACCTCACTAGTGCTTTATCTAAAAACTCTAATAATATCTATTTAGGAGCTCAGACTGTCCGTGACAGAAGCCATACACAGACATAAAAGCTAATCGATTCCTGCTTGGCAGGTCACTGACTCTGGGGAAATTCAGTCCAACCACATTTTTGTCCTGATGCACTTTGATCCATGTCTTCTGAAAGGGCCAGAATTAACTCTGACAAAATGAACATTTATAGATGAACCATTGATTTTGGGGGAAATCATGGACAAGAGGTCAGGCTGGGCAACAGTTTTCCTACCCTGCAGATACCACTCTGGCAAGGTCGCGGAGGTTGAGTTTGACTGAGGTGGTGAGGATGTAGCTTGGGTCCAGAGCTGTCTCCATCTCACCCTGGGCCACCCAGTAGCCCTCCACGTCCACACATGTCCGACCTGAGGGTGCCGGGATTGGCTGCAGGAAACATAACAAAATGCTTCAAATATCATTTTGTGCATAACATGTGACATTTAAAGTTTCAATATTCATTTTTCTTTTTGACATACCCTAAATATTAGCATGTTTTTCCTGAACTCTTTACTTTTACTGTTTTCACCCATGTTTGTTTGTAGTTTGGTTGGTTGGTTGAATAGACTTTTGGTGCAGATTTGGACAAAGACAGATCCAGGCAGTAATGAATGGATCCTGGTGAAATCTGGGGTATTTAGTCAGCTGGTATCTATAAGTGGGTGCAATTTGATGTGGATTCTAACAAAAATCTGGATCTAGCAGATTTAAATATGTTTTCATAGAGAGTAGTCTTTTTCTAGCTGCTGTACAGTAATAAATAAGATATTAGATTAGGCTTGATTGAATAAAATGGGGACTGTTGAGCTTGGGCGGAGGTATGTGCTCTACTGAGTGCCATTATAGTTGTTACTGTTTTGAAGGCAAGATATGTGTTACAGTGCTATGTTTGGCACAAAAATGTACAAAGTTAGTTTAAAAATCAGGTCTTAAAAGATCAGAAGGTCTTACTTGTTTGAGACACTTGATGTTCCCCATCAGGATGTGCTGACACACCAATTTCTGGACCAAAGGGTGGGAACTTCTGTCCAGCTGAGTCAGGAAGCTCAGGCAGAAACCCTGCAATCAAGAATAAGGGAGAGTGTCAACATGGAATACATGCAGGTGGTGGGGACAGAAACAGTTTTACAATGTCACAGCAAGTCAAAAATAACAGCAAAACACTAAAAAGATACAAACTTCTCTCAACAACAACCTTTACCAACCCATAAGCAAAAACTACTGGCATGTCTTAATATCACTAGTATTAGGAGTACATGAGATGTTTTTTTCTTTTGTATTTCAGTGAACTGACCCTTTATCGAGATTATACCTCTCTAGCAACCTACCTCATAGAGTGAGCGCTGCACACTGTGGCAGGGGTTTGCTGCCACGTACTTCAGTGCCCTGCACAGAGTACGCAGGCTGTAGTGGGGTCTGTGGCCTGTACCATCCACCAGATGTGAGCTGGCCTCCTTTCGTACTGCTAGGTAAAAACTGCACACCAACACACTTGTTAAAGGAGCATTAAGAAATAAATCAGCAGCCTGCTTGAGCCTGCTGTGAGATTCTGAAAAATGCAACAAAGCTGGCCTGAAGACTCAGGACTGAGAGGATTAGCCCAGAGCTATTTTTATAACATGAAGTATGTTAGTGTCACTAAAAATATCTGCCCTTGGCATCTTGATAGTATTACAATAAAGAATAGAGAAATGCTACATAAAACTCACTGTATTATTATAGCACTACCCCTAGTTTCCTGAATAAAAGCCTGCTACTTTATGACAGATTATGTTGTATTTTTTCATTACTTTACTGCCTTATAGTATCACTTCAGCATATACAAGGATATAAAAATACAGGATTTCCTTCTTTTTTATACCAAAAAACCATATAGAAGAGGTGGAACATTTTTCAGCCCTGAGCAGTGCTTCAGTCTGCATACAGATATGATGGATTTTTAGTATAACTGTCTGTAAATGAAATGTTCCCCTAGTACACTGCTCTGAAAAGACTTTTGGAGCCATGGTTGTTTTCAGCCAACTTGATTTTACTTGTGTAAATGCTAACCTTATGATACCACTGATGACATTCCTGGGTGGATTCAAGCCCTTGAGGTAGTCTGAAACCAGAATACGCAGGTCTCCCTCATTCTCCAGCTCCTCCACAAACAGCTCAGTAAACCTGGAAGACACACACATGCACAGAGCAGGTTAACACATGAAGCGTGCATATATAAACAGTATGTGATATCACATGATGAGTACATTTAATTATTTGTACCATTTTAGAACTCAGTTTTGTCTGGGATTTATCAAGTGAAGAGAAAAAAGTACCCTTATTTGAAATCATTAATGTGCTTTGTGCTGTTCCTAAGAAATAAAATAAATTAGCATCCTAGCTAGGCTGATGAGATAAAGACTTTCACTATGTCTTCACCTCTGCACACTCTCACCTGTTCCTGAGGCCCAGAGGCAGGTTTCTCTTCCCCACATCAGTAGCTGGATTCATGCAGGCAAAGAGCCGGAAGTCTGGGTTGCGTGTCAGAGGCTCTATGATAAAATAAAACACAACACAATTAACAACAATCCCAGGAATATTAAAATTAAAGTAACACAAATCTAGGTCAGTCAATGTGATCTGTTCAATGTCACATTGGGGAATGTCAGATCAAGCATCTGGTCAATTAACTTTATAACTCTAAATACTAAGAAGTTTAGCAGAAAAAGCTGACACCTCTTAATTTAGTCAAGAGAATAAATGCATTTTAGTTATTTTTCACTGAAACTAAACGTATCCAAAAAGGGATTCCAAAGGTTTTTTGATTTGATAATCAGACCAAGTTCTGCAACTACTTAGATTCAATGAAATGCTATCAAACCCTATCCCTGTTTTATGGGTGACAGCTGTCCTTACCAGTGTCTCCACGGTCCAGCAGCACCAGAGATCCAGCGCTGCCCTCCAGAAGTCCACTTAAGCACTCCAGGGTCTCTGCTGCTGCCAGGTTGATCTCATCGAGCAGGATCCAGTGGCCCTTCTTTACTGCCTGAGCTAAGGTTCCCTACAGTGGAGCACACAGAGGTCAGAGCTGAGGAATACAGTTCAGGGCATTAACTCCTGTACATGGATTGTGTTGGCATTTGGCCTTTATTTGTTGGTTGGTAATGTAGAGGCTGAGGGGGGATATTTCTTAGGTCTTTACCTCCACAAAGGCAAAGACCATGGCAGTCTCACAGGCTCGGATCTGTTGCTGGGTCTGGCTCAGCTTGGCAGCCAACACCTCCCACTGCTCCTGCAGCAAGGCAGCTGCACAACCACACAAGAAATATTAGTCTATCACTGTGCTACAGTTGCCAGTACACTCTCAGTTATTGTTGTTTACTCTTTCTAGTGCTCTACCATTTGATTTCTCCTGCAGCTCCTTAGTGAGAGCAGACTTGCAGACATGGTCCATGAGTTTGAGTAGATCCTGCCAGCGCTTCCCCCTGAAGCAGGTCTGCACATGACCCAGGAAGGTCAGGTTCTGCTTCCTCGAGTATGTCTGGGAGAACAGATCCTCAAAGGCTTCCCGCAGGGGGAGCAAGATCTGCTTGTGATCAACTGGCTTGTACCTGCATCAGACAGAAGATAATATGTGATGCCATCTTTATTAAGGATTATGCCCTTTTGCAAGAGAGTACAGCTGTTGCAGCGTAAACAGTTTTTATCTGACAAAATAACAGATGGTATTTGATATTGCCGGGGCATGAAATCTGTAAGTGATGGAAAAAGTTACTTGTCAATTTTATTTAGGTACACTTTGTATGTCACTCACCCTCCTAGCAGGTCGGCAGTGTCACTCTGCTGGTTCATGTTCACAACCCGCAACCTGTGTCCTGGATTGAACACGCAATAGGGAATATTTCAATCAGGAGTGGTATGGACTGCCTTTTTATAAAAAAACACTAAACTTATGAACATCAGGCACAATTTGGAATACAGGACAACATGTGGACTCGAAGATGCTGGGATCGAACCGCCAACCTCCAACCACAGCCCAGCTGGGTTCCTGAGCTCACCTGTGACTCTAGCCAGGTGTTGAACAGTGGAGGTCTTCCCAGTTCCTGTCTCTCCCACCAGAAGAACAGGCTCGCCTTTGGCTACACACACTGCCAGCTGTTCCAGCAGCACAGCAGAGGGACGAGTGGCAGCAAATGTCTGGTTCTCCCTGTTCATGGAAAAAAAAAAGAAAGAAAGACAAAAAAAGAAAAATGTAAGTTGATACTGGTGTAACAGTCAGGCCCCTCAACCATAAAATACAATATCTATCTAAAGTTAGCTACAATTTTCTAACATAAGCCACCAAAAGTCAATGAACAGTATTTACAGTCGCAGTCAAGAGTTTACATACACTTGTAAAGAACATATATATCATGGCAGTTTTCAGTTCCAATGATTTCTACAGCTCTCGTGTTTCTGTGATGAATGAGTGGAACACAAACTAGTTTGTCACAAAAACATTCATGATGTTAGGTCTGATGAAGTCCATTCCAAAACCTCAGTTCTAGCCTGATTGATCCATTCCTTTACCACTGTTGATGTGTGTTTGGATCATTGTCCTGTTGGAACACCCAACTGCACCCAAGAGCCAATCTAATCTTCTGCTGATGATTTTAGGTTTTCCTGAAGTATTTGGAGATAATCCTCCTTCTTCATTATTCCATTTACTTTCTTTAGAGCAGCAGATCCACTGGCAGCAGAGCCGCCCCACATCATAACACTACCAGCACCATGCTGGACAGTAGGTGTGGTGTTCTTGGGGTTGAAGGCCTCACCTTCTCTCCTCCAAACATATTGCTGCTCATTGTGGCCAAACAACTCAGTTTTAGTTTCATCTGACCACAGAGTTTTCCTCCAGGAGGTTTTTTCTTTGTCCATGTGATCAGCAGCAAACTTCAGTCCAGCTTTAAGGTGCAGCATCTGCAGCAAGAGCTTCTTTCTAACACAGCAGCCTCTCAGCTCATGGTGATGTAAAACACACCTGACTGTGGACACTGACACCTGTCTTCCAGGAGCTTATATTTAATTGCAGAGTTGCTTTTTGGTGGTTTTTGGTTGACTCTTGACCATCCTGGCCAGTTTTCTCTCAGCAGCAGGTGATAGTTTGTGTTTTCTGATCGTGGCAGTGACACAACTGTGCCATGCACTTTATACTTACAGTTGGTTGTACAGTTGATCTTTGGACCTGTAATTGCTTTGAAATGGCTCCAAGTGACTTTCCTGACTTGTTCAATAATGTGCTCTTTCAGATCAATGCTGAGCTCTTTAGACTTTCCCATTGTAGTGTTTGTGGCTGAGTGTAATGGGTGTATCAAACATGTCCTATTAAAAAGGGCCCAGAAAAGTCCCCAGCTGTTATTATCAGATTCACTCAGAAGAAGTTTAGAGGCCATGCTACAAAGACAATATGATCCACACAACTTTCTATAATCACCTAAACTGATTATTCAAGTTACTGTATGTATATTTATGATCCAGCAGATTTGGTCACATTTTCAAAAGACCTATAATAAATTAATTAATGAACCAAACTTTATGAATGTTTTTTGTGACAAAGTAGTTTGTGTTCCACTCATTCATCACAGAAACATGTTCTTTAGTTTATGTAAGCATTTGACTGCGACTGTATCTTAAACTAGCTAAAATGTGCTAACACTATCCAACAAATATTAGTGAGCAATATTTATTTCAATTTAGCTAAAATTACCAAACATCCCTCACTATGAGATACAGGTCAGGTTAGCAACTAATGCATTAAAAGTGTACAGTGTTCTCCAATCCTGGTCCTCTGGCCCTAGTCCTGGATGTTTCTCTACACCAACACACCTGATTCAAACGACTGGGTCGTTATCAGGCTCAGCAGAGCTGGATGACGAGCTGATCGTCTCACACAAGCAAACAAGCAAGCACGCACGCAGTTCAAAAATGGCTGCAGGTCTCCGTTTTGAAAGAAAGGTACACTCTCATTACTTTGAGACAATCAGAGAAAGGATAAAAACTTCATAGTCAAGTGCAATTTATGTATCGGGAGGCATGGGGAACACTGTACAGTCAGAAGTAGCGCAAGTAACCTGAAGAAACTGCTGGAGAGGGTTCACGCTAATTGCGAGAAGACATTGCTAGTAAGCAGAAGAGACAGACTGAGGAGGAGTGTGTGGGCAAGCTGAAGCAACAAGCGTTGGATTTCCAAGAGAAGTGAGGAAGCTTGTTGCAGAGTATGTTGTTGAAGATATGCAGCCTCTGTCTACAGTAGAATCACCAGCTTTATAGGGGACATATGATTCAGATTTTGGCCTGTTTCTTGTGTAAAGTTTAGGCTCATTTGAATATGATGATGTCAAGACACAGTGGATTAACTTTATTTTTGATGGAAATATGACAGAAATATCCCCATAACGACTGGAAAACTGTTGTATTGTGTGTGTATTTTAAGCAAGCCCGAGGATGTGTGGATTTTACTGTGGACTGTCAACATTAGACTTACTGTATGAACAGGGGACAGTAACTATACAAGCTGAAGAACAGATCACTACCCACAGTCTGTGGCCTGACTTCAGACTTGGAAGATGTGAGCTTTGCCATGTTTTATGTTGCTTTACTGTTTATTGTGTAGATTAGCCTGTTGAATCAGTTGTTAGCATGTTGCTCGGCTGTGGCTCCTACCAGTCTGGGGCAATGTTGGAGACTTAATTGAGACAGTAACAGTTTTTAGTATCGTATAACGGTAAATGTGTCTTATCATAACACAGTTGGATTACTTTTAACGGCGTTATCACTACATAGCATACTGCAGACACTAAACTCAGTTTTTGCATACTACTGCACCAAGTCACACTTTGTTTTCAATCCATGGTTTGATATTGGCTGTGCAACAGAATCAATGTGAATTTGGGCATGTCCTGATTTGCCTAACCATTAGATGGCTTTGTTTACCATAATGTAGTTTGAAATCAATTTGATGTTTACAGAGTAAAGCAGCAGGGGATCTATTTGGTTCTATCAGTAGGTGAATATTGGCACAGCAACTAGCTGATACATATATGGTGTAAACAGAGGTCAAAGGGGTCAGGATGGGCAGGATGTCCCACTTACACACTCAGCTGCACTGCTTCAGTCTGCTTTCGATCCAGAGTCACTCTGCCCACGGAGACCTCCAGCTCGGTCAGCATGATGCCAGGCTGGTACATCTGGCAGAAGTGCTGGGCCTATGGACAAACAGTAGCCAGAAATCAAAATCACAACATGTTTTTTGTATAGAATGTAGATTATGATCTAGAGGGAGGGAGGTTGTTTTTTTTCCATATTGTCTACAGCAATTCTCAAATTACAATAGGCAGAAATTGTCTTCATGTATGGCATTCTGTTAAAAGAACAGTCATTATGTACTCGCCCCCATACTGATGAGCTTCACAGCAAAACAGTGTTGCAGCATTCTCCTAAACAACTGAAGAAGCTGGAGACTTGTTATAAAATGTAAAAAAACAACCAAAAAAAAAAAGAAGCACACAAATGTCTCCATACAGCTGGTCTGCTGTAATCCAAGTCTCTAGAAGCCCCCAGATTCAAAAGTGATTTGAAAGGATGTTATTTACACCCTCGTAAATATGCACAGTCGAGCTCGTGCACACACTTCAGACAGGGTGCATGCCAACACTGACAGCTTAGCAGCTAGAGTGAAGATTTGGGCTTAAAAAGGATTTAAATAATGTCTTTTCTAATCAATTTGCAATCCCAAAGTCCAGAAACTTGGAGACTGATGGATGAGCTGTATCAGGCTATATTGAACCATTCTTTTTTTCTTTTTTGGCTGTTTTTTAGGTTGCAAAACAAGTCCCTATCTACTTCAGTTGTTTAGGAGAATGCTGCATCACTGTTTTACTGTGAAGCTCCAGAAATGTTTTCAGGACTATGAAACTTCACCTGACTTTCTTCCAGCGTGGGGGTGAGTAGATAATAACTGATTTTTTTTTTTTTATTGAGCTATTCCTTTAATGTAAAAAAACCCACAATTTTCTCACTTTTCAATCAATGTTGTCAAGGTGTGCTTTGAATTAATGCCCCCCTCCCCAAAATCTTTGTCAGAAAGAGCTCGTCAAATACCTTCTCTTTGGATATATTGAGCTTGCTTCCAATAATCTCGGCCATTCGCAGTCGACTTTCAGGATGAGACAGCATGGCTGTGAAGCAATCAAGAGCCTGAGGAGGAAAACACCACAAAAGGCATCAGTCATTAAAAATAGTACAGGCTAAATGACCACAAGTTTTAATTGGCAATTTAAATGCATTTATGTAGCGTTTAATAAGTCTTACCGACCACTCAAAGTGCTTTACAACACAAGTCACCATTCACCCATTCACACACACATTCACACACTGGTGGCAGAGGTTACCATGCAAGGTGCCAACCTGCTCATCAGAGCAATAACTATTCATACATACATTCTCACACCCATGTAAGAGCCACTGAGAGCAAGGGGGTTCAGCATCTTGCCAGAGGACACTTTGACATGCAGACTGTAGGGGTCCGGGCCTGAACCACTGAACTTTCGATTAGTGGATGACCAGAATCAAAAGCAGATTTTCACTTTCAAATTTAGGAGCGAGCATTTCAGTTGAATATGACTAAAGCAGTACTAAACCACATACAACTAAATACATTCACTCTGGCAGCCATGTGGTAAAGACATATATGCCTTCATTTGGTTACTTTTTAAAAAAATCAAATCCACAAACCTCTTGGAAGACATGTTGTGCTGTGGCTGATGAGGTGCTATCAAAGTTAACGCTGATCCGCTCACACCATTTCAGTAGGTCCCTGTGGAGTTATGATAAGGACACAACAACAGGGAAAGAGAATGAAATGGAAATGAATGTAACTTTTGGAAGACAAAAAGCTGGTATATCATTTCCGGATAAAAAGCTAGAGACACTAAAATCCTTTAACTAGCGTTGTTATAAATGTATTACATATTGTCTCAGGTGGTCAAGAGGAATGAAACAGGACATGATCGGAGGCTATTGAAACCATATGCCATCATGTAGGGGCACATAGAGAATGAACCAATCAGATGTGGAAGAGTTGGATTAAATAAACATTTAGAGAGAAAGTTGGTCTCACCAATAGCTGTGGTACAGGCTTATAGTATTATATAGTGACAGGTGAAACGATGAGTAAATGAAGAATGTTGACCTAAAGTGAATGTATCTTCTTCCATAGCATGAACCCTGATGAACTAGACCAACACATATGAGCATCACATGCCAAGCTATAAAGTTAATTACATTGATCCATGAAAAGCATATGTACTATTGAAGTGCGGAGCATGGAAACTAACAACACATTGATTTATGGCTGAATCTTCACCAACAAACCTTCTATTGATCACACTGAATGCAAGTGGAAACTACAAAAAGCACCAGGGCAGATGAGAACTGTCTCTGAGTGAACAGGTATTTATAAACCTGTTACCCAATGAGAATGCCCCTTTACGACCTGTAATGTCTGTGATTCCTGCCCCTCGTCCAGAGGACAGTCCAATCAATCATCTATCGAACACAGCAGAAGCTAGTGGAAAGCTAATTAAAGCCGCTGCAGACTGGCTGGTAGTTGTGATTGGGGGGATCTGACAGATGTAAATCCAAAGGGGGCTAAAGCTTTCTATGTTCGCCCCCCACTGTCAGGATACAGGGTGCAGAGAGGCCAGACACTGGGTAACAAAAGGTTGTTATATCATGGTCCTAGAAATGACATAGGGTTTCTGCGGCCCTGTATATCTCAACAGTGTGGTCAAATTCTTGTTGATTCTTGCCATAAATAACATGGTTTCAGTGGATTTTTATTTTTATCATGAAAACAAATTATAATGCACAAAATATGATCCATCTTAATTTGTAGTTAGTAGATTTCAGTGTTTATAAACCCCTGTGCAGTTCGATAACCGTATCAGATATAATGCAGGGTCCAAAAGTCTGATACCACATGGGTAAGAGTTAGGGTCTCCAATATTATCACGTAAACCCGGAATAATCAGGAGGATTCAGAAGGTTAGTCAATGTGTCAGAAGTCAACTTGTTATTCTAAGCAAAGAAACTGGATCAGTTGTATCCAAAGCAAGATCAGACCCAAGGTAACCACACCATCAACATCAATTCATCTAGCTTAGTTCAGACTTTTGGACCCCACAACATATTTCACAAAAGAATAACAGGACATAAGTAGTCCTAATCTGTAATCACCTTCTCAGAATAAAAGATGACATCATTTAATTTAAATACTTGACAAATAAAAGTAAAGGGAGCGTAGAGAACATGGGCCTCACCTCAGTGACAGCGCTCTCCCCTCCAGCGGTGTGCTTTTGTCTGCAGATGTGTGCTGCTGGCTGCATTCGGGGGTTTGGGTGCTACCTGTGTCAGGGTCAGAGTGTCTCTCTCCAGTCAGCTGGCAGTAGATATCCAGGAGACGCTCTGACACAACTGTCAGCTTTGGAAATCTGCTGATGAGCACCTACACACAGAGACAGAGGGTAAGCTAATAAGACATGAGGGAAATTCTGGAACATTCTGCAGATGCAGGAAATTACATGATGTCACCAACTTCTATGCACTAATAAGAATAAAAACAGGCCAATTCCACACTGTCCTGTTTAATTAGACAGCATCAGTGATAACACCTGTGTGGGAGGACTACAGGTCTGAGCAGGTACTCTCACCTTCTTCAGCTCCTCTCGTGTCATGTTGCCTATTTGCAGCTTGGTCCAGTATTTGTCCAGCAGTGCTGCATGAGAATTCTGTGGTTTGTGCCAAATGCCACCGCTGTAGTACGTCCTGCAATACCAAAAGCATACTCATGTCCAATAACTTTTATGTCTTTCCATTACAGACAATCTGACAGTCGTGCCCACATTAATCCAGTGATTGGCCAGGTATGCAGATGATATTTTTACCTTCTCGTTGCAAAGAACTGAAATCCAGGAGCAACATCGATGCAATCCTCCCGCCCTGGAATCATCAGTTTTTTGTTCTCCATCAGAGGCAGGAGCACAGATATCTAAAAAAACAAGTCCAGTTGTAGTTTGATGATATGGTATGTTCAGGTCTAACATTAACAGGGTTTAGTAATAAAAAGCATCTGTTTATTAAGGATCTATTCATGAAATGTAATGTAGCAAGACCAGGTAAAGGTACCATTTATATTGAGTAAGTGATGAAACTGAAAATATTATGGCCTCATTCTATACTGTTTTAACTCACCACATCCAGAGGTGCGTGGTCGATGTCTTCCAGGAGGATCCACTGGCCTTTAGATACAGCTTGTGTCAGTGTTCCTGGCTGCCACACAAACTTCCCTGGTATGTCAGTACAACGGTACATCCCTAGCAGCATCTGTGAAACAAAAAACACAGAAATTTAATCTCCATTAAATATTAAACGAGGAACTCCAGTGTATTGGTATTCCACTTCTATAAAGTTGAGGGACTCACAAGGGACATAAAAGAGCGGTCAAGATCGTAACAGCAGAGGCTAAGACATCCTAACTTTTAGTCCCTGGTATTTGCCACCTTCAAAAACATTGGATGTTACATTTCCCATAATGCAACTCCACAGCGTCTTTAATTAGATCCTCACTGCCTCGTAAATGCCTACATCTTTTACACTTTACAGCTCCAGTCTGTAATGCAGGCTTTGTGTTAAAAATGATAAACCTACAGCAGGAGCAGACCGTACCCTGATGGCAACACTGTGACATCAGCAGGGTTATTTTTTTTCCAACTTTGGAAAGCTCCCACCAGAGTCATAGAAGACAATATGTGACTGTTTTTCCGTGCCGAGTTGTACTCCTTGATGAGTATACTGAATGCCTCTTAAAATGCAGAGTATTTCATTTTTGCCACTAGGGGTCTCAAAACAGAAGACGTTTGCGAGTGTTGTGTGGGAGGGCTGGCGGAGGACGCTGGTCCGCTGCGCAGGGCCAACCATTTCTGGAGGAGAGTCAGGTGCAGAGCCAGACCTTCTGGAGGAATAAACACCCAGAGTCCATTGGATTCTGCTCTGATCCAGAGCTGTTTACCGGGGGGAGAGCTCAGAGATTCCTTTTAATTTTTGGGATTAAAAAGTGGATTTATTTACACTCCTGTTTATCAAACCTGTTTATCAAACCTGTTTAACAAACTCAAAGACTGCAGCAGCGATCTGCGGAGGTGACCACCATTGTCAGGTGTTTATGTAATGTAATGATACAGAACTGAAGGCTCTTGGATGAGAGGTGAAACGTCTTCAAGAAACTAAAACATAATCGGTTGACTATGACACAGCACTTAGAATTAGCATGACCTGGATGAGTGAGAACCTTCATCAACATACTGTAATGATATTGCTGACTGGAGCTGGATGGGAAATGTACTCTACTTTATGAACGTAACCTTACAGTGAGTAGAGGGGAGAAAGAAGAGAAAGAACCGGAGTCTCAGGTGAGTGCTGAGTTGAGTGACTGACCAAAATTAAAACACACAGACACACAGACACACACAGACACAGACACAGACACACACACACACACACACACACACACACACACACACACACACACACACACTGTACACCATTGCTTGATATCTTAAGGCTGATGTCTAATAAAGTTATCTGGCTGTTTGGGGCATATAAACACAATGATCCTGTAAACACACAATTAAACAACCACCATTGCTGATGAAAATCTATCTACATAACTCACAAATGTTCACTGACAAGGTAATGTTTGAAGTTTTAGTCACGTAACATTTAGTCTAATTGGCCAGCTTCCTTCCTCACTCTCTGACTCATCTTGGAAGTTACAGCGACCAAATGAAACACACTGTTACCTTGGGTAAACTTGGATTTCTGGAATTCTCTGGTTTGAACGTGAAATATTTGGGATAATCTAAGTACAGAGCTCAACAAGATATATAACAAAGGTTTAGTCATTTTAAGACCTTTTAATGCAGAGTTCTTCAATGTTATATCCAAGTTAAGATTGATGCTGTGCTCTCTCACCTTGCTGTCAGTTTGATCCCCGAGCTGGACCTTGAGGATCTCTGTAGTTTTTGTATGTCCTGTGACAGCAGCCATAAACTCTACCAGGGCGGTTTTACCGCATCCAATGGGGCCCTCAAGCAACACAGGCTTCTGGGAAGCCACGGCCAATGCCAGTCTTCTCAGATTCCGGCAGGTTGAGTCCACCAGCACCAGATCTTTTTTGTTCACCTGCAAAATAGAGATCAATATAAGGACTGAAAAGATCCTCAGCAGAGACTGTTGTATGTGACAAAACAAGAGCTGCGTACCTGCTCAGCCTGTCTCGGAACTATCCTGGGTAGGACAACACCACAGACTGCCACAACATTCTGGGACAGGTCCTCTGATACCACCTGGCCCCTGGTAAACTTATTAGCTCTCTCCTGGCGCCACATCACAGAGCCCTGATTGGTTAACACTAGGGCTTTTTCTACCTCAAGCTGCTGAGCTTCTTCCAAAGCTCTAAACAAGGAACGAAGAAAAAGACATGACATGCAAACAAATTATTTTCAATACTATACCAGTTTAGTCAAGATAACAAATTTGTTGAAATCATACACTAAGGATTTTTTTGTTTTGTTTTGTTAATGAACACATTAATCCTACAAACAGAAATAATAAACAAAATATGTATACAATCATATGTGTAATGAAATGTACTGAAAATGTGCTGTTTTGGTGCCACTGCATTACAACACTTTCATGAGTAGCATTGAAACTAAGAATTTTCCAGAACACTTGGTCCTAGATTTGACACTAGATAAAAGAAAGGAAAAACAAAGCTACATACTTAATTTTCATGTGCAGGATCTCATCACTTGTGAGCACCTTCCTCAGAAAGATGGTTTTCTGGTTATCAGTCATATGAGAGACCAGTGCTAAACAATGGGCAGTGTACCTGTTAGAGATAATTGGAAAGTACAGTATGTTTAATTGGGTGGGGAAACAAACAGAAAGCAAAGAAATGCAAAAAATTAAAATAAAAAACTTTGCTGCCATTACCATTAACAAATTAAGAAGAGCTACATGTTAACACCAACTTCACATTTATAAAACTATAAACAGTACAAAAAAAAAAAAGAAAAAAAAGGGAATACCTCCCACTTAAAGAATTTTAGTGAGACTGTCCAACAGTGTTATAGGAGTGCAATGCTAGACAAGTGGACTGCTTTTCCAAACCTGCAGCCTACATTACCCACAATGCAACTTAGCCACTCAGAGACATCACTGGAGGCAATTTATCAAATCACATACAGCTTCCTCTGGAGCCACAAAAGGCTTTATTATTACTTGTGCACATACAGTAAAAATGAAACCAGCTATGGTTAAGGATTTATTAGCCTATATGGCCTGCGACGCCTCACTGGGTCTAAAGAGGATCAGGTACATACCCTCGAACCATGATGTCACTGGTGAGCAGCTGTGATACACAAGGACTCCAGTCCCAAAGCATTCGAAACTTGGCACAATCACTCTGGAGGAAACGTAGGGTGGCACCCATGAGGTCACGCAGCTTCATCCTCCTGGGGCCATACTGAACAGCTGATGACTCTTCACTGGTGAAGAAGAGCCTCTGAAACACTGGGGGGGCATCATTGAAGTACCTCGCAGCAAACCTTATGGAGAGAGGTACAAAATTAGTCACTGTGGAATGTAGCCTGGAGAAATGCTGAGTGCGAGGCGATCCAGTATTTTTGGAGTTTACTAAGAAACTGACTGTTCCAAAACATACAACAACGGGAGAACATTTTACATCAGTCTTGCAAATAAACTGTTTTGAAAAACAAGACATCTGTTCTGAAGTTCCACGAGGGATCTGCCTTGGTCCATTATTATTCTTTGTATACATGCTACCACTTGATAACATCATTTGAAAGGACAATGATGCTGCAGCTTTAAACTCCATTGTCACCCATTTTTTGGCAAATAATAAATGGATGAGCAATGATGTCTTAAAGTTAAACATAATCTAAATCCCTGGTCGCCCCTGAAACCTAGAAGAAATGCAGTTTAATAATCTGAAGAAATGAGAATACTTATTAACAAGACTTTCTTTTGTCCTAGATTCAGATCTAAGCTTCAAGTCCCACATTAACAAGGTGTTGAAGACATCAATTTCCCACCTTAGAAAGAGACATGTGCCTTTATTTTTATCCAACTCAATAACTGTAATGCACTTTTTACTGATCGCCCAAAAAAACTCACTGAGAGACTTCAGCTCATTCATTATTCTGTAGCTCAGCTAATAACTAGAACCACATTAGTCCAGTTTTAGCTGCTCTTCACTGGCTTTCTGTAACTTTTAGAATTGATTTCAAAGGAACAGTTCAGTCATTATCTAGTTGCCCCATGCCAATTGGGAGTCAGGAGAAGTTTCATAGTCCACAAAATTTTTCTGAAGTTTCACAGCAAAGTAGAGATGGGGAGTGAAGTATTTGGGCACTTGTTTTAAATTGTATAAAAAACAACAAAAAAAGAAAACATAGAATGGCTCAATACAGCTCGATACAGCTCGTCCAGCGGCATAATCCAAGTCACCCCAGGCCCCAAGATCCCAAAGTGATCTGAAGTTATTTTCACCCTTTTTAAGCCTAAATCTTAACTGTAGCTGCGAAACTAAAAGCACATCCCATCTGTAGTGGGTGCACCAGCTCCACCACTTGTTGAGGGTTTAATTAACATCTTTTCAAATCAATTTGAGATCGTGGGGCTTCCGGAGACTTGGATAACACCAGATGAGTTGTTTGGAGCCATTTTATGTTTTGTTTTCTGTTCAAAAACAAGTCCCCAGCTACTTCAGTTATTTAGAAGGATGCTGCAATGCTCTTTTGCTGTGAAGCTCCAGAAATGTTTTGTGGACAACGAAAAATGACTTTCTATCTGCATGGGGTAAGCAGATAATGACTGAATCTTCATTTTTGGGTGAACTATTCTTTTAAGGGCTCCTCCTTGTACATAACCCTCACTTAGCTGTTGCTCACCAAAAAACAGGTTCAACAAACAACTTTCCTAAAACCTTTTCCATTTTTATGCTAAGCTTGTCCAACCGTGTCCTGACTCCACCTCTGTACATCGCACATAAAAATTAAATTATTACCAGTTTTCTCATCTCACTCTGGGAAACTAACTTGACCTTTAATCTTGAAGCTCAGTGCTAAAACCAATTTTTTGCTTAAGGGCCTCCAACCAAGTTAATCCAGCACCAGCATCCTTGCAGGTGAGACATATAGGGGACATTTCCCCTGCTCACTGTGAAGAGAAGAGATTCCACTTACGCCGGTGCATCAGGACTGGCGCCAAGGAGTTTGCTGAGGGCCACACACAGGCGCTCGTGGAGGTCATGGTTGATCCTGCCACCAGCTTTGACCCTCTCTGAATTCCGCTCCAACAGGTCCAGAACCAGCGGCCGCAGGTGTCGAGCAATCAACAAAGTGTAGTCCTTCTCCAACAGAAGCTGAGCCAAACACTCCAGAATACACTGCCTGTCCTGCTGGCTCCATATCTGACAAGAGATCATATGGCATTGAGGTCTCAATTGAAATATTGATTAGTTGACATAAAAGCATTCATAAATCAATATTTTTTTCAAAATATTTACATCCTATGGATTAATAAGGCACCAGAATAATAATAATAACTTTAATGAAACAAAATACACTAAAACTATGTCATTTGTACAGTGACTGCTGACATGTGATAGAAATAGTGCTGCATGCTGCACACAGAACACGTTTTGAGTCACAGTGTGAAAATAAAACACTCCAAACACATTATTTTATTCTATACAAGTCAGGAAACAACATATCTTACCTGTTTGGACAGATACTGGCTTAGTTCGTTGTGACTTTTGTCAACATGTCTGGATATGGTGCCCAGTGACGACAGGCTCAATTCTAAATTTTCCATCGTATCATTTGTCGCCTGTGGAGGAGCGATCTACAACGGAAACAAGCTCGCGCGGGCTCTGAAGAGGTATCCTGATTTACTGTTATTGACCCAAACTGTGAGGTTCATCACGCGATTGTCTGTCTGAGGTTGTATCACAACACATAAGCACGTTCCCGTCACTGGTGTTAAAATCCTGTCCACATGTGAGTGAAGCGCAAATCCTTCCGGGTCGAGCTGGATTCTCCCCCGACGTCTCGCAGTGATGACGTAAACGGACAGGGACGCCGGCTCAGTGCAACTATCTCCGCTAGTAGAGCAACTTTCGCCCTGGAGATCTGCCATATCTGCTGCGGTTTCATGCTTTCATTCACACCAGTTGGCTGTGGTGAGAGATGAAGCGCTGGAGAAGAACATAAGTCGCGGAACAGTTGCTCTCCTTCAGGCTTTGACTCCAGTTTTAAGGATATTTTTTTAAACTGAGGAGCTACTAGAACACTCCCTCAGCTCTGACAGACCGCGCGAAAATGTCGTTACTTCCTGTGCAGAGAAGTCTTGGCGCGACATTACAGTTGTAAACAACAGGAGGACACATAACAATACGCCGACAAGTAAGTCAACTAAATCACAGTTAGCCTACAGTAATATCCTTTTTCTGAATGTCTGCTCGATGTATAAGTTAGCGTTCATATTAGCATTCCGACTTACCGACTGAGCACTTCTGTCTCTATGGGTAAACTTAGCTCACTCTTGAGTTTGTAAAAGTACATTTAAATGTGCAGCCGTCGGTTATTTAACTGACTTCTTTATTAACAAAAATGATACATCAAATAAGGAAGGAAATTGCGAAATTTTCCGAAAGAAATAGTCATTAATGCGTTCTCAATAAAAATAAGTATGAATACCTCAGTGACGGGATGCAAGTTAGACTTGTTAGCATGAAATGATAGCTGAGGTAAAACGTCCATCAAATAATATAACGTTAAAGAAGGCTAAACAGAGACACGTTGACTTTGAACTTCCTTCTAGCTTTTGTATTACCTGATTTAAGTAGAAATTAGTGTGGGTTTGAAGCGTTTAGGAAAGCTTCAGTACTGTCAATGTTAGCATTACTACTGTGAGCTCAGTTTGTCAAATATGAGAATTGGCCGGGGCAGAAAATTATTGAAATTAAACAGTAATTAACTACAAGGGGTTATCATTAAGCTGAGACTCAACAGTTAGGCTACTAGCTCCTACTGAAGAAGTCTCTGTCTAGCTCTGTTGGTGGCTTTGTTCTATGCTGTCTTCTTTGTTTTCTTATGGACAGTGGTGAACAAAAGAGGTCTTGCTAGACCACTGTTACCATGCTAACAGCTAAGGCATCAGACTCCACTAGAGATAACCTTAGTGCATTTAGAGTTTTAGATAACTGTAGGTATGAGCAATAAATATACATTTTGTGTCACGTTGTATAATAATAATAATAATAAAAACATTTTAAACAACCATAAACCAGCAAATGAAAGCCCAACAAATCAAGGTACTTCATTACAGTGATATATATCCTATCGAAGTATACTGTGCATATTCTGTCAAATTGCCTAACCCTAACTATTGTTATTGTGGACGGCGAATATAACATGAAGTTGAACTATTCTGGACGATGTTCTCTGGTAAGGGCCGGGTGATATGGTCTTTGAATAATGTCACACTATTTTAAGGCTATACTGTGATACATGAAAAATATCACAATATTTCGAAATCTCCCCAAAAGCACTTAAGAAATGCTAGGACTGGGCAACGGAATCAGATATCACAACATTTTTGAGCAGATACCTCTATTGATATTGCAAGAATATTTTAGGGATGACTATTTGTACTTTGACAAAATATCAACTAAATGAGAATTTAAAAAAATAATCATAAGTAATGTGGATATATTGACTAAATGTGTGAAGGCAAGAATTAGTCAAGTAGAACAGCCTAGTAAGTTCAGAAAAGGACATCATTTTATTATGACAACACTTATGTCATATCTCCATATAATGATATCCAAAAGACGATATATCACATAACACAATAACAATAAAATATCCATATATTGCCCAGCCCTAACTCCAGTAAATGCACTTATATAAAGTTGAGCAACACAAGAGATGGATTTAAACAGCATGGTCAAAATTCAAGCAGCAGATCCAAAAAACACTGGATCATACCCTCACAATATGCAAACAAAAGCATTTTCTTCCTCTACCTGGCCTGCTAAAATCTTTCAGATGACATCATCAGGGTTATTTTCTCCAGAGCCACAGAAATAATTCTGCAACAGTTTTAAAAGGCTAGCAGACAAGTACACTGACATTGATATGTAAGATTGTTGGAATGCCTCTTTAGGGATTTGTTTATCAATTCTAAAAATGATTGTATCTGAGTAATCTTGTCTGGGCTTTCAGTGCATCCATCAGCTAGGTGTTAAAAGTTAATCTTCAGCCTCCCTGTGTCAAATGTGTTTTGGGTGATAGTTGTCGAAATTAAATATTTTCCTTTGGCATTGTTACCAGGAACTTACCAGGAACTGCATCACGGAGATACTGGGAATAATGGAGGACATTGACGTCAATGATGCCTCTGGTCGTAAGTATAAGGCTATTATAAATACATTCAATGATACGTTTAGATTTGTTTTATTTTTTTGTCTATAATGGGGAATTCTGTTTTTAGGGATGTAAGATAATATTGGAATGTTATGATATAGTGTAGATGTCTTAGTACACTGTACCATTAGAAAATGTTCAAACAGAATGAACATGTAGGATTAACCAAAGCATGTGGGAATGAATGTGAGAGTTATTTTGGATGCAGCCATACGTTTGGATTGAGACTTATGTGGAAAATGTGGTCAATTATAGCTGTACATAACTGATAACAAACATTTATAATACATATATAATATCCACAGTCTTGGTACCGGATGTCAGTGAAGATTCTGTGGATATCTATGATGGCCTGGATATCACTTCTAGCAGCAATGCAGGTAAAAGTCGTTTTTACAATAGTTTCACTTTGGTCTGCTACAGCACAATATCATTACCACATATAATATTATTATGTTTGACTGCTGGTAAAGTAGTCCAGCTCAGATTCCTTTGTGCAATATTTAGGCTTTATAATCATGATTCCTCTAAATTATTATCTTGTTTGGGTTTATTACAGAGAAATCACCTCCAAATGCTTCTCAGCTGAAAGAGTCGATGGATCTTTATGAAGAAATTGTCACAGAGGAACAGCAGAGCAGAGAGTCATCGTTCTCTGAGGTGAGTCAGGTTTCCTCACATGAAGTTTCACACTTAGGTCACAAGTGGTCGTATATGAGGGAGAGATTGTAACCCCTGCCGTGGGTTGGCATTCACATTGAAAGCGGCCCCAAGTTAACAAATAAAAGGGTGTAAATTTTGTTGGTAGAATGGTTTGGTTTAATAGTGATCTAGTAGTGACCCAGGGCTAAGGTGAAAAGCAGCTACAACAGATTTCCCTCTGACCAACAGTCTGGTTAATTCGGCGTCATACACAACATTTGCGTATTAAAGGATTATCTGATAAAATGCAGAGGGCTGCTTTCAGCTAGCCGAGTGTCTCATAATCCTATTCTTTTTCTTTGTTTGTTTGAAGTTGAAGTCCAGATTCCAAGCAGCCCAAAACCAAATCAAAGAGCTGCGCAGAAGACTGGAGCAGATGGAGTTGCAGGTTTGTTTTATTTTCCTTATTTTTCAATCAAGGGTGAGCTTTATTGCTTAAATATTATTAGGCTTCATACAGAAGTCCGGGGAAAAATTAAAATAAAATAATGTTTGTTTTTTATTTTTTATAACTGATATTCCATTTAGCAGTCAGATTGAATGCTCTGCCATTTACCTTAATACAGCAATACCTTTGCATACACAGAATTCATTATCAAATTTCTAGATTGCTTCTATCTTGTACTGTATATCCGCCTTGTCCCCACACTGCGCCCGTCCATACAGGCTATTTTTACACTAATCCAGATAAGTTTGAATATGTTGCTTATGTTTAAAAATTGGTCTTATAATTTACCCACTCAAATTGCTGTTTTCTCAAAAACTTGAGGGTTGAAATCATTGGTTTTGTGTACATAAAAAAAATAGTTTTAGTTATTTGACATATTGTCTTGAACAGCTTGATGAGCAAACCTGGGGACTCAAGTATTCCAGTGGTTGTCTAAGCCTACCTCCACTAAAAATTAAACAGCACTAACATGGTGTGCTCTCTCTGTCTCTCTTTTTCAAAAACAGAATACAGGGTTGAACACTGAGAACTGCCGCCTCAAAAAGAACATCTCTGTATTGTTAAGAACAGCTAGACAGGAGGTGTCCCGAAAAGATGCTGAGATTCAGAGATTGAACCAACGGTAGGTTTTGTTTTAAAATCAACTGGTGACTCATTATAACTAGCCCTATCCTGAATACCATTTTTGGGGCTACGAGGCTTTGAAGCAATCATGTCAGCCCTAATTCTAACTTTATTATCTGTTTCACAATAATCTATTGGGCTGTAGGTTAATGTAATGTATGAAATGCTCCATAATGCATTAATCTAACTAGAGCTGCAATAATTAATCAATTAATCACAATTTTTTTTATCATTAATAAATTGGTTTGAGTAATGTTTCCCTGATTCCAGCTTTTTAAAGAGTCATTATATTCAGAATCTGAAAAAACAACAGTGTTGACGTTATGTCAAATATATCTATGTACTGTGTTGAAGAGATGACTAATGAAGTTAGCCTGCTAACCAGCTTGCCCCAGCCCATTCTGTCTCACCATTTTGTAACTCAAGAGACAAAACAACTTAATGTAAGATATGTAAAATATCATGTTGGCAGCTCAATTAGAACAGATGGCTTGTTCATGAACTACCACTATGGACTGTAGAAGCTGCCTCTACTGACTGATCCATGTTTACCGACTAATCAGTTGTTAAATCATTGTTTTCCCAAGGTCAGAGAAAGGTCGCCATCATCATCAACCTCACAATAATTATCAGCGTGATCAAAATTCGTTCAGTCGGACCTCCACAGGCAGCTCCAAGAGTAAGCCACCTCCTCCACCACCTTCCAGTCCTCCACCTCCTCCTCCACCATCTAGTCCTCCTCCTCCTCTTCCACCTCTACCAGCTTCACGTACCAGGGATGATCATCCTCCACAGGAACCTCCTCAATCTTCCAGGAAGGACTGTGATAGTTCCACTTATCTGCCCACTGGATCTTGTAAGACAAGAGATTCAAAAGCATCTTCTCAAAGTCATTCAAAAAGTTCCTCAAGGGGAGATTGTGATGTAACTGACAAACAGACTGAGCACTCTATCATCAAGTCCACCAGCTCTTCATCGACCCGACATAGTGAGTCATACAAACACAAGTCCAAGCACAGAGAGGAAAAATGTCCAAATCAAAATCTATCTGGATCAATGGATAGGAGACATAGAACTGGTTCAGATCCCAATAAGGACGGATATGCCCCTGAGAAAAACAGGCCCCACAAAGCAGACAGAGACACAGGACGAAGATCAGACTCCAGGTCATGTAAAAACAGGGACACCCTAAATGTTGAGGCGCACCACAGATCAGAGCGGGCCAAAAGCCCTCCACCCGAGACTTTACATAGCGCAGCTTCCTCTGACGACAAAAATGGGAGAGGTCGAGAAATGAGACAAGATAGAGCCAAAATGTCCTCATCAGACTCTAAACATTGTGCAGCTCACAGCTCTAAAGAGGGCTACCACCGAGATCATAGAAAAATCAAGACTAGTGATGGACATATCAGAAGTTCAGATTCAAAGGAGCGGAAAAAGCCTTCTTCAAACCAACATGCTGACTACTACAAAGAGAGGGAAGGGGACAGATTGTCAAAGGATTCTCAAAAGAAAGATGATGTACAGCGTCAAGAGGAAAGCAGAAAGCACAAGAGGAGCAGTCTGTTAGAGACGAGCAGAGAACGTGAGAAACAGAGGTCAAAAGAATCAGTACATGTTAAAGTAGATGTCTGTAGTAAGGAAAGAAAAGAAAAAACACGAGAGGCCTTAAAAAGATCATCCGAAGAACCTAACGTTACAGAGAAGAGCTCTGTGGAAGAAAATAGTCCAAACAGGAAGCTGTGTTTCATGGAAACACTGAATCTAACCCTTTCACCAATTAAGAAACCAGTGTTGCCCATCGATGCCAGCCAGGATAACCTCACATCTGTGGACGAGGTCACTGAAAACAGAATGGATGATGATAGCACACAACCTAACATCGAAGACATGTGCGTGATCGATGAAGTAAACAGTAGTGAATTACAAGCAGAGTCGGATGATGTTGCAGAACAATCTGCAGATATTGCCAAAACTCCAGGATCTGAAAAGACAAATAATGGGTGTGATGAAGTGAAAGATGTCCTTGAAAAGGACAAAAAACAGAGTGAAACTCCTGCTGCTAACAAGCAACTTGAAGACCAAACTACCTCAGCTCTAGATACCCCAGAGAATGTACATCTAACAGAAAAATCACCAGAGAGTAGTTCTGTAAAATCAGTTTCAAAAAATTATGAGGACAAAACCAAGCTGGCCTTTGACAGCCAGGTGGATGAATGTGGAGCCATGGAGGCTACAGATGGTGTCACTGACAAATCTGGAAGCATTAACAAACAATGCACAAGCAATTCTTTACAAAAAGTAAACCCTGGAAATAAAACCGATCAATCAGGTGCAGTGTCCAAACCAGTTGTGCTTGATTCAAGTGTAGAACTGAAGCGTAGAACTTCTAAACCTGCAGTACAGAAATGCCTCCCAGCAGATTCAGTCAAAGAAAGTGCAGCTGCTTTACCCTCAAGGGGAAGTCCTGCAGCTGGAGGTGTTCCTGATGAGTCCAGTCAACAAAATCAGACACCCACTACCCTACCTCAGGACTGTCAGCAAGGACAGTGTCCATCTGCTTCTAGTTCCATTCGTGAGAAGGATGCTTGTGGAATGCAAGATGGTCCTAAAGATGCAGATGCTGTATCCAGTACAATAAGCCTGGAATCACTTCCACAAGAAGGGTTGAGTCTTCCTGAGGCTATTTACATTTTAACACAGACCAGTGAAGACGCAAACGACAGCATCACAACTGAGCCAAGTTCTTCCACTGGCTGTATTGCGGTGTCTAAAGTCAGCAGTACGACAGAGGAGTCGGCACTGCCAGAGAAGTATAGGGATCTCACACCAAAGAAGAGCTTCAGTCCTGGAAAAAGAGAGAATAACTTTGAGCCTTCCAGTTCTATGCCATTAGTCCATGATGAGGACTCAATGATGCGCACACTGAGCAATTTGAAGAGGATCCCTGATGCCATAAGCCCTCTGAGGAGCCCAATACGGATGGTGAAGAGAAGTCATCTCCATATTCATGGCAAGCCAGGTCATGTCAAGAGCCTTCAGAAAGGTACAGTTGGCCTGATAATAAAGTCAGGTTACATTAAATCTTTCATGCATATTGCACTCAAAGGATTAGAGTGGATTTGATTGCTTGTAATGTTTAAGGTCTGTTATCTTGTGATCACAACGTAAAAGACAAGTTCACCTAAAAATGAAAATTCAGTCCTTATCTACTCACTCCTGGTGCAAATAGAAAGTTGGGTGAAGTTTTGTAGTCCAGAAAATATTTCTGGAACTATAGTAGGTGAGGACTTGTTTTAAAGCGTAAAAAACAACTTAAAAAGCATAAAATGGCTCCATACTGTATGTCTGGCACAATCCAAGTCTCTGGAAGCCCCAAGATCCCATACTGATTTTGTAAAGTTGTGTAATGTGGCCAAGGCATTTCTTAGGGATAATCTTCTTAATAACAGGTGCAGGGTATTGTCATTGTAGCTTTGGCTTCTCAAATGGCACTGACAGTTATTTTTTTTACTGTATTGTATAAAGACAAGATACACATAATTTACAAGATAATAATACTTTGCAATAATTATGTTTTTTAATCATAATTATGAAATGCTGTCATAACAACTAGAACATATCTAAACTTTTTTTCTTTTTCTCTACTGTGCAGAATTTTCATGCAGCACAGCTGTTGATTGCAACTCAAAGAAGCTGGATGTAAACAAAGAAAACAAATATCCAGGTTCTCCAGCAAACCATGACGCACAAAACTTGGTGGACAAGGTATCTGACCTGCCTTCACATCTCTCTGACACTGAACTGGAGGAAGGGGAAATCTTAAGTGAAAGTGATGAGACGGCTGCAGATTCTCCCATTCCTGCAACCAAGAGGACGAAGTTGACACAACCAGTTGGAAATAAACCAAGTCCAAGGACTGTGTTAAAAAGGACATCTAAAGAAAGGTGTGTTGCATCAAAAGAAACAAATGAAATACCAAGTGTATCGACACGAAGTCCAAAGAGTCGTTTTAAGACAGTTTGTCCTGCAGCAACCAAAGCTGCTTTTTCCACCATAGAGGATATAATGGAGACATTCAAGTTGGTTCGTGCTGAGATCCGAAAGAAGTACATGAAGCTTCATAAAACCTTTCCCAAGAAGAGTTTCTATGGAGTGATGGAAAATTTCCAGGAGTCTTTTTTAGAATTTGTGGATGGTGCTCGTTTCGGTCAAATATGCAGTCAGGAAGGGGAGCTGAAATCCAAGCTGAAGAAATTGATTGCATCTGTGTTTAGCAAGGTATCAAATAATGGTATTGTGAAACGCATCTTTGAACAGCAAGCAGCTGATCTGAAGCAAAAGTTGTGGGACTTTGTAGATGATCAAGTTGATTACTTGTTCAGAGATGTTTATACAACGCTGAAGGGCCTTTGCAAACCAACAAGAGCTCAGGCTGAAGACAGTAGGCCCAGTGGAACTGAGAAAGTATCGAGACAGCCTCCTGCAAAGAAGCCTCAATGTCAACAAAAGGAAGCACATTCAGCTCCCACCAACCTGAATCAGATCAAGCCTTGCACTGTGGCGCCTTACAAAAAAGGCCTTGGGAGCAGAGGCAAAGATATCAGAATCACACATGTCAATAAGGACAGGAATGTTGACCCACACTCAACAAATTGCCCAAATACACACACTTTGGTGGACTTCCCTACTCCTAAAAATGTTCTTTCAACTCCAGAGAAAAATAACATATCTTCTCTGGTTGTCCCTCAAAATGGCTCTTTGCTTGACAAAACTGACTTTGAGCTGCTCACAGAACAGCAAGCCTCCAGTTTAACATTCAACCTGGTGAGAGACACACAAATGGGAGAAATCTTCAAGTGTCTCCTGCAAGGATCTGACTTACTGGAAAATAGCGGCATAACTGGAGACAACACAGCCTGGTCTCTTGGTACACCAAGGAAGGATGGAGAGAGACTCATCAGCATCACCACTCCAACTAAATTTGACTCACCATCTAAACTGCTTTCCCCGTCTAAATTTGAAACCCCCTCCAAACTTATTGCGACATGGTCAAGCATTTCACCTCGCAAAATGTCATCTCCACTATCCAAAGATCAGCTCCCACTGAATCCAGCTTTATTTGATGAAAGTTGCCTGTTGGAAGTGCCATCAGAGAACAGAGCAATGCTGCAGTCGAGTTTGGCTCCACAGAGGTCGTACTCCATCCTAGCTGAAGATTTGGCAGTCTCCCTCACCATTCCATCACCTCTCAAGTCAGACAGCCATCTCAGCTTCCTACAGCCATCGAGCATGCACATCATGTCCACTCCAGACAGTGTCATCAGCGCTCACATAAGTGAGGACGCTCTGCTGGATGAGGAAGATGCTTCAGAACAGGAAATTCACCTGGCCCTCGACACTGACAATTCCAGCTGCTGCTCCAGCAGCAGTGTGACCTCGGAAGAACTTGCCACACCCTTCATGTTCAAGCCTGACTTGCCTATGCAGGCACTAGTGATGGAGAAGTCCAACGATCATTTCATCGTAAAAATTCGTCAGGCAGCCACAGGCACAGACACCACGCTCACTGCTGATGACAGCTTAAGTCAAACACTAACCGATGAAGATCAACTTAGAGAAGATGGCGTTGTAACTCAAGAAAGTCAAGCAAAAGCTGTTTTGTCTGACAAATTACCGAACATTACTCCTTCAAAGGCAGTACCATCAGAGAACAACCTTGTTGAAAGCTCTGGGACCTGTCGGACTGCTACCGGTACAGATACCCATCTCACTAAAGATGCAAGCTCAAGATTAAATAAAGATTCACCCAACAAAATAAAAAAGTCAACTCAACAGAATACCTCAAAAGTTTGTTTTTCTGAGGATTCACAGAAAAAGTCTCTGCCTAAAACTACTCCTTTAGAAAACAGTTTGCACAACAGTGCTGAAAGCTCTGATCCATCCAGCAGAGAAGGTTTCACAATCACTGCTGATGACAGTGCAAGTCAAACACTGCACAGAGAAGAAGACATGACAGCTCAACAAAGTCCCTCAAAAGCTCTTTTCTCTGAGTCTGATAACAGTCCACATCACCCTGCTGAAAGCTCTCCAACAAATCAAAGGATCCAACTGTTGGCGTCACATGTTTCAGACTCAGAGAGAGGTGTAATGGAGGTATCAGACTCAGACACACCTTTCACCACTGCAAAGGGAGACATAAGCAGCACACCAGAGAAAAAACAAAGTGATCTTCTCAAACGTAAACGGAAGAAACACCCAGAGAAATCAAAAGCCAAGCGCTACAGAAAAGATGAAGAGGAGAGTACAGAAGGAATGATGTCAAATTGTAAGGATGATAGTGAATCCAAATCCTCTCCAGCATCTCTGTCCCCCAACAGTCTCTACGCCAAGAATGTCATCAGGAAGAAGGGCGAGGTGGTGATGTCATGGACCAGGTCAGTAGTAGGTTTTGTATTGTATTGCTCCCCCTCCCCCAGGAAAAAGTATATTTATTTGAGTACTGTACAATCCTGAAGTATTTCCATTTTGCTACTGAACATTTACCATTGCACCTTTTTAAATGCATTTTGCTGGTAACACTTCTGTACTTTTTACTGCTAGTTGAATATTTTTACTAAGATAATGCTACTTTTACTCTTTACTTTACTTTTAACCTCTTCTGCTGCTGCCATTACAAGCTCAGGTCAAATAAGAATAGACCTTGGCCTCTTTTTGCTCCTTGTGAGTACTGTATGTTAATGCCTGAGGGACTTTATTTTCCCAGAAATATCTCCACTGATTCAAATCTCAAAACCGAAATGGTTTACCTAACCCATATCCATCTATGACCTAATACCTAAAAAGCCTGATGTGGGAAAAATGTGTTGTTTTGCAATTTAAATGCCATCCTTGGCATTAGGCAAAAAAACATTATCTCTGCAAGTACGCAAATGCAAATGACAAAACCTGGCCCAGCTGACACAAATGTGTGTCACCCAGTGAACATTCCTAACGTGCATTCTTACACACAGTAGGAGGTAACAACCTTCAGTCCTCAAAGGGGCGATCTAGAGTTAACTAGAGCGTGTACATGACCGTAGTAGGAAACAAACATGGTGTCTGCGTTGGAATGTGTACTACTGTACCCACAGACATATACACTTAGATAACACATTGACTTCTTCGGCTTGTTGCTGCGATATGTGTTGCCACCATATTGGACAGGGGAAGACTGGCCTGTAAATAGATACAAGTAAAAGGGGGGGCTGGCATTTTGCAGAATAAAAAGCTCTGTAACATTTACATTTCTCAACTGATTTTAATGAGTGTTTTTTATATTCAAGGGTATGTGATGAAGCTACATGGAGTACAAAAAGGTTTTGTCTCCAGTTACTTAGAATCTCAATAGTTTGGCTGTAATCACTGCAGAGGAGTGTGTATTAACGTTGTATTAGCCTACTTAACTGACTGCGAGGAACTTTTAAGTGTTGATGAAACAGTCTCTGATTCCTCTGATCATTATAAATGACCTGAAACAGCAAACGAGACCATCAGCGAACAGACTGCTATTTTTATTTAGTTATTAATGCCTGTGCTCGGGTCCGATCACATATATCGCATATAAAATCACATATAAATACATTACCTCATCACGATCCATCCTGCGATCTCTCTGTCACTCACTTCCAAAACAAATGCACGCGCTGCCGGCACGGGCTAACAAAGATGTGTCCCAATCATTTTAGCCTTCTGGCTCTTCAGGTCCATAACATAGCTCATTTAAATTTCAAGAAACTGCATCTGTAACTACTGATAACAGCTCATTATTGCAAAAGATGAAAAAAAAAAAAAAATCAACAAATACAAAACAAATGGTGAGATACTGGCAGCCAGTCTGCATTCTATATTTTTACACCTTATTGATCCCTAGAGGAAAAATTCAGGGAAATTCAGGTATATACTTGCATGATATGGTAAAATATTGGCCAGTATAAAAATGGTGTTATTTAATAATAATAACAATAATAGTGTCTCAATATAAATGTATATATTATAATATCATAATACACTATAGTGCTATACTGTGTTTTTTGTTGTACTGATACTAGGACCTACTATTTTATTTTATACTGTATTAGCCTACACTTACAGTATATTCCAAGCAGTTCATTAAACTCCTTGGACATTTCATGTAGTAGATTGTTAGTGCACAATCTCAACACACGTCGCGGGTGTAAATTTCATCTTTTCAAATTAATGTAGCATTTCAGGGCTTTCAGAGAAGCCATTCAGTTTTCAAACAAGTTGTTTAGGCGAATGATGCAACACAGTTTTGTTGTGAACCTCCAGAAATTGTATCTTTATTTGTAATATGTTGAACTACGAAACTATACATACAACAAATACACAGGAGGACACCGGGGGGAAAAAAAAGTGGCGATAATGCACGTGTGTCAAAAGGGTTATTGACTGAATTTTAAAAAATTTGGTGAACATTTCCTTTAAGTTCAAGTAAAATAACTGATTTAAAAGAAATGTTGTCACAGTCAGGAAACTAATTATCATTTGTTACTCCCACCCCTGGATGTTACATGTAAGGAGTTGGGGATGATTGTAGTTCCAACACTATTGGACTGTCAAATGAAAAGCACTGTACCTGAAGAGGATTACTGCTCTTTACCTGTATTCTGCTTCTTCCAGAGAGGATGATCGAGCTATTCTGGTCGCCCTGCAGACAGAAGGTGCTTCACGTGAGACTTTCTCTGCCTTGTCTGAGAAACTGAATAAGCCATCTGGGCAGGTAAGTTCATCTTTTCCTTTCTTTTTGTAGTTTGTGATGTGACTGTACTGCTGTAATGAAGGAGCATGCATTAACTGGTAACTGCTTCTCTTTTCTCAGATCGCTCACAGATTCTACCAGCTCATGAAGATCTTTAAGAAGAGGGAGAAGATGGACACTTGATCGCTCTGACTGTGTGCTTTGTTTCATTAATAGTTCTTGAATTTGAACATTTCCACGCACATATCTGTGGCACCACCATACTTATGGCTACTGTTCATGTGACATGGTGCATGAAGATGTGACTGCAGGCTGGCTAAGTCAGTATAAGTCGCTGTGGGTCACGGTTTGATCTCCACACAGGCTACTCTTTTCATCAAGATCTGGAGCAGTTTTAGCCAAGGAATCCAAGAAATCCATTCACTGGCTGTGAAGGTATTAGTTCTGGATATTGAACTACCTGTTCATACTGTTCAAAAAGAATTCAAAGTGTGAAAAATAAGAATGTAACAATAATGACTTCCTCAGTGGCAAGATAGACACAACTGACAAGATAGACGGTGAAATGCTTAGTAAAAATACAGTTAATATCAGTGTTGATGTTTTTGATGCACTTTTTGGTTTTTAAGAATCCACACTGCAGTCACTACTTGGTTCTGGATATTTTCTGATGTCTGGTCCTTGCATATGAGGCATATTACATTGTCCTCAGTGCAGCATCTAAACATGCTTTCCTTTCTCGGCCTTTGCAGAAATGATTCTTTGTGAACGTGTTAGTCTCAGCAAGTCCTGAAGTTCTCAGAACTGTTGAAAACTGCCTTTGGAATAGGTAATTCAAGGTTCCAGTACGAGTATGCTCAAATTCTCCTAAATAAAGTGATTTTTGGTTTTAATGAGTGGACACTCACTGGAAATGACTTGAAGCATCATCCATCGTTAGATTTTGAGGTGTGAGACTAATTGGTTTGGCCATTTTATTCTAATTTTTGATGTGATATATTGCATCTTGTTTTAATGGATGTATTTGTGATTAGTGTGGTTGGGGAGTGCTTGATATGTTTGAAGGTTGATCAGATGTTTACATGTCCAAGTAATGTACAGGACAGTACATTTATCTCTGTTATTACAAATGAAACATTTTATCTATCTTTTCTTTTCACTCATCCTATTACTTAGAAAAAGCATGGACATATTGTAAATATTGTGCCTAATTCTTCACTGAAAATAAAGTTTTATTTATTTAAGCTGGTTAATTTCCTTGTTTTTTAATCATATTAACAAAGTTAGAAAAGCATTATAATTGTGGCAAATTGGAAAAAATATCTATGCCAGTTGGTTCTAGTGGGAGATAATCTGTGAGCCAGCACCAGCATGTCACCGTGACACAAAGATTCATATAGTGGGCCATAAAGTATGGAAATTGAGGCCAGTGCCTAGGGGTGCCATTTGTGACTCAGTAGCAGACCAGCCAGTGACAGGATGTGGAGGACAGAGGCAAACCAAGAGGATGCTAGACTTTTTATGCCAGAGTTTGGATAGATGTCTCATGCTAAATTTACTGTCTATACTCAATCATGCAGTTCTGTATGAATTACTGATAAAATGTCAGGCAGTAAAACCAAACTCATTCTAAATACAAGTTAAATTATAGTCATGTCTGACTAGTAGTATTAACATTCTTGAAGTATCAATACCACAATACAAAAAATACCCTGCAAAAGCCCTGCATTCATAATCCTACCTGAGCACCATGTACTGAAGTTGTCAATAGTAAAGTATATATTTTCACTGATATGTGATTCTATCTGACATTAAAAGATTGTTAATACTTATGCATCAGTGTATATATGCAGCATTTTACTTTTGTAGGTGCTCAAGATGGAGATAGTTTTACTTTATGTCCAGTATGGTACAAAAGTCTGAGACAACTAGTCAAGCTACTTCTATTTTCAGGTTTGTGTAAAACCTGATGACTCATGTTTTCCCAGCATGATTTGACACTTTTAATTTGACAAGCTTCTTGTGATGTCACAGCATGGCTTAAATGTTCGATGGGGTTGAAGTCAGTTGATTGTGGATGGAATTCCATGACAGTCAGGACTCCTCGGTCTTCTTTGGTGTTCAAGTAGTTCTGTCAGAGCTTTGAGGTTGTGTTTGGGCTCATTATTCTGCTGCAGTGTGAATCAGACTTGAATACCATGTTTCAGTGTGGGTTTGAAAAATTGATGTTCTCTTTCCTGTTCGTCTCCTTACATACACCCTTCTGTTACTGCCATAAATCTCAAACTTGGATTCATCAGTAAATAGGACCAGTCATCCACTTTGAAATTCTGGTATTTTTTAACCCACCTCAAGCGTTTGGCCTTGTTTATACATCCTCTGAGACAGCTACAAGACAGCCTTCTTTTGACTGGACATTTGTTGGGAATCTAGGACTCTAGGAACTAAGCTTGATGTATTGATCATCTGATGATATGGTCACACTTTGGATACAACTGATCAAGTTTCTAAAAGGTGATTGAGAGTTCCATGCACTGCCTCCTTAGAATCCTTTAGTGTAGCCATGATTTGACTTGACTTCATACTGCAGCAAGACAATGAGCCCAAACTTTGCAAGAACTACTTGAAGACCAAAGAAGACCAAGGAGTCCTGACCTGACCTCAATCTCAAACATTTATGGGGGAACTTAAAGACTGACAAAGCCAAGTTAAACATGTGATTCCAAAACCATGGACATTGATTGACTGGCTGCAGAGATTTTATTTCATCCAGACAGAAAAACATCAGTGAGGTCCAACATTGATATTGACTGATAAGTTCTGACTCAGTCTGCAGTCCAGGTCATCCCAAATGTGTTGGATGGGTCTGAGGTCAGGGTTTGTTGAAACCAAACTTTGTGCACGGGGGCATTGTCATGCTCAAACAGGAAAGGTACTTTTACCAGGAGGTTGAAAACACACTTTTGTACACTATTCTACTACTTTATAAACAACAAAAGTTGAACACATTGCGCATGACTGGTTATTGACAACTCAGTCGTTGCTATTTCCAGTGTAGTGTCCTGTTAAAAGTGGCAGGGTGAAACTAACCTCAGGGCATTATAGGGTCCTGTGGTGGATCAATGGCTTCTAACTGGAGTCCTAGATTGCAGCAGTATGAAATAGTGTCAGCAAAACTGCACAGTTGTGTCTCATCTCTCTTCAGGGACAACACATGAGCCCACAAATTAATCTGCTCTTTTATAATGGCTCAGTGCTGAAGCATATGAGACAAGGATGCTAGAGAACATGTAAGTAAACCATTTATATTGCTTTTTTTAAATTTCCATTTGATGAAAATCTTCAAACTACTCATGTATTTCTTTATTCTTTGACAGATAATAATAATAAAAAATAATAATATGACAGAAAATGGGGGATTGGAACTTATTAGGGAGTATTTTAGAAGAGGTTCACATTCATTCCACCATTGTGGGGAAGATCTGGCTCACCATCCTCTTCATTTTCCGGATGCTTGTGCTCGGCGTTGCAGCTGAGGATGTCTGGGATGATGAGCAGAGTGAGTTTGTCTGCAACACAGAGCAGCCCGGCTGTAAGAACGTCTGCTACGACCAGGCTTTCCCCATCTCCCTGATCCGCTACTGGGTCCTTCAGATAATTTTTGTGTCCTCTCCGTCTCTGGTCTACATGGGGCATGCACTGTACCGTTTGAGGACCCTTGACAAAGAGAGGCACAGGAAGAAAGCCTGTCTGAAAGCTGAGCTGGAGGGGACAGACCCTGTCCAGGAGGACCATAAGAGAATTGAGCGAGAGCTCAGGAAATTAGATGAACAGAAGAAAGTAAGGAAAGCTCCCCTCCGGGGCTCCTTGCTGCGCACATATGTTTTCCATATCTTAACAAGATCTGTTGTGGAGGTGGGCTTTATTATAGGACAGTTTGCTCTGTATGGCATCGGACTGTCTCCTCTGTACAAATGTGAGCGGTTGCCTTGCCCCAACAGTATTGACTGTTTCGTTTCAAGGCCGACAGAGAAGAATATTTTCATGGTTTTCATGCTGGTTATTGCTGGAGTTTCTTTATTCTTAAACCTCCTGGAGATTTTCCACCTGGGTGTGAAGAAGATCAAACAGAGCTTGTATGGATACAAATATGGAGACGATGACAGTGTGTACAGGTCAAAGAAAAACTCCATGGTGCAGCAGGTTTGTGTGCTCTCTAACTCCTCACCACAGAGGCTGATGCAGCTTACACAGATGACCTGCTCTGTTGTGTCTGATGCTCGCGGGGAGACTCTGCCAATGAGTCCAGCCCCAGTGGCTCCTCAAAATCAGGAGAGGCCCAATAGCTCCAACCAGCAGCCAGCACAGACTTGCCTGCCAAGTCACGGTGACATCAATGGTCTACAGCAGCTGGGGGTGGTGGAGCGGCGCAACACTCTGGACAACAGGAAGCCCTCATGCAGCAGCGATGAGTCAAATGGACCTCACTGCTCAGTCCAGCCGCAGTACGCAGGACCTCGACCCACACTGATGGCCGGCCACATGGAGATCCCAGCAGCCTTGAGGATCCCGCAGAGGAGGCAGAGCAGAGTGAGTGTTTGTAAGGAACTCAGTGACATGAGTGATTCTCCTGAGAGCGACCACTTCCCCACGGCTAGGAAATGCAGTTTTATGTCCCGAGGACTGTCGGAGGGCAAGCTGGCCTCTCCGTCTGACAGCACCAACTCTCAGAGTGGAACTGACATCGAGGCCCAGCACCTCAACCAGGGAGAGAGTCCAATTATGACCCCGCCACCTCCCGCCAGTGGGAGGAGGATGTCCATGGTTAGTACAACATATCATCCAGTCATATCCTATCTGAGCCTTTAAAGCAACAAATGTCACTACCTGGCTATCACTGAATACATTAGTGATGTACAGTCTATTTAAAGTGTAACTTAAAGCAACAGAATGTAACTTCCTGGAGAAAGTTACTTGATTGTTGAGTCTCTTTGCCAGTTCATCAAATACTGATTCTTTGGGTTGGCGTCCGTTTTGAGCGTGCCAACCTGAGGATGAGACTCAACAATTGACTATCTGTCTCCAGGAAGTTACATTTTGTTGGTTTAACAACAGGCTAAAAAAGCAGTGTCACTTATGGAAGATTTACAATGTCTTCACACATATCGCACAAAGCAAATCATATGTATGAGTGCTACCATCTTGTGTCAGTGAAACTAAACTTCGCCCCCAGGCTGTGGCAGGACAGTTTATTACAGCGGGGCTGGTATTCTTTTCACCTTGTGAGTCTCTCTTTCTCTCTCTGTATGTGTATGTGTGTGTGTGTGTGTGTGTGTGCTTTTTTGTTACCAAGTGGTATACTTTCCAGTATATTCATTGACAAAGTGAGGACCAGTAGTCCTTATAGGCACCAAAGACTGGTCCTAATGTAGCTAAACAGGTTTTCTGAGTCCCTGGTTAGGGTAAGGCATAAATTGGCTATGGTCAAAGTTAAGGTTTGGGTTACAAATGAATGAAAGTCCTGACAAGTATAGCTGCGCAAACCTGTTTGTGTGTGTGTGTTATCATGGCAAAATGTGATCGTGGAGACACCTAATTTTCATAATTATGTATCATTCGTGTATTATCACCAGAAACTAAGAATCATGTTTTTATTGCCTTAGAATGAGCCCCTTTTTCTACAGAGTCTGTTTTCAGCGGAGTTTGCCATGTTGCGCCGGCATGTGTCTACAGTAGCCCAGAATGGACAAACCAAACACTGATTCAAGAGAGAGCATTTTGCATTTTTCACAGCCACTGTAGGTTCTTCGTCATGGCAGGGTGAGGGGGGCGGTATCCAGTTGGTTGCAACCTGCAACCTTACTGGTTGATGCCATTAAATCCTACATGATGTTTAAATCTTCCATATTCACTTCCCTCTCTGGTTAAAAAACTTTTGATTTGTTGCACCTTTGACCACTGAGCTGGGTGTGGTTGACAAGGTCAGAACTGTGCACCTGTAACCACACCCATCAATGATGTCAGATAATAGTCCAACCACTGTTGGTTAGTAAACACAAGATTTTGAGCTATTTTCTCAGTTATTAAGAAAAATGTGTTTGTGTGTACGTGTCTGTGATTTGACTCATAACCTACATTATCAACATGTCTGTCTGTCTTTCAGAGCATGATTCTGGAGCTGTCTTCAATCATGAAAAAGTAAACTGAAAATGGCCATTTTGTGACAAAGCTAGAGGCGAATGAGAGTTTCAAAGGGACCAAGGGATCCTGATCGCAAAGCGACTCTTATCCTGTCACTCCACTTTAACTTTGTTTTCACAGTTTGTTTATACAGTATGTATTGTGCATGAACAAGAACGTCACTTCATATGTTAACATGATATTCCACAGACAAAAGAAGCTTAATAATATTACTTCATGTACATTGCAAATTATATCTCCAGTAGCTGATTACTCACTATTTAGGGTGGTGGGTAGTTTTTAGAGACCATAAATCAAATCTGAATCCAAATTTGATTTGGCTCAAAGCATATGTTATAGCTCATAAAATGAGACCAAAAGCCTGCTGCGACAATATTTGACTGAAGATTGTAATTAAAGATTGTGGAATTGGCAACCACAAAAAAATGAGAGAACTCTCTAAACCAGTGTTTAGATTTATCATTATACCGAATGAGCCAGAGAAAAAAGGGCTCTTCAATTTCAGCATTTTGGTTTGACTAAAAGTAGCCTAATATTGTTTATGAATATATCTGCTTTTAATTGTCAATATTTCTGTTGTTCTGTTGTTTTTTCTATTAAATACTTTTCCCTCCTGAGCAGGACCAAACTGTTTTGTCTGAGTAGTTATGTTATTTCGTCTAGAGTCAACCCAGTCGTCAGAAAAAATGTTGGCAGTTTCTGCAAAACACAAATATTTTGAAACTGTATGTTTTTATGCCATGACAACGCTGTGCACCTGCTCTGGTTAGGTTTCGGCACAGAAAGCACGTGGCTAGGGTAAGGAAAACCTAATATTTTGGCTTAAAATACCCTGCTTTTGTTGCCATTACCGTGGCTGGAAATTGTCTGGAAGTCTCCTTAAAAATATCCAGCGGTGTCATACTTACAAATGTTGAAACAAACCTTGAAACAGTCTGGAAAGGCAGTCACTGTCACCTGCCGATATGACATTCAGGTCATAAACATGTAATGTGAACAATATGTTACGTATGACACAAACAATTGTGAACAAATCAGGGGCTTGCATACATGTTCACTGCCAACATTTTATTCTGGCTACTGGGCTGGGTTTCCTGTTGATATTCATGGTCCACTGACTTCTCGCTGCACTTGAAGGATTTCTGTCAGTTTTGATTATTAGCCTCACACTTACATTGGTAAATACCAAATGGCAGAATACTATGAATTTGGTGGTTAACATTCATCAAGTGTTCTGTTTCCTTACTCCTTCGTTACAGTGAACATTGCAGACTAAACATGGCAGAGTCATTATGTGTAATAAGAGTCCCAGAACACAAACAGCACTTATTCTGCTGTGTGTCAATTAGTTTAGGGTAATCTGATGAAACGCAAAATTACATAAGAATACGCACCATAAATGCATAAAATCAACTGAAATGATAAAAGGCCCCATCACAATACAAGGCCTTAAGACCTTAAAGGATAAGTTCACCCAAAAATGAAATTCAGTCCTAACAATTCTGGAGCTTCGCAGCAAAGCAAAGTCGTGAAAAAACATTGCAGCATTCTGGGTGAACTTATCTTTATAGCAGTATTAATCATTATTTTCATATGAAAAATGGGCCCAATTACTATTTGCTGGTGGAAGTTTGAGCCGCTGAAGAGCCAGACCTTTACCTCTGGCGTTGGAGACAAAAATGGAGCTAAGATGACAGTGAATGTTGGTTTCACATTCATGATGTGGACACAAACACAACCCCAAATGAATGCTAATGTTGATTTGTGTCTGTTGGATGGATTAGGAAATGTTTGTTAACACATTCACCGTATCAACTTTCTGATTTCAAAGTTCATAAGGTTGTATGTCAGTGTTGTGTTTGCAGGTCAATTAATGCAGCTTTGAAACTGACTAACATTTTGTCATGTATTTGCAAAGACATCCACAAAACACAGAACATGATATGCACGTTTCTTTATTTCATAAAGAGAAATGGTGTCTAGACAAAAAAGTAATTTATAGAACACTAGCAATTGAAATGAATGAAAATGGGGTTTGCACAATACCGTATTTACAATGGTTATTAAGTCATTTTAATTAATTAGGGTCATGTAGCATTTAAAAATTATAAAGGTAAGAACTCTTAGTAGAGAATAAGCAAATAACAGCTATTTCAAATTGACAATATTAACACAAAACAATCATCTAGAAAAATGAAAGAAAAAAACAACTTGAACTACAAGCTTAAGAGCTATTACATTAAAAATGATGCACCAAAATCTACTAATACAATAATCCATATAATCTGTGTAAAAAGCATGTAGAAAAAACACCTGATGCAGTTTGCTGATACAGTCATTGACCAGTTATGAGAGGTATGAAGGATTTCACAGGTAGATAAGTGTGAGAAAGTCCGCACTGGTGACTCGGGGATGGGGGCCCAGGCCCCTGCATACACTCACTTCACTTGAATGTGAACGATGGCCTCTGCAAGTTCTAAGGCAAATATCGGAGGTGCACTTGTATCCATATAATGCTGACCCATCCCAAAAATTGGATTATAGACAAGTTGAGAAAACTCATTCTTTGTCTCTTTACACAACACCAAGAACCAGTCCAATTGAGCCGAGCATCAGTTTTACATGGCAAAAAATGTATCAAACATGACATGACACCTATTTGTAAACATTTTCCATTTTTATATTTTGCTCAATTCTCAGCCTGCGCTTTCAACCAGGATACCAGATTTTTTTTTTCAATAAAGTTGAGGAATATGTGAGAAAGGCATGTGTTTGTTCATATTCTTTTACAGAACAACCTTTGGAGTTGACAAGCCAGTGTTTGTTTCAGAGAAGCAGCAACAAAACAAAGTTTAACCAAACAAGTCCACAGCAAAAAGGTACGAGCATTCAATTACAGTTACGGCGAAAGCAAAATTCAAAAAGTAACCAGGAGGATTCCTCTTATCCAAGAATCAATTTCTTAAATTCAGTTTAAGTATTTTCTATGCATAGAACTATTACCATTACATAATTTTTAAAGCTGCACTAATTTTTTGACTTTTAATTTGTGTGCTACCTGTCCAGCACCGAACAGCAGAGATACAAAGTTAGCTGGTGAACATAGTGGAAGATTCGCCAGCTAACGATACAGATATTTTTTCAGGAGGTGTTTGAGACCAAGAAAGACTTAAAAGAAGAGTGATTATTGGTCCTGCATTCAACAGATGGACACGAACACTACTCCAAATCAATGATCATGTTGCTCTCTGTCTGCTCGATGTCTAGCAGGCAGCCACTAAAAACTCTGTGAGGTAACAACAGAGAGCTGCAGGGGTGACGTATTTCTGTGGGCTAACTCAGAAGTTAGCATCACCCTGGTTCCTTTGACAAAAAGCAGATGAGATTCAGTTGGATTTTGGATTATTGCATGAAATAAAATCTGTGGCAAACACAAGTTTATGCTAATCTTCACAGGTGAAGACCACTTTCATCATTTGTGAAGCGTAAATGCAATTGCCAAAAGTAAAAAGCTACAGCTAGGCTATAAACTGACAGTTTAAAAGACTTCAGCGTCACCACAACTAAGATGGAAATTTAGAATCAGAATAGTTTGCAACTAGAATCTGCCTGTGAAGGCAGACTAGTGAGTAGATGACAATTTACATGTTGGGTGTTTGCCGATGTACGTGAAAATATCTTAGGCTTGTGTTAACCACAGACTTTTTTCAAGCATCTAAACGAAAGTCGAAACAAAAGCCCCCAAAGGGCCAAAAATCAATTAATGCAACTTTAAGCAATAGTAACAAATCAATTTATGGGATGTTTTTAACCTTTTAAACCTTTTTATTTGTTTAAGAAAGCAAGTAATAATGCTGCTTCTGAGTGATATGGTGAGCACATTCAAATGCTTGGCACCCTGAGACACTAAAAGGTCACTTCACTCAAATGACAGAAAAAGACAAAACACATTTCTCACTTAGTTTCCTGCTCTGTGACCATGTACATAGTTTGGAGATTGTCTGAGATATCTGCCACCACCCCAACAGAATGAAGGTAAACAGAATTCTAAACTTGATTTAAGTTTTCATTGGAACTAACAAAACAATATAGATCACAACAATGTGATTACTGTAGGCAAAAATCTCAAGCCTGGACATTTAGTTTGTAACCAATACAACCAAAACTATCCGCATGACTAGGTGCCACATGAGGTAAGTGAGAAATGTATTTGTATCTATGTATTTTGTGTAATGTGAGTGAACTGACCACTTAGACAACAGTCGACATGTTGTAGATTCTGACATTAAGTCATCTCACCATTAAATCAGAGGATGCATGTTACTGTACTAAAACAGTTGGCGTCAGAGCATGCAGCAAGACTCAAAGAGCTTCGAGGTCTGGACAAAAAGCTTTTCTGACTGGAGAGTGTGCTTCAGGGGCCTGTGTGATGTGTCACCTCTTTATCTTAGCTCTACAGAAATCATAAGGTTTGTTAAATTGATTCATCAAAATATGTGTAACAGAAATCCTGCAATGCAAAAACAAGAACGTGATCGTTGTAGTATTATTCTGAAAAGACACACTGGGGCCTTTGTTACAACAGTTTTGCTACAACACAAACTTCATGAATTCATTATCTCCAAACAGAAAAACATCAAGCAAATGAAAAAGTACATGAATAGAAAATGAGTTGCATAATGTTTGCAGAAAAGAAGCTTCTGTAATGTAGATGGTTCCACTTCAGTTTGCTGGCTTTAACCTGGTAGAATCTCCACATGGGTAAAAGCTGGTTTGCTTCAGTAAATATGCGCACAACAATAAAAACAGCACAAATAGGAAAAAGGGCTGAACCATTACTGCCCACTCAGGCTGTGCCACAACATATGTACTGTGTGTGTATTGTATGAATATATGTGTATGTGTGCATGTGTTTGTGTGTGTATGGGCCTACGTAGGGACCAGTCTTTTAACAATTTAAAGACAGGTTAATAAAATACACTTACTCTGTTCGGCTGTATAACATAAACAGTCCCACATGTGAGATCATATTTTAAACTACATCTAAAATTTACATCAGTTAAATTCAGGGGGAAAGCTTCAAAACATTTCATCCAAACTTTAAAGCCCCAATCCCAGATTCTTTTTTCTTTTTAGCTTTAAAACAGGGTCATGAAACACTGTTGGATGGGGAGTAGGTGTGTCATGGGCATGTCACGGGTGTGGCCAGTCATGAGGTTAGTTAAATAGCACCCCCATTTGATCTGCTAAATACAGTGGCTATACTATACAGGATATTATTATCCATATTCTTATTAAGAATTAGTATTTACTACAGCACTTTCTCTTTAAAGTCGAACCTTTGTTGAATGTTGAACGTCTATAAAACAAGGTCAGTTATGACTCTTTCTATTATTTCTATTATTATTTTTGATCCATGAGGTTTTATAATTACAAAACTGTGCTTGAGCTGAGGTAAACAATTTGAGAAAATCTGTGATGTCATCAAAATTTAAAGTCTATGGACAGAGCAGAAACTTGCTGGAGGGGCCGGCGGGAGAAATTCTACTGCTCATATTCAGCGAGCTAGGAAGAAAATGTTATAACCAGGAAGCTAACCTGAAAACTGTCTTGATGTTTACACAAAGTGGGCGGTTCTCATTGGGCTGAATGAGCGCCCTCTTTGAGTTTACTGTCTAACGCTTCTATATAGATCTATGCTAGCTCCACAGAGTCTTGTCAAGTGGTTGGCAGCTAACTTACACATAGCTGTAGCAATAGCAAGAAAGGAAAAGCTAAAGCTTCTTATCTTGCTTAAAGTTACCAACCAATACACACATGTGGGTAGATTTGTGGATAGGGTCCAAACCAACTGTTACAATGACGTACTTTTGTTGGTTAAACTTCACGGAGGATGTAGACTAGTTTTGTGCATGCTAACAAAATCATTGCTGTTTAGCTTTGCTAAAATTATGAAGGTTTTGTACTTTTAATAGCAAGTGCTGTAGTAGATACTCACATGTCTTAGATAAGGATAGTAAACTTCAGTAACACTTAGAAGAAATGCTCAATGAGGTACAGAAGCTAGTGGAACAACAGCTAGCCGACAGTTGACATTAGCTTCAGCTCCTTCTTAAGCTAACAGGGAGTGCTGTTCTGGATTGGGGCTTTAAAGATCATTGAATAAAGCTTCACATTCCAATTGTATTCAACCTTGTACTGGAGTACTGGCTCTAGTTAGGGTTGAGGTAATTCAGTTTGTTTATACATAGAAATTTAAAAAATATAATTTAAAAGCAGACTGCTCCAGAGAGAACTTACGAGGCAAACAGAAGCTAGACAAACTAACTAGGCTTATAGCTATAGGCAGCATGCATGCACATCACAAAGTAGGATGTTCAAACAAATGCACAATTAGGGCAAACATGTTACTATCTTAATATGATTGTTACTTAATCATTTGGACAACACATACACTGTTTTCACGTCAAATGAAATCTGAATTAGCTTATTCAATTCCTAAAGAAATACAAATATAAGGTGTGAACAATATTATACTAAACCATTAGCTTCCTTTTGTATTTAGGCTTCAGATACGTCTTCTTCATAGAGATATTTTTAATTGAATATTCATTCAACCATATCCACAAGATGTTTCCTCTTGAAGTGCCAATTTAAGTGCTCCTTTTAAGGGGTCTCAAACTAAGACAAGGACCCTCATTGAAGTGCTAAATGGCTCTGAGCGCTTGGGGCTGGAAACAAAGTGCCTGAATTAAGTCAATTTCTTTCTTTCTGTCAAGAGGTGTTTGATTTTATTCAGGTTCAGTTTGAAAAAAATGAATGTGGGCCGGGCTCTTTGTTCTCTCTCCGAACATCAAATGGCAACACTGAAGAAACCCAAAGCGTGTCTGCGAGAGTGTACACAAATAGCATCTTTAAATACTGATAAGAAGTAAGATTTCCTCCAAAAAACACAAGGCAGAACTCTTTTTTTTCACATTTATAGAGGAGTCAAAAGGTGGAGAGGAGCTGGCCTGAGCCACGCGTTCAAAAACGCGTCTTGAATGTCTAACTTTTATACATGCATGGGGCTCAAAATTCTACGTGTGTGTTGACGCATGTGTCTGTACTGTATGTACTGTATGTGTGTGTCTACATGTGTATCGAGCTGATTTCCTGAGTATAAGAACACCCGCCGTAATGGGGAGTATTCGTTAGGCAGGACAGGAAACAGCAAAGCAAAGATTTTTCCCTTAGCAAAAAGGTGCTTGATATAACCCCGGTGAAAAGAAACATCTAAGCCTCTACCTGTACAAAACCACTGTTACAGTCATCATGCTCCATACTATATACATATCTGCCAAACAAGCACTTGAAAGTCACCATTACAACATCCAAATACAATGGTATTGCTGATGAGTGGGAAATAAAAATAGCCATTTAACCGCCTGCAAAGACTTTTCTTTTTCTTTCACTTCAGTGCTGAGGAAGGCAAAGGAGGAATGTTTTCGGTTACAAGCCTGTACAAAGTTCTCCTGTACAGAAATACAAATGCGACACGCTTGAAGACATTTTTGCATATGAACATTTTACAGTCTAACTGCATCGTAACTTCCTCGTGTACAGAAGCTGTATTCTCATTTTTCATGAATTAGGTTGAACATTCAGAGGATTTTTCTTTTTCCTGAGTTTGAATTGCTGTGACGAAAAGGGCCACTGAGATATAGCGAGACAAGAACCACAGACAGTCAGAGAGAAAGACAGAAAGAGGTAGAGAAGATTGATAGAGACAGAGTGGGAAAAAAGAGAGGAGCAAATGTGAAAGAGAGAAGGCAGGAACAGAGATACTGTCGGTACACAGAGAGACAGAGAGAGCTGCTGTTTAGGTCCGATGAGGTTCAACTTTGAGTCGTGATGTGTGACACATGAAGAACAGAGTCTCCACTGTAGAGGTTGCTGCCGGGGCGAGTATAGCACCATTGTAAGGGTTTGGTGAGAAGTTCCCACTCTGTCATGGTAAGAGGAGAATACCTGGAGAACAGTATTGCTGCTGTTAAGACAACTTTAGTGTCAACCGTTCAAAAAACAAAACAAAACAACAGAACAGCACAAAAAGACATAAATACAAACAAAGCTTGTTTTTCAGTGAACACTGGCAGAGGCTGACCATCTCAACAACCCCGAGAGAGGGTTTGTCAGAAGAGTAAAATTAAATAATAAAAAAAACATCAAAAACAACAACACAGAGAACCACCACTATTTAGTACAGTCCTTCCTTGGCTGCTCGTCGGTTGTACATTTTTCAGTCATTTCCTGGCAAAAATCGACTGTTACCGTCTGGTTGGATTTCTCCAGGCCCGACTTTGTGTACAAGCTGGCTTCTTGGCCGTCCATATCTCTGTCTGCCCCGTTTCTGACGGCCGAGTCGGGCTCGCTCTCTGAGGGGCCTGGCGAGCCGTGGAAGCTGGGCTCTGGCGTGGCTGAGCCCGAGTGGGTGGTGAGGTCGATGCTGGTGGTGGTGTTGGTGGCGGGGCTGGGGGCAGGCTTGGGCTGGTGGGCGGCGTTGTTGCTGGCTGAGGAGTTGGCGGGCCGCAGCACGGGGCAGTAGTGGTGTAGAGACTGGACCTGCTCGGGGCTCAGCTGGACGTCCCTGCACACCTCCTGCGACAGGCAGGAGAAGTTCTCCCACAGCTCACCCATACAGGCCTTCAGCTGGTTCCTCTCTGTGAGCAGCTTCTCCTTCTCACACACCTGCACACACACACACACACACACACACACACACACACACACACACAATATGACTCACTTTAGAGGTGTAGTTTGTAAGACAGATTTTGACCGAAGCAGCAGAAGAAGCTCCCACCCACTGTCTACTGAATGATGTTATTCAGAGTTTTATTCAGTTCATTCAGTAAAACACTATAGTTGCATTAGGTTTCAGTATTTCACCCCTGGAAGATGGCCTTTGCATAAGATGGGGCTGTCTATATATTGGAAAGACACAAATATCTTTGAAATTGGTGCTACGTGACCACTCTCCACTCTCCACAGAGAAAAAGGGTTGTGGTAAACACTCCTGCTGATGGGTGATGTACTGAGAGTTGGGCGTGCTTGGTTTTGAAACAAAAAACAGTATGGCAGCCTGCTGGTAACAAACAATATTGTATTATAGCTAAACAGAATGCTAAAATATGTTTCTGAAAACATATTTTCAGGGAAATAGGCAGTGTCCTGACCAAGGAGAAGCCCGACTAACCAGAGCTGTACAGCCCACACACTCAGCGTGGCCACCAGAGGCCACTCTGATGGTGTGAGAGTGCTGATAGAATGGAGCCGCTCTGTACAATTTCAACCCATTTGAGAGCTACATCGCATCATTTCCTTTGGTTTGTTCAGGTAGTGGGTGAGGTAAATCTTATCCCAGATGACAAGTGTCTAATGAAGAGAGCCTCATGGACAGATAACAGCTGGGGACAGAAAACAGTCGACTCACCAGTTTTCGGATCTCACACTCCAGGTTCAGGATGCAGTCGAGCTTCCTCTTGCGGCAGCGCTGCGCTGCAATGCGGTTCTTACTCCGCCGCCTCACATCATGGATAAACTCAAGCTGTTCCGAGGTCAGTTTGTGCATTTTTACCAACATTTGGAAGTCATTCCGTGGAAGATTTGTGATCTGATCTACGGGGAAAGGCAGCTTCACCTGGAATAGAAAGAGAAAGAGCAGACAGGTGTAATTATACTGAGCATTTTAAGTTGGGCAGAATTTGCTGATACATCTATCTTTTGTACGGAGTCTGAAGTGGCCACAGCTTAAGACTGTAGCTTTCTCATGAGTAGAACTGATGGTTCAAGAGAAACATTAATCATGATGTTGTAGGAACACCAACACGGCAATATCACATAGACCTCTGTTCAGGTCAGAGGAATCAGATGTAAATCGTTGCTCTGTAACAGGAGACTGAAGAAGATGTCAATCAAACACAGTATTGTAAGTATCAGTTGTAACTTTAGGGTAAACAGTTGCTTAATAAATGGTTTATAAATCATTTCATGAAATAACTACTGGCTATAAATTACTAATAATTAATGAAGGTTATTATAAAGTGTTACCAGCGTTACACATGATGGGTTTTCCAAATACTGATATATATTTTAAACCCATTATCTTTAAATAAATGTATTATTCTCCAGAGTTATGAAGCTGGTGGTGTGGAGGAGGCCCTAAAACAGCTCATGAATACATTTTACCACCTTCCATTGGGAGGACTCATGACCTCAGTATATATACAATCCTTACTAATACCTGGATTTCCACCGTCTGTGGTGATTCAAGAGTCAAGATAAACTAATCTTTTTTGCTTTCTTTTGAACACAGATTCCTTCAGACAGATTAATAATTGATTATAATTAGGGTTGGACTTTTACGATATGGCTAAGTGCAATATCCAAATGACAAGAAGTTGAAATCTTCTATATATATTTACATATATATATATATATATATATATATATATATATATATATATATATATATATATGTGTGTGTGTGTGTGTGTGTGTGTATATATATATATACACACACCATATTGTCAAGCCATAATTATAATTAAACACTTTCAAAGTCTACGTTTGTTTACTGGCACTCACTGTACTGGCTGCTGTCACTTTTGCATGAACAACAAAAACACCTCTAACTAGTCTGCTCTCTTATTAAACATCTCCTGTGATTCAATGAAGTGATTAATGGTGGATTATATAAATTTACCAGCTACATGAGGGATGATTTACCAGGTGAGGCAATGTATCATTGTGTCACTTGGCGCAGTTGCTGCATTTGACCACAAGATGGCAGAAGAGCACTGCTCCACATGCCTCACAGAGCAGGATCCGGGGAGCCTTCAGCTCTCTCCGCCTCATATTTAACATGTAGCAAGATTTCAAGCAGAGGGGAAAAGGTGATGCAAGAAGAGTCCCTCTCCATCTGTCCCTCAGCACCTGGAAGGCTGCCAGTATGACAGATTAAGGGGGGCAGTGACTTGTCAACCTGATCCAAATCAGTGTCAGGTGACTTCTGGGGGCATGAATATCTGCACCAGCAACTAGCAGCAGTGTTCACAGGCTGCAGAACAAAAGAAGTAGTGGAATAAATGCAGCAGTGATTTGGCAGTGGAAACCAAAACCAGAAAGCCATGTGGTATCGCTTCACTGATATGAGAGCATATCAAGGTTTGTATGTGTTTATTTTCTTTTTCTCAGTTTGGAGAGCAACAATAAGTCAGCCTCTCTCCCTCAGGTGATGGCAAACCTTATGATAAGCACATCATAGGCAGATCCACCCCAGCGGTATCTGTGTGCACCAGGGAGCTGTAGCTTTAGGCGGCAAGTGAAGCAGTGGAGGCATAACAAAGAGCCAGAGGAAGACAGCCGGAAAGCTTGGCAGAGATGAGAGAAGCTGCAGCTCTCTTTCTCCTCTTACTTTCCATCTCCCTCCCTGTGGCTGCCTCTGCAGAGTGCAGGAAGAACAAAGTCAAACAAAGGAGGAAGAGAGGAGAAAGAGGAGCAAGCGATGCGACTCCACACTCCCACTGTACCTGCTTTCTCGAGCAGGGCCAGATGCTCCCCGGAGACTCTTAACCGCTCAGATGACTGCTGCATAGGCTGCAGCACAGGCAGCTCAGCTCTGTTTCTCCACCAGATAGTACACAGCAGTGGCTGAGGCGTCACCTGGTGTAAGCGCTGCACTCGCGGGAATAAAGCAAGGTGCCTACTCATGACAGAATTGAAATTACTCCTCACTGAAGAGAAAATCTAGATGTCAATCTATCCCTGAGAGAGAAAATGGCTTGAGTTTCCTCATTAGAAGTGCAGCCCTCTGAGCCGCCAGGAGCCCTATTTCTCATCTCAGCTCGACATCTGCATGCAGACACATGAATAAATAATGGCCCGAGCTTTCAAGGCCACACAAGGCTCTCGCTACTTTGCCAGGGCATGACAACTCCAGCCTCAAAGAGAAGCACAGGGAAAGCTCTAAAACATCAGTAGGAGCTGCCAGCTCCCTCTAAAGCTTAAATGTTTGTGATTAAATAGCTTGTGTACCATACTGCACAGCAGTTACAGAAGTGTGAGCATTCACACTACAGGATCTGATGGGATCTTTGTCCAAACCAGGCTAGAAAGAGAAGGGGGTAGGAGACGCTGCGACCTTGTGATGGTTTCTTTCTCCCCCTCATCCACCAGTCACTGGTACGCAGGGGATGGCTAAATTTAGCCGCTCCACCACAAGAACCAGTTCAGCAGCAAGGCTGGGATGACAGAGTACGCTTCAACGTTGGTCATAAATTCACAGCCAACTGTTCTGGATTTACGTTTCTTCACTCCCTTTCTCTGGGTCATTATGCTGTAAATGGGGTACAGAGTGAAATGTAGGGCTCATCTGTTATCAGGACCAGCACTGTGCTGTGCATTGTTAAAAAATAGTCTCAAATTCAGCCTCAAAATACTACTTACATGACAAAAGAACAAGTCAGTCAGAGGGTGGAGCTGATCAACTTTCCCTGCTGATGGATGATTCCTTTTAATTCATGTTGTGGTTTATTCCAGCCTGAGATTTAGAGTTTCTAAACTGTTTGATCTTGTGACTGCTCATGTTTTTTGTCCTTTTTGGCCATGTTTTTAGCAATGCCGTGTACAATTGTGATGTCACAGGATAAATGAACAAACAAAACCAAAATTACTACCAATTTTTTTTTTTTAAAGGAGCAGTCTGACTTTTTCGGGGAAAATATGTTGCATATCTGACCCAGATTCAGGTGTGAAGATTCATAATAAACCCATGTCTGTGCATCCAGTTGACGTTAGCTTTAATTAGCTTTTGCAAAGATGTTGAACGGTTCCTTTAAACCCTTATGGAAAAAAACCACATGTGACTTATCACGTGTAACACAGTATTTTACATGAAATAAAACTCAAACACAAACTATTTCCCAAAATGTTGCTTTAAAATGACACATATTTTGGGTAAATTCTTGCTTCATTCTTGTAAAACAATCTATTCAAATGCTGTTATATTTTTCATTTTAAAACAAGTTTAAACTGTCCATGACTGGTTAAGTAGGTATTTTTGCAGTGTGTGTGAGGCTGAGCAGCTGGCAGCCTGCAGCAGGGGGAGACATTAGGTGAGTTGTAGCAGGTTGGGACAGTTCGATGGATGACCCGGACTGCTCTCTGCACTCACCTGCAGTCTCTTGACCTGCTCTAAAGCTTTAACATTCCCACAAACATTTTTTATATTGGCAACACTCTCACACAAAGGCCCCGGGGCTATCATCTGGCAGTTTGCTTTAAAAGCTAAAGCAATTTTCTAAAATGACTGCTGCTTGACACCTCTGGTTCAGGTCTGTGAAATACTTGTCCCCTATCTAATCCAAACTAAAATGAGATCTTATCTTGTAAGGTGAGCTTTAGAATTCTTCACATTTGTGTTTCTCCGTAACTAACCCTGTTACATCTCACATGCTTGTAAATGGGATTACAAAACAGCAGCACACATGCATGTCCCAAGTCAGATCTTAATGAAGATATTGCTGAGAGGTTCAGTAGTAACTGTTTTATCCCAGGGGTTAAAGGAATAATCATATCATGAAGAAATGGGTAATTAACTAGAATAGTGTGTACAACCTTACCAACAGAAAATAATAATAAAAAACAACACCAACAAACAAAACTTGCAGCAGTGGACACACTGTTTGATTGCCAAGTTATTTCTGGGAATTTGCGTGCAAAAACACCACAGCACTGGCTGCCAAGCTGCAACGACGTAGCCAAAATCAACACAACAAGAATCTCGCAGATCACCACTGCAAGGTAGCTGGATGGTAAATGCCTCAGTACTTCCTAAGGACTCAGGACTACCACAGGATGTAAGGCCCTGCAGAGGAAAGGAGTCTTTTCTGTGCCCCATCTGACCCTGAGGGCCCACGTTTGCTTTGGCCGAGCTGTAGCAGCAACCTGGGGATCTCCACTTCATCCTGATCACACACTACACACACCATCTACCTTTTAGAAGTGCACAGAAATATCTCCTTTATTTTGTCACTATATTTGTCCCAATCCACTCGGCGCTCCAGAGCAATCCAGTGTATACTCCAGGGGTGATATGGGGAGTAATGAAGAGGCACTGTATCTCATTTCCTTGTTACTACATTTTTTCATGTATGCATTAAGCTAGATAAATATAGATTTCAAAGTAAAATGCTTGGGTAAACAGCATTCCTCCTGCTCACTTCGAACAAGTCTCCCTCTGTGAACTCTGTAGGCTCCCTGTGTTGCCATAAGTACATTTTTTGTATGCATTGCCATTATTAAATACAGATTTAAGATGGAAATGAATGGGCAAACTTGTACCTAAGTTTAAACTTTATCAGGTCTCCTTCACTTGAAAAAGACACCAGTGTGTAAGATGTCATCTGATCTCCTCTGTATTAACACTATTGGATGTGACTAAAACAAGTAAACTGCTCCACAGGCAACATTATGAATGGCAAATCCGACTCAGACCGCAGCCACATCATATCTAGAGTAGAGCAAAGGTTCTCTGGTATAGTGCAAGGGTAGCAGAACTGATATTAAGGTCTGTGCACTTCCTGTCGCACGTTCATTCTATTTCATGTTTCGCCTGATAAAAAACAAACAAACAATGTGCTGATGTTTCAGAACTACTTCCTCATTCCTCCTACTCGCTCGGAGATCAATATTTGCAATGCTGTGGCCCGACGATACACTAGAATAATCTCAACGCCTACATCGCAGCCAGGAGCTGGAGCCCTGAGAGACACCGAGAGAGGAGAAAGACTGAGGTACAAATGGTGCTGTGTAGAGATGTATGGCACATTCTCAACTGAGATGATGATGCAGTAGCAAGGCCTCAGCCCCTGAACTGTCCTTCAGGACTGTCCAGTCCAGTTGGGACAGTGCTGAACATTAGTTGTGACCTGTGTGAATGCATGCTGAAGTCACGTTTGCTAAAGAGCGTACACTGAGGAGTTATAAAAACTGACTGAATGTCACTTACACAGTAATATTTATTCAAAGTTTGCTAAGTTTTAGAGTGTATTGAATGTAGAAATTCAACTGGATTCAACTTTTATTTGGCAGTTAAGAAATAATGGTAAAGTCCTAAAGTTAGTGAACTGACTAGTCATGTCCGTTACCCAGTAATATATCTATTCAAAGTTTAGTAAAATTAGATAACATTAGCCACCAATGTTAGCTAAGTTAGCTAACATTAGCCACCATGGCCATACAGTGTAGCCGACTGAATATAGAAAAGTTTTGTGCTGCCTTTCATCCAACTTTAATTTGGCAGTTAAGAGATAATGGTAAATGTTAAAACAGTGTAATATCACAAGTACATACAAGTTACTGAACTGACTCAGCAAAGTCTGTTGCCCAGTCATATCTATCTACAGTTAGGTAATGAGCTAACATAAGCCACTGTAATCGGCTTGCTTATAAATTGCTTATAAATTTAACTTTTTTGTGGGATAGCGATAAATGCTAAGATATCATCACAAGTAATAAAGAGTCATAAAGTTAGTGAACTTACTCAGTACTATCAACACTTACAACAGTTACAACAGTGTGTAGCTAGGCTTCTAAACTGAGCAAGAAAGAGTTTTACTGCCACAAATTTAATTCAAATTTTGTGGCAATAATGAAAACATATGCCGAAAAAATAATGTATGAGTAACACAGACCATGTGGACTGACATCACACAGCAATGTTTATCTAATGTTAGCTAAGGACAATGAACAATGAAATAACATCTGTCACTACATAATACGTACTAAGTCCAGACTAAAGGAATCATTCTTTATCTTTCATTTAGAATTTCTTATATTGAATTTCACCACTCAGTCAAATTTTTTGAAGGGCTAGTAGAGTTACAAAATTTTCATAACATGGTATTTTCCCTGACACAATATACAATTAGATTTAATTTGATCATTATTGTTGTGTAGGAGGTAAGTCAGACTTTGATTCTAGCAGTATACATTACTGCTGCCATGGTAAGGAAGGAGACAGATCTAAACTACACACATGACAATCACCTAGAAGAGCCACACTTGGGTCCAACTTTACATTTGTAACTAAAGAATATATTCATTTTTTTTAGACACAGTCTCTGCTTTAAGGTGTCCTAGCTCTCTGCTGTGTGAAGCTGCTGATAGCTCTCTACACAGATGTGGCTCATATGAACACAACAGCCCATAACCACAGAGCAAGAGCTGCCCAGAGACCTCAAGTGACTCTGGCTACCTTGAATGACTAGGCTTCGGTCAGACTGGCCAGCACTTTAACAACTTCCTTCCTCATCAGGATTCATTGTGTCCAGTCCACAATCCGGGTCTGCAGCTATTTTTATCAAAGCTGCTTTCCCCTCTGCCATTTGCTCTGCAAACACGGTGAGGCCAGCCTTCTCTCTGTGTTTGTTTGTACAGTCGAATTACAGAGAGGGCTGGTCGGAAAAAGAGTGGCCCAGGAAGCATGAGGTAGCATTTCTTCACCACATAAAGGCCAAGGGGAGTAACCTAACACTGAGCTTCATTTTGCAAGCACTTCTCTGTGACCTCCACCAGTGCAATAAACTGTAGAGCAACATTCATTCATGAGGAATCTGATCAACAGCCTGTGATAGTGAGTGGAAAGCTGGCAGATAACCCTGTGTGAGAGATTTGACAGAGAATACTGTGTGGAGTAATGGAGCGGCAACAATGGCTGACACATACATATATACTGTAAACACAGTCGTACCCACACAAAGAAATGACAAAGGGAACTGAAATGTCTCTGAGTCATTTTTAGGCTGCTCTCCCAGTTGATAGCTCCACTGTAAATCAATCCCTCATCATTTATGGCAGCACTTTCAGTAGGCCCTTCAAAGGCCCATAAATCTGATGGAGATGCGTGTTGTGTACCATGCTACGAAGGTAATAATTACACATAACTGCTGAGTCTCTTTATCTTGCAGCTCTGTTTGTGCAGGGGAACTGTATTTCTTTTCATGGAGAAGCACAATCTTGTCATGTAGATCCAACCCTTGCAACACACCGACTTGCTCTGTGAATCCTATCACCATGGCAACGCACCACTTTCTCTATCTCTCCCTTTCTGCTCCCCCTGTGCACTTAGAGCAGCCCTCTCCACCAAGCTCATCAAAAATAATTCTGCCTACACCTCGAGCAAACACCACTGAATTTAATATCACTAGAGCCAAGATGGCCTGGTGGTTAAGACAGAGCCTCCTAGAGCCAAAGGTCGTGAGTTCAAGCTCTGTAACAACATATGACAGTCTAGAGAAAAACACATGACGATGTGAAAACCTCACAACTGATTGCAGTGATGTATAATTTATTGTAAAAGCATTTCAAATCCCATCCAGGGGAGCCCTTTTCCAAGCTCTGCTAAGTATTTGAGCAGCCCAGTCGCCAGGATAAAAACCCTTCTCTATATTGACATTTTTACTATATGTGTCACATAATGTTCACATTACATGTTTGTGACCTGACTTTCATATCATGAGGTGGAGGGGAAGTTGGTTTGTGGCGACCAAAGCAAGTATTTTAAGCCAAAACATGATCTAACCCTAACCTCTAACCTCTTACCCTAACCAAGGGGTTTTTGTGACTACACCTAATCGTAAGCGTGAGCCCAACTTAAAATATAACACTGAATCTAAAGAAATTAAAAGTTTCAATGTATCCGTGGTTTGCAGAAAGGTTCTATTACATTTATTCTGGCGACTGGGTTGATTCGCAAACATTTTGGAGATGCAAGGTTTTCCTCTGACGACAACAGCATGTCTCACTGAAAGATGATCTCATTGAGATGCAGATGGAAATTTTAATCATTAAAGTGAGTAAACAGCATTGCTACATGGAAGCAAAGCTATTCTTTGTGAATTGACTTTATTGTCTTCTACTTTGCCTCAGGTGGGAAATCTGCTAATTCCAATGTTATTATTACACCTGTGTTGTGCTCCATCAGTGTGTTAGAGGGTCCCTCACTGATCTTTACCAGGTAAACAACAACAGTCGTCTAGTCTGCAGCTTTGAGGATGTCTGCCCAGCTGGATTAGGGGAGGATGATTAGAGGATTGGCTATTCATCCTTGTCAGCACTGTTGAGCTGCGTTACAGTGCTGTCATGAGACCGAGCTGAACCTCTCGCCCACTCACATTCAACTCACTGCAACCGCTCAATTAAAACTTTATGGACAAGCACATCCCTATTCTGAAGTATTGGTTTTAATCCCTTTGTGACCCACCTCATAGCTTCACTGTGGCTGAGCATCACAGCTAATTATCAAGAGATCAGAAATGTCAGAAGTCGGCAAGGCTACACAGAGAATTAGCATATGCATATTTACAGACGAATGTCACTGTTTCTGCTGGGATAAAATGAGCTAGTTAGGCTAGTTGGCACTGGCAGGGAGATAGATAGAGCCAGAGGGAATCACTTCAGAGGGAAGTTCTGCCCTGTGAGAATCCTGACCTTACAATCGCCTGCAGTGCAGTGCCACACACACACGCACACACACACACACACACACACACACACACACACACACACACACACACACACACACACACACACACACACACACTACTCTCAGCTAATATGATCAACCAGTCACAGTCTTAAAAAACAGCATCGCAGCCTCCTGCATTTACACTGTCATTTGTGCTCACATATTCACTCATTACACAGATCTCCAGCAGTGCATAAAGCAGATTAATAATATCAAAGCACATCTGTGCCCTTTGGTGGTGCTGTAAATCTTGTACTGAACACTCCTGCTTCAATTACATGATGATTTAATGACTGCTAATGCAGACCTGGAGAGCAGGCCACTGCGATATAATTAGCCATGGTGGAATTGATTATGATGGCTACACATGTGAAAGACAATGTTTTACACTCACCTCTGGCCCTTGCTCTTGTACATGGCAGGACTCGCTGTCTCCCTCTGAAAAGGAGCCTGACTCGTCGCTGGAGTTGATTCCATAGGACTGCTCACATTTGATCTTGGGCCGCACCTGGTTAAAAAGGGTGTCTCCACCCACACTTTGCTCCTGCTGGTCCACATTGAGGCAGCGTGCCACGTTGGAGCATGGCGAGGAGGAGAACTCAAACTGGGGCAGGCTGCAGGGAGAGCCTCCACTGCCGTCCTCAGCATAGGAGTATGAGGAGCAGGAGCTGGAAGTCCTGGTGCGTGTCTCACAAGGCGGCGAGCGTGGGCACACTTTGATTGGCACTGGGCAGCTGGTGTTGGGTCGTGGGCGGCACAGGATCGGGGGCTCAGAGGAGGTGGTGCTGGGAGAATAGGTCTGGGTGGTAGGGAGGGACTGGCTGGCTCCAGCCCACACGCCCTTTGGCATGTGCTCCGTGAGCTCCATCTCCAAAGAGTTCCCACCAGGGTAGGAATGCGCTGGGGTACCCAGACGGTTGCAGGCCCCTGAGGAAAATATGACACTACGGCGGTCTAGCTCAACTTCCTGTTTGCAGACCCCATCACAGGAAGCGGACTTGAGGGACAACCCAGCAGGGAAACCGTCCATGTCCTTTGGGGATGTAACAGACAGACCTAGCTCCCCAGTGAAAGGCCTGAAGTCTTTTTTGTGATCTCCCTGAGAGTTTCCTTTGTCCTGGGGGCAGACAAGTCTGTTGGTGAATAGCTGCTGTGATGTGTTGGGCAGACTGGGTAGGTCAACCCCTTTCTTGAAGAAGGCTCGGAGGCAGGAAGGGGACTTGGTTCTCTTCGTTCTTTCCACAGATATTGGGTTTTCCATCTCCATGGCAGTCACACTGTCCTTATCCCTGACGTCCTGCTCGTCCCCTGACAGGCACAATGAGATGGCCTCTTCCTCTGCCTGTGGTTCAACTTTGATCTGGGTCAAAGGCGGCCTGCCCTGACCCAGCACTGCCCCACTATCGCTGCTCTCCTTTAATGTGCTTGGAAAACCTGAGGTACTGGTGTCTGAGGAGGTGTCATTATTGTGCTTGCTGCAGGCCCACTGGTATTTCCTGTACTTAGGGCATCGTGGCAGGTCTGATGCTCCGTGCCGATCAAAGTCTAGCCGGCCATCCATGAAGTTACTGGGCACAGCCACTGCTAACCGATCATCGTCAGGGTGTCGAAAGGAGGTTAGGGCGTCAGCACATCGGCGCACTCTGGGGGAGTTGGGCCTTTCCACCTCTGACTGCATGCTCTCATCCTCTGAGTTGTTCACCTCCGCTGCCACCTTGTGACAGAGCAGCAAGCCATCCTCCTCGCTGCGCAGCTGAGCTTCCAGGAAGCGAAAGCATGAGTCCTCAAGGTTGTGCATGCGCAGGAATTCAGCACAGCGGATGACCTCCTGGATGTTTTCTCTGCTGAGTAACAGCTTAGCAGTGTAGGCAAACTGCAACAATGGGGCGAATCCCCTGGCAGTGACCTGCAAAAAAACAGGGAAATTGCCAGCATTACCATCAGCACAGCCATTGTTCAAAGCACTTGGAGTGTGGTGAGACAACCCGACAGCTCCAACGACCATAAACAAACACTGTAAAGTACCGGTTAATCTTTTTATCGGGTCAGCACTGAACATTCTATACAGCAGTAAATAAGAACTGGTGCTCTGGGGATGTTGGCAGGTTGTGTGTCCAGCCTCATGTTCATAATAACAACCTGTGGGACATTCCAGCAGTCTACCACTGTCTGCTCTGTGGTCATATCATTGGTTTTGCCTACACCCCCTCATGTCACTGCTTTGTATTTGTAAAACCCCTACTTACTTGAGGTAAGAAGGATGTCTAAGCACAAGTGTTGCTTTTTATATTCATTCAGTTACTCCTATTCACTGTTGGAGGCAGGAGTCTATGTAGAAAATGTTGCCTTAAGAGCTTTGCTGAAGGGTCACATAACAGTAATTCTCATAAAAGAATCCAAAAAGATCTTTGTCACATGTTCAGTTAATTATACCTGACACCTTTTTTTGATACTTGACATGAGAAACACTTAATTTAAAATAGGAAACTTAATATCTGTGAGTTAAATATTGTTTTAACACTAGCGGCCTGAATAAAATGGCCTGAATCTCCAAACCTCATAGAAAAATAAACTGTGGGTACTATGAATGAATTTTTTAGGTTTGATATCCAGCCCCTATTATACCTGGGACCTACAGTTAAAAAACTGCTTTGCTTACCCGTTTTGCCTTCAACACATTCACGACATGAACGTGTCGACCAGTACTCTGTACTACAGCCCCACAGCCTCACTTTCTGTGTCAGTGCCCTGCATCCTCAGGTCAAGTGCCTGTAAAGCCTAATGGTTTGTAAGACTACGGCTTATCCCCCTTGTGGCCATGTGGTGCAGGATGATAGAGGGAAGCCTTCCATTTAGACTTAATGCCAGATAATTAGGTAAACTCCTGAGCCTGCAGAAGTCCAGGCCGCCCTCTGCTGCTGTTGTCACTGAGCACACAGACGAGAGAAAGGAGCCAGAGGAGCCGGCTTTAATGCCAGGCTTGTCTGCCGTTTGGAGATCAGCGTGAGGTTCACACTAGGTTGCGTTCATCACTTTACTCAGGCTCTAGCGCCCAATCCCTGCAGCTTTATCCCAGTTCATTCTCTGGTGACAAACAAATTACAAACCACACACACACACAGAAGGTGCACTCGCAAATGCAATTACAATGGGCTCACTTTGAATCTTGGACGGTATTGTTTGCTCTACAAAGCACCTTTTCAGAGGCTGAGTGATGTAAAATCTTTCTTACAAGTACTAACAGTCTCGCAGATGTAGGGGATGAGCAGCACAATGTGGTTTTAATGAGCCCGCTGTTTACTGATTGTTTTGCTGCCTTTGTTGGGGGAAACGAGAAGATGAATTACTCTAGGTGGAATGGTATCCACTGTGTGAGCACTGCTGCGGCTTCCAAAGGTCCAGCGGTCTTTGCCAGGCACCCCACTTGTAAAACAGGATTTTCCCTCCTAAGTAATCAGGCTTCAAAAACCACAGCGTTTACTCTGTGGTTTTTTCCACCCGGAAAAACAACTAAGCAGTATGCATGAGGAAACACAAATATGTTCGTAAAAAATAGCTTGAGGTCATCGGAATGAGTCTAAGAATGCATTAAATCATCTGGCTGTGTGGATTTTCAGGGAGATGAATAAACATGTGCATTAAGGTTTCTTCTTTGTTTTTTTTAGAGGTTTGAACAAAGTAGAGCCAGTACTTTATTGACTTCTTCCTTATTCACTTTCCAAAAATGCTATGTGAAATTAGAGATAATACATGCTGGAGGCTCAGAACTTAACAGCACAATGGAGGATGTGTCTGTGGCAATCTGAATGGAACATGACCCCAAAATACAGACGAGGGATTATGTGATTAAAGAACAGATATGAGAATTACAGCTTTAAATTGTAAAACACCCAACTTGACTTTGAGCTAAACTCAATGATCTGCAAGATTATATGTCAGAACAACTGTACTAAATGGAGTCTGGATTTAAACTGTGGTCGGATGATACTTTTAACATTTGCCTCAAGCACACACTGACGTTCATACTGCGCTTGTGACTGATTGTGACGATCTTTATGCAGCGCACATGTTATCAGTGGCTGCAGTGTTGTAGCCAGGAATTAAGAAATACTGACATCTTCCTTGTCAATGAAAATAATTGGCAACATGAATTTGTACTTTTCATTATTAAGATTTTCTGTACATTTTATTTCCAAACAGGCCTAAATTCTGCTTCAAACCTTTAGCCGCACTGCCCAGAATAAATTCTGGTTGGAAAAAATAGAATTCTTCATTCAGTATATACATTTCTATACTCATGGATCACTCAGAAGCTTTTTCCAAAATCCCACATCTTTCTTCACTTTTTAATTCATTGAATGACCTAAAAGTAGTCAAATTTAGATATAATGTGTTTATATAGGAATCAGTCCATTTAGAACGTCCCCCAGCAGGCTTAAACCCTCAAATCAGTAGGAAACCTTACACAGGTTTTTTGTAATCTGATTACTGTGGGCTATAACATGTGATTAGTTAAATTTATCAATCCGGATAAACGCCTTGAGGTGAACCGCAAGCCAGTTTCACATCAAAGTGTGTAATAGCTACACTGAGCCACAAGTAATCAATCAGCTTGACATAGATTACAGTTTTGAAACAGAGAAAGCAAAAAGGACTAGCTTAGCAACGGTGGCTGTGGATGTCTGGTACTTTAGCCTTTTGTTATCCAAAACTGACAAAAAAATTAAAAATGAAACAGAAATACTAAAAAACTGATGGTCATATTGTTGATTTATTGAGGAGTGTTTTTTGTTGAGAAATGTTGAGGGCATCATTGAAAGAAAACCTTAACATCGTAGCAATGACTATTAGAAAACCAAAGAAGAAGACATACTGTACGTCAACACTGGGAGAATGCAGGATGCACGGCAAACTTTGAAGCCAATTTAAGATCTAAAATCTTTGTTTTTATAGTGAAAACACCATCAAACAGGCACATAACATTGTTCTCTTCCATGAACTGCAGTTCCTTATTAGAAGACACTATTATGTGTTAGTCTGTTGAAAAGCTTTAATCATGTCTCTTATTTCATAATGTAATTAGCACTGTGAGATGAGACGCTTCTTCTTGACCACAACAGCTATCAAATCTGTCAATATTTCTTTCAGCTGGACTATGAAAGCTTGAAATAATTCCCAAATTGGTTAATAAGTCAATTCTTCGTGGCCCTGTTGCCTCCATTGATAATGCAGTGGTGACCACATTTGATTGATCATGCTATAAAAAACGATATAATCAGATGTGTTTGCTGTTGGTGTGTCAGAGTTTTGGTTTAAAGCTTAATTAATGTGTATTATTATGTTAAAACACATCTGCTCACATCTCTGTCGCTGTGATACGATTACAAACAAATGTTTATGATGTGAAGCGTCATACCAGCACCAGTCTGAACAGATGTTTGATATACGCTAAATGCACATGTTTTCATACAGTTGTAATGTATGTAATTTTATGCAATGCAATGTATGATGTGACAACTACCAACAGTTAATATAAGATATTTCTGTATTTTCTGAAGTGCAGGGTGCACTCCAACTGGTCCTGATAGTTGAAGCTCCATCCTTTGAGTGTTAACCCAGTGCATCCACCGGCTGCCGCCTCCCAGCATGCCTCTGGTCTAAAGCACCTTGCAGTGAGCTCTGGCTAACAGACAGTCCAACAGCAACGGGCATATCAGTCATTGTTAAGAGGAAGCTGCTGACTCCATATCTGTGAGGGGGATGGTGTGTATGTGTGGGTGTGTGCCTGTGCCAGAGTAAGTGGGTGGGTGGGTGTGTGTGTGGTGTGTGTCTGAGTGTGACGGATTGGGGGGAGGGTAGAGGCTTTGACTGGACTATCCGCTCTTCTGATGAGCACAGCACATCCACTACACTACTGCTGCAGCACTGCTCAGGAACATCGACACACACTACACACACATCCATGTTTTCATCGCTTGTGGGGACATTACATAGACATACATACAATTCCTGAGCCTTATCTCAACCACTACTTACCTAACCCTAAACCCTTTACCCTAACCCTCACCCTAAAATGTAATGATGTATGTCCAGCATTTTGGCCCCCACAAAGCTGGTGGACATCATGCCTTGAGTGGGCTTCTTGGTTTTTTTTTACCCCACAAATGACCACACATACATTTATGTAAGCTGCAATGCATCCATGAATTTTATATATACTGTATGTGCCCTTTAGATTGCGGATGGGTCTTTTATATTTCAGATCATGAAGCTAGTTTAATGATCATGATGAAATTAATACACTCATTTCTTTTTTATATATTCATCAATGGGGTACCCCACAGATTTACTTAAATGTCCATGAAAATGGGGGACTTTCAAGACACAGTTAAAAATAAAAAAACGATCGAAATCTGTGCAGCAGAGGCAGTGATCTCCTGATTATTAGTCCCTATGTGGGTCAATCTCCCAAAATAGTTGATCCTACATCACCCATAATGCAGCCAGCAGCACCCTCTCATTAGACCTTCTATCATCAACCAGTCATGTTGTGTGAAACAGATGTCACGTCACAACTCATGAGAATGGCGGCCCTGTTCATTGTTTATGTTTGTCATCACCCTGTTTTATATGACAAAGATGACATGGGATGATTGATCTCGATTGCTCCCTGCACAGACTGCTGTATATGTGGGATTGATGCTGTAGTATCCAGCGGCTGTCTTCAAATCCACCAGACTACTTAGATAAAAACAGTAATTTTCATACTTTTCATAATATTATACTTTCATAATTCATGAGGAGAGAAGAATAAAAAAGGAGAGAGACTATGGAAAGTGGCAAAAAGAAGTGAAGTCTCATAGAGAGTTCTGAGATCTGTCAGACAGACAGACAGACACGCACACACATACACACACACACACACACACACACACACACACACACACACACACACACACACAGACACACACACACACCAGACCACACCAAAAGTGCAGTAGTTAGTCTATGCAAAGTAACATGAGGTGAAAATGTCCTTGACAGTCTTACTGAACACCTTAATAGTGCCACTTTTCTGTATTCAGACTAGAACCATAATGTATTACCATGCTTCACTGCTGTTGCAGCCATAAAAAACAAAAGAGTAAGCTATATTTCCAATGTAAAATAATTCATTTGGACAAAAACAGTGACCACAAACAGCTCCCACTTATGATCAGTGCGTAAATAACATGTCCCTTCATTTGTTTCAGAGTTTATTATGTTTACTTTCTTACCATCAGCATCAGTGAAGTGAGCTGTCTGCACAGAGCCCAAAGGATATTAAAAGACAACACCCACCCAGCCACAGTCTGTTCACCCTGCTGCCATCTGACAACAGATACAGAAGTATCTGCTGCTGTACCACCAGACTACAGAGCAGCTTCACTCCTCAGACTGTTTTACTCAATTCATCCTCCACACTCCACCATGAAAATAGTTATTCTTGTGAAGCATAAAGGGACTACAACTTCATTATGTTGTACAACCCTAATATAAAACCTTTATATTGTTTGATGTGCGTGTTGAGCACTGACATATAAATTAAAGGGGCACTATGTTGCTTTGAACATTTAGAAGTTTAATGACACAGACACGCATGCACGCACGCACACACACACACACACACACACACACACACACACGCACACACGCACGCACACACACACACACACACACACACACACACACACACACAGAGTTAGTTACCGTAGATCAAGCCATGCCGACTGTGGTGGTTTAAATGAGTCTGGGCGGCCGGCTGCTTCCCGGGCTGCTGATAAACAGCAAAGCTGCTGGAGGAAAAGTGCTGAGCGTACCAGGGATCTATTTTCAGCTAGTATCAGCAGCTGCTGCCTGCGGGAGTGCATCTTTATGTGTGCCCTGCACCATATGTGATTACTCCACTGTTACAACCAGCACAGCAGCCTAATGAAGGAACGCGTTGAGGGAGCAACACAGGATGGAGAGAGGGAGGGGTAAATACTGAGGGAGGATGGATGGAGTTCAGAGGAAAATGAGAGAGGAAGGGAGACGGTCACAGTGTAGGAAACAAAGTGTTTAAGGAAGAAGAGGAGGACAGGGAGGATACACAGAGTGTTTCCTGGTCATTAGCTGACTGCCATGACATTTGAAGCATTTCAGCTGTTAGCAGCAGTTAGTGTATGAGTTAAGACAAAGAGACAAATTCATCAACCTGACAGATTGGGGCCATTTTAGGCGAACACAGGCCTGCTCTGCGTCTGGAGAGGACAGGCGATACCATTACAGGGCAGCAAATTATAGACAGGGGCCAATCATAGACCTGGACAATTCTCATGACATTTTTAAGAAACCTGCCAAATATCCTTTCATAAACAGGCTGAGCAATACTATATCATCCTCCCCTCTCCTCCCTAGATCACTCTCCTCTTTTCTCACCCAGTGCTCCTCTCTTACAGCGGCCTTTCGGCTCCATAGAGGAGAGAGGGCTAATTTATGCAAATGTTCTCCAGTGAATTCCTGCATGTCATGCATGCTAATGAGGACATGGCATGGCATGACAATGGAGTGCTTCCCCACGCAGGAGAAAACACTCCGTCTCCATTGGAGGGAGCAGCCGACGCTTTAACATCAGATCTGCTGAGTAACCTGACATTAACCTCTGTGTTCTCAGACAAACAATAAGGAGCCTGAGTCACAGCACTAATGGAAATGAAACAGGCGCTGTACTGTATGCTGTCATGACGCCATTGCGGGTTAAGCTGTTATGCTGGAGGAGATGTGCAGGGACAAAGGCCTGCTGCAGAACAGAAAAGCTCTAGGGCAAAAGTATTTTACAAAGACAGCTGGAGCAGAAATACAGTAACTTATGAACCTATCAAACAGTCAGATAAAAGAAGACAAACTGTATCATTTACCAGGCTAAAAATCTGATAATATCTGAAATCACAAGCTACTTGCACCACATTAGAAAGGTACTGTAAGTATTGTGTTTATTGTGAAAGAGTACTTATCCATATCTGCATTTCATTTAACTGCAACCTGTGATATGAAATTAAAAGAAATAAATGGCTGCCTGAGTGAAGGGAAATTATTAAAAGTTTAGTTGGAAATAATTCACTGTATACACAACTTGTAGCAAGGATTTAAATATATAGGTGTAAAAAGTAGCTGACATAGCAAATGATGCGTTTCTTGTTCAGCGATAACAACAACATTTTTTACACAAAAGCTGTACATCAAAAATGTCTGGCCCCCCAGATATGATTAGTTGTTATGACACATATATGTACTGAGGAAGGGTCATTTCAAGCTCAAGTATTAAGTTTGTTCTCTAAAATGACAGCCTATTAGATCAGCCCAGTCGGCTGAATAAAATGCTGGCAGTTAATGTTTCTGAGACATTTGTAAGTGTGAAGCCACTGTGCCTGTTTGTTTTGACCAAAACAGGCATTTTATGCCAAAACATGATCTTTTCCTCATCCTAACCAAGTGATATTTGTGCCTAAACCTAACCAGACTATGATGAATGCAGAAAGTGTCGTTACAACTTAAAAGAAAATTGAACCTAATGAAATATCTGTTGTTTGCAGAAAAGTGCACTGCCAACATTTTTTCTGGTGAAAAATTGTTTGGGTTGGGTTTTATTCATGAAAAATAAAAATAAGTAAAACCCACCCCTAACCCTAACTCCTCAACCTAACCCTTATACATTGAATTAAAACAGTAGTCGAAATACATTACAAACAGCCTATAAAACAAGCCAGAAGGCCTGCTGCTATATCAGTCTTCTAGAGCCTTCTTGGTTCTAGTAATAAGTCCAATAGTTCAGGTGCTGAATATCTATGTACAAAGGTTTAATGCACATTAGACAAGTGTTAACAATGAAAAGAGGGGCTCAGCACAGTTACACATTTTCACAATGAGAGAATTGGAAATGTAAGGAAAGTGTCATCCTCAGTGACAGCAGAAGCTCAGACATTCCTGGTGCTGAGCTGTGGGTAAGTTACCCCCCCCTCCCTTAAGGTGGATTAAATCAGATAGTGTATGTCCTAATCCTCTCCCAGTGCAGCTTACTGCACAGGCCAGACACTGGGGAGGACATAACCCCACATCTACACTATTTAAGAAACAGGCTCAAGTTTCAAGACTGTTTGGGCATTTCTGACCATACAGTTATTATAGTAAATCCTTTAATTTCTCCAAGTATATTAACAAAAAACAAAAAACAAAAATAAAAAATAACTCAAAAGGGTATTCAGCCCAGACTGATGAAAGTCTGTGTATTCCTTTCATTAAGGGGGATGTTGGCTGCTTAGCTGTGCCGAGGTGGAGGTTAAATACAAAGGGCATAAACATGGGGATCACACCGCAGGCTGTCACCCGAAGGCTGGCTGCTCAAGGTGCTCCTGCATCCAGCCTCTCACACTCAGACAAAGACCCTGCATTTTCTCTGTCAGCTTGTGACATGAGACGTGTCCTTGTGTTGGCAGAGAAAGAGAGACCCCCTGCTGGACCAAGGGGGTTGGGTATTAGTGCCAGTGCTACCACTGCAGCGCATCACTCCTCTCTCTACCGCTTCCTCTTCATCTTCTACCACCCAACCCCCATCTTAAAGGAAGGCAGCGCTCTGTCCCTGGCTCCTGGCTTCCACCATCTGTCTAATAGGCTGTGTTTGTGTGATAGTGTCCTGGCCAGGCACTCAGTGTGGGGCCAGTCCAAGTGAGGCCCCCTTAGATTAGCTGGTATTGTGCAGGTTGAGCCCTGATCAACTTTGACTTCAGGTGGTGGATGGATGTTACTCATCACTGCTTCTAAACCACAGCAAGAGCATTACATGTGCCTGTCCCAGGTCTATCTCAAAACAATGAGTTTGCTTAAATGCAGTCTGATGCTTTGCAGTCTCAACCTTCCTTCACAAGGTTTTTGAAGTCCCACAGATTTCTCCTTTGCATCCAAGAGAGTACAGTCATTATTTTCATAGCCACAAGGGGTCACTATTCAGGTGAATATAAAATATGTCACTTGCACTTGAAAGAGCCAACAGTGACGTCATTTTTCTGATGAGGCCAGTCTCCAGTTGTCGCCAACATGTTAGCAAATCAATACTACTGGCAAGATTGCCAATAAATATGATCTGAAAATGTATGATCCACACAGGGTGATTACAAGGGATTTTGGTGACCACCTGACCTCTCTTTTAAACCCAATATTTGCACTTGACTTCCATTTTATTCCACAATGAGATATCACCAGATCTAATGGGCAGATTGCCATGAAATAACCCACAATTGTCCTGCATTTCTGCCTTTCTGGCCCTGGCCTTCAAACCCTGGACCAGTGCGACCAGCCTTCACCCCAAATTACCCCAACTGGGTTTGCCTTCGACATCCCACCTGACTGCTGGATTCGCCCTCTCTCATTTCTCTCTTCCACTGACACTTTGTTGTTTTGGTGCTCCTGGCTGAATGGGAGTCTACATGATGCATGGAATCGTAACTGTCATGTGCTGGCGCCCTATTCCAAACTGCCTGATTGATAGTCTTGGGTGGGGGGAGCCATTGAGGCTAACCCTAACCCCGGCCCTAACTACCATTAGTACAACCTACTTTTTGACCTGTTGCTACTTTTAAAGATGTAATTTGTCTATCATTGGCTGTAAGTAGCTACCATTAGCTAATTAGCTTATGGTTCAGTTAGCTGTGGAGCCAGTGGCCCTAGAGTTTGCTTGGACCAAGACCTCGGATCACAGTGGGAGTCACCACAGCCAACTGGGCTCAGCCACACGCAACATGTCTGGACACCAAACCAAAAACTGTCTCTGAGACTGACAGGGGATCCAGCACAGTGTTAGTTCATGTTTTTCAATGTTTTAAGCAAAAATTCTGGCCATATCTTACATATTGCCCCTGTAAGTCACCATTAATAACAAACTGTTCAGTATTCCATTTAACATTTTCAGTTTGTGTGGCATGAACACTGCAGTCTTTAGGGGCCACAAGCACCACTTCAGATTTTTTGTCAAATCCTTTGTTACACTGCAGGTGGATACACTCTCCTTTTTAACAGGGTGCACATTTGTGTGTGTTTTCTTTTGAGATGAAAAATGTGGAGTCTTTTCGGGCTCATGACTAAGGGAAGAACTGACAAACAGGAGGTGGTTTGAGGTCTGTAAACCAGCACTCTGCTGAATCAGAGTGCTGTCCGCTCCTTTCTTTCCAGAATAAAAATCAAGAGAGGGCAGGAATGGTAGCCCTGAGAATCCACCACCATCATTCAGCCAGTCAAACATTCCCACGCTGGATGTCAGATGTGCAAACAAGAAGACTATGCAGTAGCTAATCATTGGAAAGACTGTGAATAGTTATTTGATTTGTTCAAGTCAACAGAATTAACACTGATGTAATTACTACAATAAATTAGGTTTGAGGAATAACATGAACAGTAGTGAGGATCACCAGATTCTCACCATCAGCCTCTTGTACAGAAGAACAGAGATTAGCTGACAGCAGTCTGCTGTGATCATGGCAGTGATGACTGAGTCACATTTTTGCACAAAGTTCCACAATATGGAGGTCATTTTTGTTTATCACAGTGATGACTGCTTCTCTCCAGTGGAGGGCTCTCTTCGAAATATCTCTCCATGGATTGTATTTATGGCACACTGATTCTTATGAATCCCCCTTTGTTCTTACAGTCAGAAGAAATATGATGTAGAGAAGCAATGTGTGTGTGTGTGTGAAGCCTCCATCGTCCAACACGGACGTTGTGCTCTTCTGTTCCTTCCCCCTGCTGGCTGGCCTGGAGGACAGCACAGCTGAGATAAAGCAGGATTGTTTTGTTCCCATGATGTGATGGCCAACAAAGCCCCTTGATGAAACTGGCTGCCCACAATCACATTAGATATAGATGATGTCACTCACCCGCGCCAGCCCCGGCTACTCCAAGGGCAGCGAGGCCATGAGAGAGCGGTGATGAAGGTGGTGGGGGAGGTGGTCTTTGTTTCACATTTCATCTGCACCAACCTCCCCCCTCTCCCTCAGTGGCAGCAGAGGTGCCTATTTGCCTTTTGTTTCACATAGGTGGCAGCCTTCAGTAGCTGCTGAAGGAATACTCTCTATGACTGGAGGCAGACACACGAGTGTCAGCGAAGTGCTGCTAACCGAGCACAGCTTAAGGCTGCTACTCTGAGCTGACACAGACCAGTGGGGGCTGAGAACCAGCCCTGCCCCCATCATCTGAGAGAAGACGGCGGTCAGACACAAGGCAGGGATGCGTCAGCATGCTTTAGTCACTGACCGTAAAGCACAGGGTGACAGGGGACCTTAAAAAAGTCGACAGGCCACATCAATGAAATGACATTCCTCCATGATGTGGCTGTGACTTGTCTAGACAGTCAGAGAGAGATGTACTACATGCTGAACAGGGCAGAAGAGTGCTACTTAAAGGAGAATTTCACCTCAAAAAATCATATAACAATTATTTTGACAAATTTTGCAATTGCGATAGGATTCACAATTAGTGGGAATGATACTTTTTACATCACAATTTTAATTTTAATGGAGAAAACTATTAAAAACCATGATGATGTGACATTTGTTTGGGTTTGTACCAAACAAACATGTTTTCTTACATCTGGAGAACAAGATTTGTGGGCCAGGACATCTCCGCATCGCTACAGTATTTCATTACATGCTGATTAGTCACACATTTCACCTTCATCAAAACATTTCAGCTTCTGAGATTTGGATATTGCACTGCGCCATATTGCGATTTCGATTTCCACTAATTCTATACTTTATAGTTCACTACATTTAAGGTGCATTTGAGCGCACCACAAAGACTTCAGCCGACAGACAACTAGCTTGAACATTCTGCGCCTGAGTGAGAGGAAATAACTCTCCACACCACCAGATGGTGGTAGACTGTATACATCATTAAAAGTGTCAGGATATGCAAACCGTTGTCATGATGAAGCAGCACGGTTGCTTATATAGGCAAAAGACACTGGCAAAAGAATCTGTACTAAATGGGTGAAACCATGGATATTACAGCGACACTCTCAAGGTGCTTTCCTTTTCTTTTTCCATTTCTCTCCTCGTGCACTGATTCGCTTAGCTGAACAGCCAATCAAAGTGATTTCTCTCACTGACGGGCTTCCCTATAGATTCGACATGCTCAGTTGGCTGTAAAAGCCACCGACAAGGGCCATGTGGTGCAGAACACACCAACTCAGGGCCCTAAAAGGGCCATTTATTTCACAGCTATAGTTATTACTTACTTTGCAAATCAAGATTTTACAATTACCAAAATATATGAATGCTTAAATACTTTTTACATATGAATAAATCAGTAATATAAATCTAAAATATATACACTGTGTTAAATTACACTGTGGAACAGTAAAAGTACACTCTGAGTACTTTTACATTTGGTCCTTTGAGCATGACTCCAGCTGCCACCACCGACAGCACCAGATATCACTTTAAGTTCTGCAAAATGGCATAATTCACTATTTTCTGGCATCAATTTGATTAGTGATAATAAAAATAACTGTATTTTGATGTAAAAAAAATAAAAAATAAAATGCATTTTTGCATTTCTACATAATATATGATAAAATTGGCAGGGTGCTGGTGAATGTGATGTAGCTTCCTAAGAATCCACTGGAAAAGAATAAAGCCAACATATTCATTATATGCTGTTTTGCCATTTGGATAAAATGATAAAAAATATATGAAATGTTGTCAAATTGAACCGGGATGGACAAAGGGAAGAAGGCACGGTGAAAACCTCAACGGGACTATATCGCTTTCTGGCACATTAAAGAGACAGCCATTGAAAGATGTTACTTTCCACACTCTATCTCACACCTGAAACACACAGCAGCTCATGCATTATTCATGACTGCAGTGAGTGAATGAAAGGGATGCTGCTTTAAGCATCCAGGAGCCATTCCCTGCAGTCATTCTTTGAGTTAAGGAGCAGAAAAAAAGCCCCCGATGCTCATTTTACATAAGAAGACAATCTGACGTTAACTTCTTTTTCAATGAGCCGGCGACAAAGTCGTTTGACAGGCGTTACTTTATTAATACACGCTGGCCCCAGCGAGGAGCCGCAACTCCACAGCACATGCGGGATGTGCCCCAGTTTTCACAGCAGCACATGTATATACGCATGTGTGTGTGTGTGTGTGTGGGGGGTGTGTGACATCAATACGTCAGAGTGGTACTTTCATCATGTGTTTGGCGGAGGAGCTCTGACGGGGATCAGTTGAAAGTGGCAATGTGAAAGTGAGCAAGAGACAGGAGTGTTGCTGAACCTGATGAGCGGTGAGCCCGAGGTGGCATTAATCTCGCCATGAAATGCTACCCGCTGCTGACAACGATGGCGGCAACATCTGACAGGTGCTAATTGGCAATCACAGCCCTATAGGCTCAATAATGCACTTTCTCACACCTTTCGCTGAGTCTTTATCCCTCAGTGAATGACAGTTCAAATTAAAACACTGTTTTACTACCATCCTCTCATGACAGAAAAATGGCAAGGAAAACAAAAATAACACAAAAAATAACCTTAAAGTCAACAGTGAGGTGAGAGGTGATAATATATTAAAAAGAGAGGGACTTTATTAAAATCCTAACCTCTACATTTGTACTGATTGAATTCTCAAAATCATTTATTATTAATTCATAATGTTTCAGAATAAAAGAAACCTTTGCAACACTCCGGCAGTTCACTTTGTATTGGGTAAATCATGAACAAAATGAGGGTGGAGCCTATGGAGCTTACCATGGCAAGTTATTAGGTTTAAAAGGACTTTTTCAAGATGGCCCTGCTAATACAACAAAATAATACTTCATTCTTATGTAGAGGCATTACAACTACACAGACACATCTGTACCCCTTAAAGGATATCTGTAGAATGTCTGTGTTGAAAGCTGAAACCAGCTGTTAGTTTATGTTAGTGGACTCCATTTGTGAACTGACATTAGCTACTGTTGCGCTCTGTTAGCGGAGCGGAGAGAGGCACTGAGATGAGGCACTGGAGAACGTGAATAACATCACATCCTTTGGACTGTCGTGGATAATCTAACCCAACTCAGAAGTCCACAATCTAGCAGATTTAGACAAGTTAAATAAACCGTCCACAGGCTTGTATAGGCAACAGAGAGGGACCGGGGCCTCACTTTTCACGTTTTTCAAGTTACAATCTGCTCACATATGGCCAATAATAAAGTGATTAATATATGTAAATTGATACAAATTGTTACATAGAGCCCCTTTGAGGTGTAATCAGACAGTGATGAAGCTTTTTTTTTTTACCTAGCTTCATTCACACAAAATTGACTGTTCCAGAACTTGCAGTGTTTTAAACAGTTCTCGTACCGGCAGTACCAGTGTTAGCAGGAGCTTGCTAGCAAGCTACAAGTGCAGGGATTTTCCCTGATCAATCAGAAGTGAAACATGTGAAACGTAGCAACCACACAGTATCTTTCTGTTATATTAAAGTACAAAATGCCTCCTTTTGTCTTGTGTCTATCAAGTCATCAATATTAATGACGTGAGGTCCATCACAGTCCCGACTAATAATACTCAGGATCAGTCATGTTTTTTAAAGCTTTTTGTGACACCAGAGAAGATCCATATTCTCATAAGGCACGGTAAAGTGCAGCATAATTTGCTGTCAGTTACCAGAAGTTGTTTTCCCCTGTGGCTTCATGTAATGCTAATGATGCAAGATGACAGTCACTAAAACTGTCAAGTGAATGAGTTACATGTCAGTCCAAATGACTTTATGTGTATTCCTCTGGGCCTTTTTGTAAAATGACAGAGTAAACACGAACTGGACCATAACTAAAGGCAATAATGTATCTTTGGCCCGGACCAAATTTCCACAAGGTCAGTGCTATAGACCATATTTACACGGTGGCCATTTTCCTCTGACGTCACAGTGGGAAGCTCAAATGCTGTTATCAAGAGCATGTCATCCTGCCATGTTCCAGGTTGCGACATGATAATATCAGGGAATCTGACACACCTTTTTCATTTCACTGCTCCCTGACTCATCAGCAACTGGAAAGACAAGGATAATGAAAATCCAGAAGGATACTGGGCCATACAGTATGTTGTTAGATAACACAACATATTTGGTAACCCATTAGCTTCTGTTAGACAACAGCTAACGTTAGCTTTCAACATCTTACTAGCTAGGATTACTATTTGATAGTGTTCTAAAATACAATAGAAAAAGCATCAATTCTGAAATATCAGTGGACATCTTGGACTCATTTATTTTAGCCTGTAAGTTGCACTGGATGTAATCAAGCTTTTAATGTAGGCTAACATACCATAATGTCATGTGAAGCAGGCCTTGCCCAGACAACACACTCACTGCTAGTGCTTATAAATACTTTCATGTTGTCATTTGCATGAATATTACAGAGAGATGTGATTTAGTGAGCATAATGTCACATTATGTTATTGACTTACCAGGACATGTCTGAGGTCAGGTGAGAGAGTGGGCTAACATTGCAAGCTTAATAACATCCTTCGCGTTTTATGTCCAGGCTTGCATAAATTTGTCCAAGATGGGTGTTGATATTTCAGAATTAATTTACACCTCCTTTTACTATCCATTGTCTTTTCAGTTGCTGATCAATCAGAAGGGAGTGACATGATAACAATATATGAGATTCTCGATGTTTATATGACTTACAAACTGAAACACAGCAGTACAACACTATCCAGCAGCATTTAATCTTTCCATCTGAGCCTGACATCAGAGGAAAGTGGCCACCGTGTGAATATGGTCTACACAGTGTTGAGGGTAACTAGTTACAAAGTAATCCGTACTCGGATTACTTTTTTGTTGTAACGAATAATGCAAAGCAATTAGTTTTGCACTTCAAGTAATCCGTTAAGCTATAAGCTATACACACGTTTTGAAAAACTGTTATAATCACTACTCTGGAGTAAAGTAAAGTAGAGAGGACAGAACATTGGCTGGGTGAGTCTGTGTGTTTGAAAAGCTTAAATGCACTTATACAGTTTGTGTGTAGGAATGTGTTTTGAAAAAAATCATTGTATTTGTGCTTTTATGGTTTCTATGTAAGCACTCATAGTTTATCAGTTCATTAGTTGCGTGTTTAAACATCATATACTGGCTATAAGAGCCCGTGTTGTATTGTTGTCATTGAAACAGCTGTGCCTAATACTGTATGCCTCTGCCCAGTTCGCTGTCAGATTGTTAGCAAAATAAAGAGCTGTAAATGTTATATTGTAAAGAAGGCTACAAAATGACGGCAGAGACAATACATTCAGAGGTACAAGTACACCAGGTATACCAGATACGGTCAGACTGAGCTGTGACTTTGTGTGTTATAATACATGTGATACTTTGCAAGACAGCTGTTATTGTTGCTTCGGACAAAAGCATCTGCTGAATTAATACATAATACATATACTTCAGTTGTACTAGAGAAAATGTCAGTAAGCTTTTTATACATTTTTATGCATTAAAAATAGTGTGGACACTGCTGTAATTTACATAAGGCTTATGTCATGGCCAAAGGCTGCATTCTGATCAGTTTTTTTTGCTTGAGGTGGAGAGTGGTCAGTGGGTCCAGCAGTCACAGTTCATCAGTTTGTGTGGCTATGGATGCTAGGGGAAGGTGCAGAGAGCCTGGTAGAATTGTACAGTGGAGAGTTTTAGTGTTTTATTGTCTAAAAGCCTACAGCAGTTGTACTCTTGCAAGAGAAAACTGTCATGGAACCAGTGTGATTGATGGACATACCTCTTCCGGAAGGCTAACGACCAAGCCATTCTCCGCCTGGCCCACCAGCGCCTGGAGGAAATACTCGCTGCAGGCGGCCAGCACGGCCCGGTGCCCACGGAACTCCTTGCCCTCCACCAGGACAGTCACATCGCACAGGATATCCTGCTTCCGCTGGTCGTTGAGGCAGAGGAGGATATTGGTACAATGAACTGTCGACTCATACACATACATGGGGGCTTCAGGCTTCTCATCCACGGACATTCCGCTCACGCCCTGGAAATAGAAACACAACAGAGGGGGGTCAGCTTACAGCCGAACCCAGCGAGCACATACCGCAGGGCTGACATCAGCCCCGACGGTCTGCTGCAGCCAGCCTCATGATTCAACACATACAAGCCTGACTGACTGCTGCTCTCTTCACGTGCTCACTCCCCCTTTAACATTCAAAAGCCAGCAGAATGTTGTCGTGCATGACCCTGCTCAGTGTCGACCCACACAAAACATCCGTACATGAACAACAAAAGACTGACTTTGAGAGTAGTCCACACATTTCCACTTACACACTTACCCCTGTACATTCAAATCACATGCTCAAAAAAACCCAGGTAATTACATCAACAAATAAAAACACACAGAACACCCTTTATTTAAAGGCCAATCACATTTAAACCAAAGGTAGACAAGAGAGTCCAGAGTAAAGTGTGCTGTACTTTCTGCTTTAGATGTCCACATGTGTTTGTAATCTAAGAAGGACTCACTGTAAAGGTATGCTGAGCAGCTTGGACACACTCTGCAAGAGAATATCCGCTGCACAAGGGGGAGAATATAAGTACAGGAGCAGCTTGTTCACAGGATAACCCAAATGACAGTTGCGAGGTTAAATTTAAGCTATGGGAATGGAAAGAGTTAAAGAAGTTCTGTATAATATGGGCACAAAAAACTGTATATCTGCAACTGAAGGCGTTGTGTACTTTACTTCATGAATGTAATGTTACAGAGAGGAGAGAGGAAAAGAAGAGAGTGAGCCAAAGTCTCCTGTGAGTGCTGAGTCTAGTGAGAGGTTGACCTGAGTTCAAACCCACAGACACAAACACCCTCTGTATGTGCTATCTATCTCTGATAGAGACAGAGAGTTTGAAATGAAATACACCCTTACCTGAAATAACCTTATGGATTGCTCTGGGTCTGAACACTCATCTCTGAGCATCTGCCCACTGCATCTGAACTCTCTGGTGTTTTACAATAAAGAATATCCCATTAAAAAAGTGCTATGTTGTCCTCTTGCTTCAGCTTTATTGCCTGGCTGCAGTCATGGTCAGTCAGCGTAACTCCACACTTCCATCAAAACACAAACCCCAAGAACACAACATAACAGCACGTGGTCCTGATTTTCCTGCCAAAAGTTCCATCCTGCTCACCCTGTGATGACAAACGCACAGCTATATGCCCTCAGAGAAAATCACACACACACACACACACACACACACACACACACACACACACACACACACACACACACACACACACACACACACACACACACACACACACACACATTGCCCTCAGTGTCTGGTCGAGTGTCCTGGGTGATGAGCAGTTAAAGGACCCTCAGTAAGAGTAAAGTTCTGAACTTGTGTTATTTGAAGTTCTTGTGTGCTGTTTCATTGAATAAAATCATTTTTTCTGTCAAAAGCAATGCCTTGACATGAGGTGACTTTGTCCTTTTGTCCCAGTTTTAGACAGTGCTGCAAATTAGATTTTCTCAGAAAAGTTCAGTTTCTTTAGTTGGCAGGCGAGCTATCAGGCAAATGTAGTAAATGTGATTACACTCAGAAAATGTCCTCATTCTGAATGGAACTGTTCTAATTCAATTTCCTCCTTATGATTGGAGGGAAAATAATCTGAAATGCTGGATGTTGTATACACTGTGCTGCATTTGACTGACAGCTCATGGGTCATAGGGGCTCCCTATATATGGAATTGTAAATAGAATGGAGTTTTTGCCAATCTGGTTTTTGTGTAAATAAATTAAAAACACCTTCACTTCCTGGTGTTAGCAATGACTAAATAACCACAGGAAGCAAAGAAAGCTCTTACTGACTGATGAAAAATGCTTAAGAAGAGGAGAAGTGTTGAGTGGAGAAGAGCTAGCATTCCTTCAGTAAACACAATAAATACATTCGACACAGAGACGAGCTCCATAACTTGCCATAACACAATAATTTCACCCAGCATCCAGGATTCTCAGAGTGGAAAGATGGTGTGTGTGTGTGTGTGTGTGTGTGAGTGAGTGTGTGCATGAAATGGTGCAAGTGTTGCTACTACTTTAAGTGTGAAAATGGAGACTGACGGGCGTCTTCACCTTGGAAATAGAACTAGCTCCCATCTGGTGAAAATAGGAGCCTATCGCTGTGTAAATGGAAAGGGACAGGGTGGAAATGCAGTGAAGGAGAGCTCTCCACACTGCAGCTGATCAGGTGAGACTGTGGTTACATGGGCAATCAATTCAGTTGACAAGTCTCACAAAAACATAAGAGTGCTGAATGAAATCATTGGATAAGGCGTTGTTTGTTTCCATGTGCCATGTAAGCAATCATACTGTAGACCACGGCCTTTGAAAAAACTGCATCCAGTGTTTGGCATGATCGCTGCATGAATACTATTCTGTTGTCTTGAGCCAACAATTTCATCAGGATATAGAGAAGTTTGTGTATAGAGGGTGAGTTGGAGATATATTCTAATGGGTAGAAGCATTTTCATGACAAATTTTTAATACATAAAAAGTTTTTTGAAAGGCTTGACTGGAATAAAAAGGCTGCGGGTTAATGCATGGATACTCGACCCGAACCAATTGGGACCCGATGGATCCCAACGGGCAGGATCGGGACAGGGGTGGACAAAAATGTAAAAATGATGTTCGTGTTCAGTCACATCTATTGACATGGTGCTTTCAAGTACTTTTAGTGAAAATATAGTGAAAAAACAAATACGTCATGTAAAAATAAGTGATAGTAAGTGATGAGCCTACTGTCTGTGTTGGGGCTATATGTGCTGTTGTTTGTTATTTCTGTGTGCGTAGAACAATGCCTTTTCACAGTCATCTACACTATACATGTCTATTGTCAAGGTAAACAGGCAGGCTGTAGGCTAACCATGATGACAACTACTGTACGTGACAAGGTAGCCGATGTCGAGTTTGGGTCACCCTGGTTACTACTCTCTCAGACTCGTGTCACCTCGTTAAATTCTCAAACGTCATGACCATCAATGTAGGCCAGGTATTGCAGATGGAATATTCAAATGACTCAGGCATTGCACTGCCCCATTTTTGACCTCAAATTTATGAAGAAAACTGATTTAAACAGTTGACAGCATTTCTTGAACTATCAGCGCCTTTGAAAACCAGAAGCAAAGACTAACCACAGCCCAGCGAGTGGCTTCTTTGTCCTATTGGGTGCGAGAAGGGATGATGTTGATGTCTCAGCATAAGAGAGCAGTCAATCATTCTCTATCCGCTGCATAGCCCACTAGAAGTGCAACTGACACAGGCAAATGCATACTGAGCGTAGACCACAATGAGGGAAGTGAAAATTGTGGGCTGGCTTTGCGAGGCTGCACTGAGCCATGAATTGCATTTAAGCCATTTGTAGATTCTGCTGTTTACCTGTGACAGGGTCAAAGTGATGATTTGACTGGAGCGATCTACTGCGAGAACAAACAGTCTGCTGTGGGGGCTGTTGTGGAAAGTAAGTCCAGACTCTCTTGTGGTTCTGGCTGGTCCAACTCTTGTATAGTTTGCTTATTTCCACCAAACATTTCTTAGTTTGCTTCCTCAGCTTCCAAGAATAATGTTTCCAGATGCGGTTGTGAGGTTCAGAACAAACCAAACATGCTATTTCTACCCTGGAATGCACAGTCGCCTCACTTGGACTTCAGATGGTTTGTTGCAGTGGAAGTAAAATGCAAGGATGACACAAACACACACACATGCACACACAAATACAGTGCAAGCATATTCACAAACACACATCCTCATACAGACACATACCCAGACACACACACACACACACACACCACAAAATAGCAGGTTGTGGCAGAATTCTAGAAGTGCTGATGGATGCAAAAGATTTCCTTTTTCTTTCTTTTTTTTTGAATTCCAGGGTCAGTTGTTGATGGCAGCTCTTTCTGCTACACTTATACAGATGCTGCCAACCTTCTCTGTAGTTGCGACCATTCCTGTGTAGATCAAAAGCGCAGCGGGATGGTGATGAGAGCGCTCCTGCTGCGGTCGGAGCTGGCTTCAGGGCTCACCGGTGGATGCTCCTGCAGCGAGCACTCTCATCTGAGGGAGGCTGATGAAGACTAATGTGGCTGGAGACCCGTTAACTCTGCACCGCAGATTATAGCAATTATGTATGTGGAGCTACGGCGCACTGCTTCAATTGTGCGTGTAGAGCAGCCCACACACTGCTGTACTGTACAGGAGGTGCATCAGAGAGGAGCTGCAGGTAACATCCTGTACTAAACAATGCTATCATTATGTTCACCTGTCACTCTCACAGCTGACAGTACCTGCTGTTACCTAACCATTTTCCATGGTCAGACTGATTGCTCACTGACTGTAACGATTTCTGTGTTGCTTCTTCGTATTTGTGTCAAAAGTCTTGTTCTCCCTGCAGAAAGGTTTCCTCTCTGAAGCTCTGACTGTAGCTTTGATGTACCAAACTGTCACACATTAGATTTCTTCCATCTATTCAATCTACTGCGGGCACCAAACACACATTTTTAATCATCTAAAATTAGATTGGGTTGCTCTCTTTCTCCCTCTCATGTCTTTGTGTTAAGTACAGAGCTGGAAACAGGATGTGGTTAGCCTAGCTCTGTGTAAAGATTGGATGCAGGTAGAAACAGCTAGCTAGCTCTGTCCAAAGTAAAAAAAATATCTACACCTCTGAAGCTCACTGAACATTTTCTATCTCATTTGTTTCACTTCAAAACAAACAGAAATGGAAAGATGACAATGGTTTTAGGAGTAAGTGACGTGCTTAGTCTTTATGCTAAGCTAGGCTAATCCCGTCCTGACTCCAGCTCTGTATTTAATGCACACATGAATTTGATAGCAATCTTCTCATGTCACTCATGTCACAGTACATAAGCATTTTTTCCAGGACGTTGATCTATTCCTATAAAGAACAGTTCATTAAAAAATGAAAATTCTGTCATTATCTACTCACCACCATGCTGGTAAAGTTTGGTTCTCCACAAAACATTCCTGTTGCAGCATTCTCCTCAAACACTGACGTAACTGGGGCCTTGAATCATCAGTCGATCTTTATTTGTATAGCACCCATTCACAACAAAAGTTATCTCAGGACACTTTCCAAGTTGAACGGGTTCAAGGTGGAATCTTCACTGTAGCTGCTAAGCTAAGTGTTCTGGAGCGCATCCTGACTATGTCCGTCTGTGAAGTGGAGGCACAGGCTCAACCTCACGTCAAGAGTGAAAATAACGTCTTTTCAAAACAATTTGGGGTCTTGGGGCTTCCAGAGACTTGGATCACGCCAGACGTTCTGTATGGAGCCATTGTTGTTGTTTTTGATGTTTTAGAACAAGGCCCTGTCGTCCTCACCTGTTCAGCAGAATGCTACAACACTGTTTTGCTGTGAAGCTCCAGAAATGTTTTGTGGACAATGAAACTTCAACTGATTCTCCATCGGTATGGAGGTGAGTAGATAATTACATTTTCAATCTTGGTGAACTTCTTATAACTTACTTATGACTTATTTACAATGTATTCTGGCCAAAAAAAAAGACATAAAAACATGCTCATTACAATCCCAAGATTATATCTTCAAACTGCTTTGTTTTAAAAAATTGTACTTCTAATTATATCAATTATAATTTTGTATGATTTCGAACAAGAAACATCAAACATCAAATCATTAAATTTGAGAAGCTCGGACAAGCTAACGTTTGGCTCTTTTACTGGAGAAATTACTTAGATTATCTGGATTGTTGTTAATTAATTAAAGAATGAATTAAAGAATTCAACAAGCACAAGGAGATAATCAGCAGCAGCAGAAATATAAATGCTTACAGGATTACTTGTATAATTTCATCTGCAACACAGCCACGCTTTCCTCTATTTTGTTGGTTATCAGCGGGTCACAGGTGCCACTGATTGTTACCATGGAAACACAGCTGAGATACTTTATTTTTATGTGGAGAAAAACTAAGACTGGACTAATTCAAACCAAGCAAACACAAGTATTTAGAGACGAAAAACCACATTTATGTATTGAGCAGGATGTTTGAGTCAGCTTTGGCCTGACTATCATATGACGTGGTCTCAGTTTGGGGACTTTTAAATAGGAGGGGTGGAAGGGTGGTGTGGTAATGTGTGACAGTGTGTCATAATGTGCTCTGTGATGTGTGTCGTCGCTCTCTCTGGGTCTCAGCAGAATGACGTGCAGGGTGTGTGGAACAGCACCATGATGGGCTAAAAAAACCCAATGCAAGTTCTTTTAAAGGATGATGATAATTTATCATAACTTGGTCTTTGAGCTGACTGTTGATTGTTGATTTTGGAAACTGCAGCTGACAAAACAATCTTCACTCAAGGTCCACTTACTTGATTCTCAAGGTGCTTTTGACCTTACTACACCGTCTAGCTCAGTTTTCATGGTATGGAAGATCACATCGTTTTTTAGTTTTGGCCATTACTGTACTCACAAGGTCATTGCTAAGATCTTGGAAGCAACAACATTAAAATGAAGTCTGGTGGAGCAAGAATCAAGGTTCAAGGTTAATTTATTAGTCATTCTATAACAAAAAAATGTTGTAGTCCCTTTATGCTACACAAGAAAAAATATTTTTATGGTGAAGAAAGGAGGATGAGTTCAGGAGTCTGAGGAAAGCCTGAAGAAAGAAACTATATACTACCCTAACTTTTGCCCGATTGCTGGATGAGACATCAGCACATGTAGATGTAGCCGCCAGCAGCTCTCCAAAACTTTGCTTCATTTTTGTTTTAATTTGGTATTTTTTCACCTTTTGCTACTTAAGCACACTTTACTTATGACAGAAATACACCCATCAACATTGGAAAAGGAAGTGTGGGGTTTGGATTAAGCAGCAGACCGTGAGACAATTTCCACCAATGGCATCTCCCGACCGGCCAGTCAGACCAGCAGGACTAACGTCACCATCCCAGGAAGAGAGAAAAGAGAGCTAAGAGCTAAGCTAACCTTTTTCAGAAGATTCCTTCTTAAATTCTGTTCTTTCCATCACTCGTTGATATAATAACATATTGTTTTCCATCGTCTCCTGACAGATTAGTGCCACAAACAATCAATCAGGGTGGAGCAGAATGAAGACCACAGGTACATGCACACCTGCTGCAAGTGATGAGTTGTTGCATATAACAAAGTAACACACAGGAGGTCTAAAGAACAACTTAAACTAGGGCAATAATTTTAAAATCCCTTGAGTTATTGGGATGATTTGTCTAATGGGACATATCCAAGGCATGAAAAAATACAAATGCAGCCTGTGGCTCCTTATAATAAACAAGGTTAGCCTCGACTGCGGCTGCTATAGTCTAATAACATTATTCACTGAGCCAGTAGAGTCAGAGTGAGACTAACATGAACACTGTGTCACTGTGCACAATTAGAGGGGAGGACTCCTGCCAGATGACTGTAATTACACTGAGGATGAACATGGTTTTAATTGGAATTATCAAATTAGGCCACAGCAACAAATGCCCTTGGAGCTGTACAAGGTGGCAAATGTCAACATGTAAGGTGATGATGATGATGGGTAGGTAAATGGAAGCCCTAATCTGGGGTGTATATTACCATGTACATTTCTAATGAAAATCAAATGTCTGCTTCAAGGCAGTGTCTGCACGTAAATAGGATGCAACCATTATATTTTGTGTTTGAAAGTAACATGCAGATCATATTTTTGGAGGGGTTTCATTTCCTCAAGTGAAACTTTCTGCTTCCCCACACCCCGAGATTAGTTTCTGTGGCAGCGTTGGCCAATGTGATAGTATCTCTATTCATCAGTCTGCATGACAGTTTTTAATACTTTGATCTTCAGCAAGATATAATAACACATTACATTTGTTATTGGGAATCTTGGTCCCCAGAGGATGATTGCTAATAACTTCTGTGACAGCATTACCCTTTTTATCTAGTCAAAACAACATTTCTGCTGGACCAACACTTACATCCATGACAGGAAGTGTTTGAATTCTTGGTAGATAGACATTAGGGCTGCATGATATTGGTGAGATTATTAGACATATATTATGATTGCAATATGATTTATGATTAGTGGGTATGTTATTATTTGCATCAAAATGTTCAGTTGTTGTAAGAATTGGTCATGTAAAGCTTTTGAATTTGAATTATGATCCAAGGTTTTCACTTTACAACTGACGTCTGTAACTGTTCTGCTGTAACTTAAGTTGATTACATGGTTAACTATCGGTTAACATGACTCTATGACCTCAGTGGCTTATGAAACCATTGCAAAACCCACTGAAAACCAATAAAGTACACTGTCTTCAAGACTCAAAACATCGCTGTTTTTGTAGTTCCCTAAATTTTTTTCCCATATTATTCAGTGTGTTTCTCATATGCAACTTTTGGTATTACAGAAAAAAAAGCATGCAGCTCAGGCTGCACATACAATCAGAACAGTCCTGAACAGAGCCAGCCTTCAGCCAACACTGTTAAATCACAAATAAATCATTTCTAAAGGAAAGGCCATTCTTAGTAAGCGGAAGGAAGGATGACTTGTCTCTGCATCGCAACAAGCAAACTGTAACTTAGGAAGTAACTGAGTCATAAATTTAAAATCTAAAGTGACTTGCAACACAAAAAAAGAGAACTGATCTTTTAACAGACTTCACCAGCAAAGAGTGGTGAACATTCATTTAAATAAATAGCATCTGTGGTGTTTTGTATCAAAATAAGCAACCCATCATCCCTGAACTCAATTCCTCCACTTACTGTAAGAACATTGAAGATTGAAGGCGAGCAGTTTCTGGGACTTTCCAGTCCAACCACTGTAAGTTCACTAACATCCATGGTGAAGGCTCCTTCACACCGCTGATAAGGTAAACAGCCTTTCAGAAGGTCACTGGGTTGCTGATATTGATCCTGAGATAATATATGCAAGACAGCCACGTCTGACACCAGCTGCTGATGCTCACCAGGCTCTGCTGATCACATACAGAGGAATGTGGAGGCATAATGAGAATGTTTCTTTGCCATTTTCATCACACTGACTTAGATGTTTGACAAATTGTTCATGCCCAAATAAAACCATGCTCTCATGAAGAACACATGATATACACATAGCCAAAACATCACAACACAAGACCCTTCACACTCTGTGTACGCAAAATGTGACAGACGTACTGAATTCAGTTCATGGTAAACCTAACATGGAGGACACAGAGTCATCTCAGGCTACTGCTCGAGTCATTATGCTCAAGTCCATCCACAAATGGATCAAGTGCTTTCTGCTCCAGATGGAAATCAATACTGTCTCCTGCACTTCGATCGGGGGCCTGAGCAAAGACAACACAACATCAATTCTTGAAGAAAGCTCTGCCCATTCGAGGTATTCATGCACAAGATAAAAATACAACTGGACTGAACTAGAAATGAGCACCAATTTATTTGGAGGACTCTGGAGTCCCTCATTATGACCTCTTAGCAACACATAGTTCTAGCATGGTCAGGCAACAAAGGTAACTCAGATTAGCTTGAGCCTCCTGGACAATCCTGGCGCGCTCTTGCTGCTGACACTGATGAATGAGACTGCCTATGAGAGTGCGCGTTCGTCTGCAAGGCCCAGAATGCACTTGGAACACTGCACAAACCTGCATGTATCTGCAATCGTCCTAATTAACACCAGAGCTACTTCATCTCCTGGCAATGGAAAAGGTTCAGGCACTGACCTCAACCATGTGAATCAATACTCAAACCACAGCAGAGATTTACCTTTTAAAAGAAACAATTAGTGTGGAGCACAGCCTAATGGAAAGCATCAAAGACAGCAGAATTAAATGCTAAGAAACTCATTATCAGAGCAGCCAACATCTGCATTAAAAATGCATTGAGGCTTATCTCTTTGACATTAGGAAAAGACTACTCAAGTGCAGAATGTCTGCACTGAGGGATAGTGCTGTGAGCCAGGTGTTTGAGGCAAGATTTCTGAGACGTGTCCTCCAAACTTGGTGTCAGTGTAGTATCTTGCAGCTTTATCTATCACAACAACACTCAAAATGACATTAATAGAAGTATCTCGCTTACCAATCTCACATTGAAGAACAAAATCAAGACTAACAAGGACATTTTTGTATTGCTGAAATGCAATAAACTCAGTTTCACTCAAGCTACCTGTTGCAGATTTGACTTGTAAATCTCAAGAAGCATCGTCTCCATCCACTCAAAGTCACAGAAACAGAAAACAAAAACACGCCTTGAAAGCATCAGCTGCCAGTGTTCCTTGGCATTACCTCAAAAAGGCATCAGCACACATCCAGTCATATTCCACTCTTTGCTCTGACAACTTTCTAATGTCTCTCACTGCATGTTACCGGCAGCATCTGAGCCTATCTCTGTCTGTGGGTGGTGAGTATGACTGAGCAAGTGAGGTATGTGTGAGTGAGTGTGTGTATGTGTCTGTGTGATGGCATGCCAGAGTATTTTTGGGCCCTGCCTGCTTAAATGCAGCTTGCATGAATCATGACTTCCCACATAGTAGGTCAGTGAGCGGGGTGAGTCATATTGCTGTCTTATATGGTAACGCGCTGCACATGTGACAGAAACACTGGGGTTATCTATAGACCAGGCTCGCTGCTGTGTCTCAGCGCTGTCTTGGTCTCCGCGTGATATTGGAACTTATTTGTCTTTGTTTAATCTCATCTTTGACATGTATTGCAACAAATATCTTTCATATTTATGAATTTGATATTCAGTTTTGAAGAGTCTGCCCAACATTTTGGTGTGACTCAACATGACTCAGACACATTTTGGTTTTCATTTCAGCTTCAGACTGACATGTAAACATCACATCAGCCAAACATTGGTGCACAAAAGCCCAAGAGTCACCACAAAAGACAAATATACACTTAGTCATTGACAGAATTTAGACAGAATAGCAGACGTGTATTCCATTTCCTATCACACTGACAATGACAAGCTACCACCTGCACACATGATAATCTGTTTGTCAAAACCTCTTCCTGTGCGATTGGCTGAATCAACAAGAAAACAAGTTTGTTGTTTGCAGACACCTCAATCCACAAGAATAGAAAACCACCTCACGATGGAAGAGAAACACCCCAAAACTATCACCACCAAGAGGGAAACATGTCTTTGAGGGACTGGATTAGGATATGTGGAGTGTTTTCCAGTAGCAGCCATACTGCTAATTAGGCCAGTGATTGGCAGGCCAAGGGGCTGCTAGCATGAGTGTGCCCAAGACTGGATTATGTGCTGCATTATTAATGGGGCCCGGTGGAAGCGGGTGGAGTGGGGGGCAGGGTTAAGGTGGAAGCCTTTATTCAATACAATAAATTCATCTCGTGCGTGAAGTTGAGGCAAATTCAACCGTCAATTTAAAAAGCAGAGCAGTCATGGAAAAAAGCAAGTGGAAAGTCTCCCCACAGGAAAGAGTTGACACAGAGCCATCGCCCACGTCAAAACCTTCAAAAGCCATGTCTGTACGCGTGTATGTGTGTGTGGGTGTGTGTGCAAAGCCAAGAGTGTGTGATCATGTGTGCATGTGTGAGTGGGCTGGAGGGTACTGGTCTGTTGATAAGGCGAAGAAAAACAGTTTTTTTCACACATTGCTCTTACGTGTGCGACATCTCAAGTTTTAAGAATGCATACAAATGCTCTTGTTGTTGTAGCAACATGCATAAATGTGCCAAACCAGAGCAATGGTATAATATCCAGCTGAGATCAAAGGGCCCCAGAGCCAGGCTGTGAAGAAGATGAAAGACACAATCGACTGATGTGACTGATTGTAATACACCCTTGAAAAGCACAAAGACTCATCCAATGTGTCTGAAAATTCAACTGAGCTCGGGCTGGACACCACGCTGCTGCTTCTTCACGTCAAATTCTTCCCTGTTTATTTGATTGTGTGCTGATGTGACATCTTGCTCTGCAGTTGTAGCTGCTGTGAAAGACAACACTTCCCTGAAACCATTCACAAACAAGCTCATTTAACGGTGCACTTCTTGTTTTCTTAGTCTATAAAGGTGACTGTGCATGCAACTGTAATTCATTCGGGATGTTTGACAATGTTTGACACACACTCATTTACATCAGTAGAGATGAGGACGAGCAGACGAACAGTTTTAGGTTCCTGCGAATCAACATCACAGAGAACCTATCATGGTCATCGCACATGGGTAGAGAAAGCTCAGAAACTGCTTGACTTCTTAAGGAAGCTTAGGCTTAATTTCCATGCCGAGTTCTAGTCAACATCTACAGAGGAGCAATAGAAAGCGTCCTGACTGGACACATGACAAACTAGCATGGTTCATGCACGGCCCAGGACAGAAAGGCTCTGCAGGGGGTGATTAAAACAGCCCAGAACATCACTGGTACCACCTACAGAGCATCAGTAATATCAGTGAGGTAAGGTGTCTGCACAGAGACCAAAGGATACTAAACAACACGCACCCAGCCAAAAGACACAAAAAGACACAAGTATCCACTGACATACCACCAGACTACAGAGCAGCTTCTTTCCTCCGGCTGTGAGACTCCTGAACTCATCTTCAGCACTCCATCATCATTATACAATCTTGAAGCATAATGACTATTACATTTATCTTGAATCTTGAAAGTGGCAGTCGATTGATGAGGCTTGGAGGCACCTTAGTCACAGCAACAAATACGGTACAACAACTGGGCCGGACTGTCACATGCTGCACAAAGGCACATAAATAATATCCAGTTACCTGACAGGCATTATAATGTAAACAAGTACAGTAAACAATGACCAAGAGTGCTATTTTCCAACTTCTTTGAAACAGACTTATATTTATCAAGAGTAATAACCACAGTCATGTCTTGCCGAGTGTTGTTCACATAGGGCATACAAAGGGCAGGATAACCTCAGTACATCCAGTGATAAAGCATAAAGCAATCTACTATTCAAAAGTGTCTTTTCAAATGATTCATCCAATCTCATCTAATTTTCTTTAAAGATTGACATTTGACACTTTTTTGTGCTTGAGCTCTTTTTGGGCTTGAGCTGATAAGATTTTTCCGCAATCACACATGGACGTGGAAAAGCTACTGAGACCAAATCTGAGAAAGAACTAAGACTTGAGGATAATTTGACTTGATAAAAAAATGTGCTTGCCCCAAACACCACAAGTGGCTTAGCACTGGCTGTAGTAAAAACAACTAAAGGAGAATCAAATGTCAAAATAAATGCTTCTCCTGTAAAGATTATGACGCACCATGTGTTCACAGTTGATAGAGAGTCTGCTTGGATCTATTCACGTACTGACACACAGAAAACAAGACTCTACCAGACCCAATTAGGCTTGTATTTGCCAAAATCAAGTGGTGGAATGTACGTACATTTACTCAAATACTGTACTTCAGTACAATTTTAATGTCCATACCTGTACTTTACTGGAGTATTTCCACTTTCTGCTACTTTATATTTCCAGTCAACTGCATTGTGAAGGCAAATATTCTACTTTGTACTCAGCTACAATTATTAAATAACTTAAGTCAACTTTTCTTTAGTTAGGTATATATAAGATTACTTTCTAAAATTAATTTTCAAGGGACTTTGAAACACCCCTCATGCATGAAAACTCCAAATAAATCGGTGCTCATGAATTTCATCATATGCCGACCTGTGACTGTGATTCTGAGCGTTAACAGAGTGATCCTTCACAGTCTGAAGAGTGTAACTATCTTGCTGACTCTCACCTAACTGGCTCGCCTACTCTGAGCTAATCAGACAGGTCACATAAAAACCTATATGTCATTCAGGCAGTGCAGTGCATGTGCAGTGATCTGCTGCACAGCCGTTGCTGTCAGTTTACTCGATGCCAGTGTGAGGGGCATGAGGGAGGAGCACATATTCACATGTTCCAACACTTGAAGCTGAGCTTGATGCTCACTCACATTACCCTGCCAAAGAATGGCCATAGCGGGTTAGATGACCCACTGGCAGCAGCAGCCACAGTGTGACAGAGCTAATTTGGGAAGTGATGTGAGGGTGAAAATACACTCACACACACACACACACACACACACACACACACACACACACACACACACACACACACACACACACACACACACACACACACACACACAGGAGAGGACTGGCCTGTGTGACTAATTGGTGTACCACACATACATATTGCAACATCATGTCTTTAAATAATACGGTCACTGACATGCAGTGGTAACACTTCATAATAACCATAATAAAGGTACATGTATAGTTAATTAAACTTCAGTCTTTTTCTTGTTAACAAACAATGCAATGCTATATATACTGTTTCTTAAGCAATTGTTTATTGTTGCAACTAATGATTTTAAACCTTTAGTGGTTCATAAAGCATTTAATTGTTCATTAACAGTAGAACAACTACTGAAGTTTACATAAATAAATACATTTACAATTTATTATTGAGTGTTATTGTAAGTGTTAGATTCATGTGGCAATTACACAAAGTGGACTCAGTTATCATCAGTGGTTAGTTTAGGGTGAGGGAAACCAAGAAAGGTCAAATATGATCTCACAGTACAACAAGCATGATTGCTGTGTGCACGGTCATCTTTAGACCCTTTTCACTATTTCACCAAAACCAGTCTGTCCCTCACCTTGACCAAGTGTGTGGCTGGCCTAAACCTGCTGTGATGCAGGACAGGAAGCTTGGTCTCTGCTGTGCTTTATATACACACCGCCACCACTCAGTCCACACCTCTGCTGGATAGGGAAGTTATTTTGGATTGGAAAAACTAGTGAATGTATTCCAGGTTTCCCCCAAAACACCTTTGCCAAAGATATTTAGTACTAAATGGACATGTTTACAAGGATATAAGGTTGAACCACAATATGTTTCACATTATATTATTAGGGGAATTGAACCTCAGTACTTGGTTCAGTGACTGAAATATGTCTTCAGAATTATAAAAAGTTGGTAGTGAATGCTTGGTCAGATTGTAACTCGTATTTCCTTAATCTCTGAGTTCCAATACGTGCTAAGAATTTTATTGGAAGTTGTGAAACACGTGTTTACATCCTTCAACATAAGAAAGTGTTATTAAAGACAATCATTTTGGTACTGTGATGGTACTACCTTTGCACCAGTATCAGAACATTAAAAGAGTATCCAGCCCTAATAATGATGAGATCACAGTACTGGTGTATATATGTAGGCAAGTTGAGCCTGACAGTTCTTTCCTGACCTGCTAATGGGATTTATTTTTCCTTCAAAATACTGCACAAGACTTCTCTAATAATCCTCATGATATTTGTGCAATTTACTGAAAAAAGAGGACAACATCACATAAACTAAGAATCTGACAACTGAGATGAAGCCATGTGTAGTGTATGAACTCTTAGCCAAAAGGTGGATCCAGGCACATCTGTCACAGGAACATATGCTGTCTTTGTATTGACTGGTGATGTATTGTGATATATTGCTGTATCAATGACCCTGGTGCACAGACCTGCTTCTCTCTCTGCAATCTCGCTAATCTCGGTGGTTTCTGTAACCACTGTGCTCATTTCACAGCACTGTGTGAAACACATGCATCTGAATCATGTGCAAGAGTCTGCAGGTTTCATACAAAGCAGTCATTAGTCAGCTGATTTCAGTGATTGGAATGCAGGTACCTCCAAAGATAATATTGGCCGGACATGACTGAGAGCCGAAAAAATGACATGACATGAAGGAGTCACAAACACTGAATCGAGTGATCAAAACATGTGCTTGTCAACTGAACTGTAATCTCTCCTAACAGACATATTGAAGATATATCACATTATCTACTGTAAAGCATCAGTGCTGCTCATGTATCATATGTCAGTCAGAGCTGTCAATGTACGTCAACACAAGCTCTGACTGCCTCAAATCAAGTGCGAGGGCACACAATGAAAGGTTATGGTTTCAAGTGTGCGCAGATGTGACACAGAGTGCGGTTAGTGGCTTTTGGGCAAAAGTCTTGATGACTCAACCTGAGAAGAGAAAGCAGTGTTGATTGGACCTCTTTGCACGCCCAAGCATCGCAAGTCACAGTGGAAATATTCACAGGGAGGAGGAACTGTATCACCAGTGAACGGTATTTCAAAGGTTTGAGGCGCTATGTAGATTTGATCACTTGGTTCTGACTGAAAAAAATGTAAACTGGGTCAGATATACATTTCTAAATGAATTCAAGGACAGATTCCTTAAAATTCCTTCAAAAGTCTGAGCAAGTGTCTCAACAAGCTGTGCCTTATTTTTCTTCAAATATGTAAAAACTGCTCACAAAAATGTTAAACAACAAAAGGCGACCAAAACCTCTGGGACTGAGAGACAATGGCAGAATCATGCATTACCTGAGCCCAGGCCAAATCATGATCTTTTCCTAACCCTAACTAAGTGGGTTTTGTGATTAAACCTAACCAGACTGTGAGCACAGTGTTGTCACAACATACATTTAAAAAAATGGAACCTAAAGGAACATGAAGTTGCAACATAAAGAAACGTAGAGTTTCAACATGTCAGTGGTTTGCAGCAACATTTATTGTGGCGATTGGGTTGCATCACCTCCCCCTCAATCTCATTGAACATATTCATTTATCATTTCATGATAGAGCAATGTCAGAAGAAACAACACACCTGTGAACATTGCTTTTTCCATAAAAATTACATTTTTGGTGTGCAAGAAACAAGGATTTAACTCCCTACTTGGCTTGGTATGAGTAAATTGAGACTTAGTTTGGAAAAACCTTAAGAAAGTTGTTACTTAGTAACTAGTTGGTTTGGGATATCCTTTCTTACTTGCTCCTGAGGAAAGTCTCAAAATTGTGTGTACTGTTATAAAGTGTTGCTAGAAAAAAACTAAAAACACCTTTCACAAAGCCTTCCCTGCCGGCTGTACTTCCAAACAGCCATTGTTTGTGGCTCCAAAGGTGCAGCCACTGCTGAAATAACTCAGTTACAGTCTTGATTCTTGAGAGATCAATATTTATCTATGGGGCTATTGATTTCTTCTTGATTAAAACACTGAACTGTAACAAGTTCAAGGTGAAAGAGCACTGAGTGCGAAAGCAGGCAGTTGTTTTTGGATAAGTCACTCTCACAGAAACCTGAGCTCACACCAACTCTGACCACAGTTCAGCACAGTACAGACACTGATGGTATATACTGTAGTGTAGTGACATTTTTCAGTGCGAAGCGTTGATTGATTTTTCCATCACGGCTGGAAATGACGAATCCAATAATCAGTTAAAAGCACAATATCTATAGGCGACACAGTGAGTCAGAGCTGGTCTGGTATCGACCCTCTTCTGATGTGATTCATTTTCTCTCATACTTACAAAAGGGGCCTCAAATCAAGAGATCTTTAAGGCCAATGATTTCAACAGAACAGTCAACATAATCTTTTTTTTTCATATCCGATTTAAAACAAAAACATTCATTCATCATCTATTGCAGTCTTTTCAATGACACTCCACATTGTGATTGCAGATAAGCCTGTAGTCTGCCATTCATTAGTGTCATATGGCTGAGAGCAGTTCGGCTGAATATGATGCCAAACTAAATGCTCATATCTCCATCTCCTCACCTCCTTATAAAGATAAATACACAAACCTACTGTATAAAAGGAGAGTATCTGGACATCATAGAAGCCACTTAGCATTCACCAACTCCTTTTCAGCAGGTAAATTTCCCTTTCAGAGCTAATGTGAAGAGAGGGACTGAGGGAAATTTTTCGTTCTGTTTTATCCAGCAGTCAATCAGAGGGGAATTAATGTTACTCATACTGTATGCAAATGATTTAAGTGTAAGTGTTTTTTGTCCCATTCTGCCAACATTGTGTAAATGCAACATTATAACCTGACTCTAAAGTTCCCCTCAGCTCTGAGGCTTTTCATCTTACTTATCTAATTAGGTTCGTTTTTTGTTTTACAGCTAGCTAAAGCTGTTCTTATGAACCTTGTTTCCAACAGTCATCTGTTTTAAGTGAAAAAGCTCACTGTTAGTTTCAGACTGACGCAGTTGTCATTTTCACGCCCAGCGTCCATGTTGTGTAAATAGCAAATGTACCTGCCCCACCTGTGCGCCCCTGGTTGTGTTGGTCTTAAAGTGAGGGGTGGTCAGGTGCACTGATGGCAGATTGCTATCTTGAGGCAGCAGAAAGTGACAGCGACATAGACCAACAAAAAGCTGGTGTGAAGTCAAAGGTGCAGTCTGTTTCCTGCTGTTTAAAGGACGCATTAGATGCTCCTACACAGGCGGGTGCACACCGCTCATACACTGATTTTATGATTTGTATCCACAAATATCATGGCTCATTTAACCAACAAAACTAAAAGCTGTAGTTATAAACTCTCCAAAGGAAACGAGTCAGGAGTTTAAGTTTATCAGCTGTTCCTTGTGTGCAAATGCTCATGTTAATGCAGAGATACACATACTGTTTCTGCTGCTGGAGGATCTCTGCAGGTGATGTCACTAACATTTTCCTCATTAAGGACGTATTTCTGCCTCTCATCCCACCGTTACTGGTCAGGATGATACTCTTTATGACCCGCCCCCCAGCACACACAGAGGGAGGCAGCTCCTCCTCCTCAGTTTAATACCAGTGTATTTTTTCATATGCAGTCAAACAGAGTTGTTGATGGACAGATGATTGTGAAATGGCGGGGCAGAGGGTCCAGCAGCCGAGGATCACATCCCTGTCCCTCACTGAAGACGAGTGCCACTGTTTAATATGCATCAGGTCCTGGCGCTCCTGGCTCTTAAAGGGAGTGGAGACGACACTCGGATTGGTTTGATTTATGTTCCGCCCAAACACACCCATGACTAATTCAGAGTCTAAATACCACCTCTTTGCGCCGTGCGCTGCACTGTGTGCCCAGTTTATCTGCTGGTTAACTAGAAAAATGTTCTTGGACACGCCCTAAACACTAGCACGCTACGCTATAGACCGTCTAAATAGGGCCGCTAGTTAGCAACTAACGTTAGCTAGTGAACATACTGAAGCATTTTAAGAGCTAAAAAAGCAGATATTTTTAGTTGGCAGGTAGAGGCCAAACTAGAGTGAAAAGAAGGGCAAATATTGAAGTAAACTACAAAACATTCATTAGGTGGATACAAACATGACTTTAAGGGAAAGCTAGTGTTGCTCTGTGTTGACTAGTTTCCACATTTTATGGGCTCATTTACAGGGAAATGCTTCAATCAGACATCAATGGTGAAAGTAACCCAGTGAGCAAAAAGTGGTCATTTATGGACATCCAACACGTCTAAAAGACGTCCTCTGGGGAGCCAGAATGAAAGTTTTTCATACGTCTTTTCTGGACATTGTATAGAAGTTTATATGTAGTTTGTCGACTAATTCTGGCTGTCAGTGGACGTCCAGATCATAGCCAGTATGAACGTCTATTCTCAACTAATTCTGGATGTCAGTGGATGTCTAGATTATGGCCTGACTGGACGTCTTTTCTCAACCTCATTTATCGACTAATTCTGGTTGTCAATGGACGTCCAGATCATGGCCTGGCCCGACGGACATGATATCAACCTGTTTTGGACGTCCACAGATGTTGCCTGCTCAGTGGGAAGTTAAATTATTAATTTAGTCCCACCAGCGGCTACTAGCAGTAACACCAGTTTCTATGTGCTACACCATTACAGTAATGCAGTAAAAACCTACATGACTCTACTTAAACTCTACTTTACACCTTTCACTTGAACAGGTAGCAGAAATATCCAGAGTCCTGCTGCCCTGCACTGTGTCTCAAAGGTCATCCTCTTCTGCAGCTCTCACTCAGCCTGAAGTCAAGTGCAGAACAAACATTACACTGACTGACGGAGGCCAGCCTTCCTCTAAGATCAGCCCTGTGGAAACCTCTGGGGGAAAAAACGCAGACGCAAGCTGCTGCTATTTGTGGACAAGAGACAGCGTTGGCTGAAATGACATGTTGGACGACGGTCTGCGGGAGGACATTGGCTTTTCTCGTGGCACACAGTTCTTGGAAGGCATGATTGATGCACATCTCCACTTGAGCGTCCTAAGCATTTTAGCTTGTCTGTGGCCATGCAGCTGCCACACAGTGGACGCGGGCTACGAGAAGGCCACTCTTAAGCTCCATACAGGACTAAATGGCCCTTCTTTATCCTGCCGCTGTTTCCTGACCGAGGTCAACCTCTCTGCACACCACAAATTACTCCCTGAAATGCTGGCAGACAGGGCCGTGGAGAAATTGCCATTTGTTTGTTTATGGTTCAGACTGTGCACTAAGTCCCCTATCGTAAGAGGCTATTTTTAGCTTCCTAATCCTTCAATGGAGTCATAATGGCCCAGACTCGCCAGATGACCAAAATAAACACAAAAAGCCCCATGTTATAGACTATACTGGGTTTATGTCTGATCTGTCATTATTTTTGCCCTTTAAATTTCCATTATGAAAACAGAAATCTCTGCACCATACAGTCATGGTTATGAAAGTGATATATATATACATATGTCAGCCTTATTATGGAACACAAGAGCATCTCTGGGACAGCAACCATGATGATCATGTATGACTAGGATGGAGATTTCAGCAGCAAGTGTTAAAAGCCACAGGTTCCTCATGGGGAGTGTCTGATTCATTTCTTTCACAACTGCTGGAGGTGTCTCACACAGACCCGGGACATTCTGCTCGGCTAAGCATTAACTGTGCAGCTAATCTGCTGAAGTGGGTGGGGACAAGCGTGACCACACACAGACTGCATGAACTCCCCTCTCAGGCTTCAGGAACTAACTCTTCTGACGGTGTAGAATCCTGCAGACATTAGCGTAAAGAGGCTGGGCTGGGCCTCAACCTCTAGTCTTTTAATAGCTTTAAAGCATCACAGCCCTGTTTCCCATCATTATCCATCATTCCATCTTGTAGGATCACTTCTGTGGACCAACGGACACTTCAAAAATCCACAACAAAAACATTCAAAAAACATTTGGTGAAAGATGCTCTTCATTCATTTCTACCTTTACCTATAGCCTATCCAACACGTTCTCATTCCCAGCTCTTTAAATACAGCAGCTTGGCCAGTGGCCTCAAACTTCAAACTAAGACTCTACCTACCCCTCTAGTGTCAGTTTTGCATATGAAGGAGTCCGCAGTCAGTTAGCAATAATATGTAATATGCAAAGTCCGGTCTGACTTTTAAAGCTTGCTGAGAAACAGTCTTACTAATGTTTTTAAATGGTTGCGGTTTGGTTAGGTTTAGGAAAAGATTATACTTTGTGTTAAAATAGCTAAGTTAAGTCACATCATTGCTGCAGAATGGGATTGACACATTGCTACGTTGATGTTAAGAAACACATGGGTGTAAACAGGTCAACAGTTTGCCCAGGTTATCAAAACCACTTCATTGGGGGTCAAACTAAAATTGTAGTTAACATTACAGAAAGCACAGTGAGTCAAAACTGAACTAGAAATTATATTTTTTATGATGCCAACAAATCTCAGCAATTAAGTCGCTGAGTCATTGTGATTCAACGTCGCGGAAAAGCAGCTTTTCTATGGCTGTACGACTGACAGCAGTGGCCAATGATGTAATGTATGCAATGAAGAAATGAGGCGTGTTTTACAACACAAGAAGAAGCGAACAGGAAACTGAAATAGAATGTGTGATGCACAGCTGAACTCTCCTCACTACAAAAAGAGATGAGCATGCACTGAGGGTGATGTGATAGCAGGCGATTTATTTTCCAGAAGTTGATGAATGGGCTCTGCTCCACGTGTCAGAAGTAGGTAGTCATCCCTAACCAGCTGCTCTCTCTGCCCTCTGTCCGTGGTGAAGTCCGACTCATGTCCCACTTTCCTGTGCACAGCCCAGCTCACTGCTCAATATGTTCAAATGTAAAGCCAGCCATCGACTCACAGCCTACACGAGCTCAATAAATCTGTGGACACATGCCTGCCTCAGCCAACATACAGACTGGGAGTGTAATCTAAAATCCTTCTAGTTAAGTTGAGTCTGGTGTTATTTTTCTACCTGACTTTAAAACACTCTATATTTAACACCTAAAATGAGGGTAGTGCAGCTTACTGAAAAAAAGGAAAATTCATCAATCATGTGTGACCACAGTTGACTTGGAACATGTTGTTTTAGTTTTGGGGGTTTTGGTTTGTCTGTTTTCCTCAACGTGGTGACCAAAACATTTCCACATTTGGCTCCTGGAAGTGTGCTGGCAAACTGGTTTAAGTGGAACTAAATTTAATTCAGGACTGATTTACACTGAATGTGTCCATACTTTCTGCTGTTTGTTGAATTTTGGATTGAGTAGAGTGTCTTAGACTGAACACAGTTCAATGACTGAAACCAAAGAGCAGGGACTAAGTTGCCTAAGCAGATGCTTAAACATCTGTAGGATATCCTAAACATAGGTTAAATGGAAACCAGTTATAAGTGAAATCTTTAAAATGCAAAACCACCTCAATAATGGTAGCTTTGTTATGTCTGCCTACAATACAGATTGGCCTGTCTATACTACGCTTTTATTGCAATGCCACCACAAAAAGTTCCAGCCTTGACCTGTAAACTGTATCCATCTTAAAAACTGTGCATCATCTGTACTTGTTCTGATTTGTTTGCATTGATTGTGAAGTGTGACAACGCTATATTCCTCCAGTGTGTTTTGGAGCAGTATCTCAGGTATCTCAGTCCCTGCACACAAGCTTCAGCATGAGCAGGGTTTACTAGCATGGCTCAGCAATGCCTCTGGTCCTCACTCACCTCGTTTGGTGAACTTTTCTCACCTCTGCAGCTCACAGAGCTCGTAAAAGTCCCAGCCCAGACTTCACCTGTCAGGGCAACAGCCCAGAGTGAGTCATGGTCCATTCATCAGCCGTGCACTGACTGAAGGTTACTTGAGGGAACAGCTGATGTCATCTGAACTGACTGCTGCTGTTTCGCCTCAGAATGTATACTTTCAAAATGATACAGTGGCCTCTTTGCTTGTGATCTAGGAACTGACAATCACAGTCACACTGGGTAATGTAAACATGGCCCACAAGATGTCATTTCATGGTGTGCGAACAGCGGACTTATTTTGAACTCTTTCACATCCTGTGTGACTGTCCTAATCTTGTTTCTAACAGTTGCTCGGGCTCGTCACAACAAACGCTCAACGTCGAGGTGACGGGGGGAGGAGCTGGGTCGGTGGAAAGAGCTACAGAGGAGACTCGTAAACAGCTCACAAAGCACCGGGGTTGCCGCAGGACACGCATCCCCTCCCATTCTTCACAGACACAGACAGACACACACACACACACATACACACACACACACACACACACACACACACTCTGCTAATGGAGGTGGGGGCGGTGGGGGCATTTGGACTCTGTTTCACTTCCCCATTCCCACAGATATAGAACAGTGCGGGGCCACACACATTTATGCAGCCGTGTGAAATGTCCATACTGTGTTACTCTGTGAGTAAACAGGTCTGTAAGGCATTAAAGAGGACTGAAAGACCTTTATTCTTGATATGTTGGACCAGTGAAGCTTGAAACTAAAATAGTGAACTGCACTCTCAGCCCAGAACTACGTATGTCAGTATTGGAAGGCAAGGTGAGGCAGAAAGTAAGGGTGTGGAGGTCGAGGTGGAGGATGTAGGAGACTCAAGTTTACCACATATAACATACAAACATAACAACAATCTCCCCTTAATTTGAGTGCTTTAGTTGCCTAAATCTAATGGTGCGTTCACCACACAACAAGCAAAGTTTTTCACGCATACAAAGTCAAGTGGCGATGCGACTGACACAAATGACGCAGAATTAATGATGAAAATATTCAACTTTCAGCAGAAAACTTGCATGTGTCGCAGGGCTTTGCCAGGTGTTGTGTGGGGAGGGCCGAGCAGACCAGATAGAATCAGTCGCTGCTCAGCTGCTCAGAGCTGAGCTCTGGAGGAGAGAGTTGGGTGCAATGCCAGACCTTCTGGAGAAATAAACACCCAGAGTCGCTGGATTGGATTCTTCTGTGATCTGGAGCCATTTACCGACGGGTCGAGAGCTCAGAAATTACTGTTGAGTGATTAAAAGTGGATTAATCTTGAATGTACAGAGGAGAGGGGGAAAGAAGAGAGAGAACTGAGGTCTCTGGTGAGTGCTGAGTTCAATCAGGAGCTAAACTGAATTGTGAATGTGAAATCTTTGGCACGGGCAAAAATTTTTACCTTTGAACATAATCCTGGATTTCTCAAAACAGTCCCATATGGATGTTCTCATCTGGCTGGGATTTGGATGCTAATATGAGCATTACACTCTAAATGGAGTTTACTGATCTACTGCATGTAGTTATGGCAATATTTCCTTCCCTTTTACCATTTCTGCGATGTATTTCAAATATTTAGAATTCCTAATTGCTTTCTATTTCATGTCATTAATTGATGTCCTGCTTCATTTAGGCAATCATCTTCATCAGGAAGTAACTTAGCTTATGACCCTTCTCATCATGTACATTTTGAATTGTAGCAGAAAATGCACTAGTGTGATTAATAACATTAACAATGGTTGAATTAAAATTGGGTGTCCCCTGCTTTCATGCAGGTTTCCTGGACGGCATGAATTACTGGAATGGATCTAACATTGTTGGTAGTTCCACCTTTGCTTTTCCTGCCATGGCAAGCTGCGAAAAGGTCTGTTAAATACCAGGAGAGCCTTCCTTTCTTCATATGGAAAACAGCTCACCATTTGTCCACTTCTGTTCAGGAAATTTAACTTACAGGACTCATTAATAGATAACAACAAAAAGTCTTGGTAAAATGGATTTTTGGAATTCAGGTAGCAGTAAATGCTACAACAGACTAGACTCTGATGCCTTATGGTTCATGGGTGGATCCTGACTTGTCCATAAATCAATAAACAAACCTACATTTCTTGAATTTAACTTCCAAATGTTCAAATTGGTGACTCACTAAATAAACCGGATGTACAGTGATTTTCTTGGAACAGCCACAATAATGGGAAAAGGAAAAAAACCTTTCGAAATATCTCAATCTACTTTTAATCTGATTACATAATTTAATAAATACAGTACAGACTTGCATTAGTTCTGTCTCTCACTCCTGCACGCACACACACACGCACACGTGCACACACGCACACGCACACGCACACACACACACACACACACACACACACACACACACACACACACACACAGATACATGCTGAAGAATGCTCTGAAGTCTGAAACTTTTTTTTCATCCTGTGCCTCTGAGTCATAATATGAAGGAGGAAGCCAGGAATGAGTCAGAAAATGTTCCACAAGTCTAATAGTACATCTCAGTGCTGCATGAATGACTCTCAGGGACTGTTTGTCTCCTGGCACAATAAATAACTCCAGTGACGAGACTTGACTTGCTGCCTGGTGACATGTCTCTCTCCTATAAAACTACTGAGGATAAAGAGTGATTTTGCAGTATACAGGAGTGAGAAAACATCAACAGAGGTTTCCTGAAGTGAACTAATTTCCCTTCCTGTGTGACCACCTCTAATTCGTTTGTGTGAAAACTTCAAATACAAAGCACATGCATTGTCTGTGGTAACGCTACACCATTCTCCTCTGAGAAATCTGAAAAATATATACAGCCCTCTCTACAGCCGCTCTTTGAAATTCAACTCCATGCCACAAATTAATTGGCTTTGCAGATGAAGGAGACGTGCATTGTTAAGTGCTAAGTGCAGAATTGAGCAGCTTGGAGGAGCAGCATCACATCAAAGCTCCACCAATTACGTCGGGTATCCCCGCTCCATTGAGAGGAGCGAGGCTCGCTGCAAGGAGGGTGGAGGGGTACTGGGTAGTTACCAGTTCAAGCTTTGACTCAAGTCTGTCAGAGGACCCTCTGTCCATCCTGCAGACACTCTACCTTACACATGAGACACATTGTGTAATTATCAATTTTTTATGGGCCATGTGAGGGGATTGTAACGAGACATGGAAAATGAGACCTTCTTTCTCTGAAAACACTTCATGTATTATCATGAATGACAAAGAAAAGCAGCAAATCCTGACATTTAAGAAGCTGATTGTTTCAACATTTTTACTTCAAAAATGAAGATTATTAAAATAGTTGGCAATTCATTTTCTTTGGATTCATTTATCATTACAGCTTTACATGCAGATGACATGTAATGATTGACCACATCGCAGCTAACCAACCAAACAAAGACAATGTGAGATGAAAGGAGAATCTCCTCTAACTCAACATTCAGTAATGTAGAAAATATGCTCACCAGCACAAAACAGTTCTTATAGAGACGCAAGAGGCAGATCGGCACACTAAGTGCTTTAATTGCAGTGGGTATCCTTAAACTGCTGATTCTCTATCTCCTGACATTAAATCAGTCTGCGGCAGCACCCAGAGGGCATCAGCTCAAACGTTCATCTAAAGAGATGACCAGCACTACACTGCCACTGGCCTCGCTCACCCACTCCTATCTCATTCCAAGTAAAGAGAAGGATTTCTAACATTTTTACCTATTCTGCTGCTGCATGAACCACAGAGGAATTGAAGCTATTCATCAAACTGCCTGGCAGTTCCTGGAAAAGCCCCATTGTTTGAAGCAGTGCCAACTTGGTCAGGCCATTCAGCCATCAATGAGTGTGCAGCGAGGCAGGGAAAAATAATAACACGGAAAAATAAGAGTAGGGCTTTGCATCTGCCTCGTATGGAATCAGGAATTTATGGCAGCTATTTGAAAAGACAGATCTCCACACCTGGCATTCTTTAAGTAATCCAAACTAAACACAGAATGCATGCAGAATGCAATTAGTTCTGTGTGTTCTGTTCTGTAACATAACAATTAGTCTGATCTAAAAGAGCATTTATTTGTTTTTCATTGTTAAATATCAGTCATAGAGATTATACAGTATTTTCAACAAGAGACAGAGAGTATAGAGTGATGCTATCTCTCAGCCCAGTCGCCGGAATAAAACACTGGCAGTTAACGTTTCTGCAAACCTCTGATACATTCACATGTGTACGTGTAGTATGCGTCACATTACATGTTTATGCCCTGAGTTCAAGACTTCAAGAGGTGAAGGGAACAGTGATGGAGCTCAGGTGAGAAGGCTGCCAAACCAGTGAACACAGTTCAAGATGGTGTTTCAATATTTGTCAGTGTGCCAGCAGTGGATATTTTTAGGGAGACCTCTGGACAATTTCCAGCTGTGTTTGTGCCGGCAAAAACTGGCTATTTTTGACAAGAAGTCGGGACATCTCCAGCCATGACCAAACCAGTTATTTTAAGCCAAAACATGATCGTAACCTAACCAGAGCATAAGCACAGCGTTGTCACAACACTAGTTTACCATGTTTACCATCTAAGTTTAGTGTGTTAGCATGTTAACATTTGGTAATTAGCAGTAAACACAGAGTATAGCCTGAGCAGATGAGAATTGAGGTATTTTGTCATAAACCAAAGTGTTGGATGAACAAAAATTGACTAAAAGATCATATGGATGTTTCTGAGGATGTCTCTACATAATTTCCTCTGTTCTATAGTAATAGCCTAATCCCACAGACTAAAGTGGCGGAGTGACTACTACACTGACAGGCTCACCACCTTTACGATCTCTAAGAACTCTACACAATTTATGCTGTCTATGGTGTATGGTGTAATAACTTAGTTATGAATTATAGAAGAAGAAGTTAGTGAGTTGATTCAATTTCTAAAAACAGTTGTCACTTTTTCCTTTAATCAAATTGTGCATATTTCATTTTGTAACCAAGGTCTTGCTCACTCTCTCAGTGGGGAAATGAAAGCTGTTGTAAAATCATCAGGCCTCAGTGAAACCCTAACCGTCCACAAGGAAGACACTCAATCACCCACATGAATCGTCCCAACAGAACCTCAGTGATTTATTTCACAATCCAATAAAAACGTTGGGCGCGAGGAGGTGGACCAGAGGGGGGAGTCTGTCAATGTCACAAACCGCTAAGACATTGTTGTATTTAACCGCTGATCGACCAGGACTCCTTGTCCTCCATTGGCTGGCAGGTAGATCCCCCCCCCCCCCCCCCCGTTGATGAGGTGACTCTGTATGGGAAGCCCAACAATGCACAGAGGGGATCCATCAATGAGTTCCTTTCTCCCATGGGAGCCACTGTTTACTCAGCACAGGGCAGGCTGGAGAGCAGGACAATGGTGTTGCTGGGCCTCTGTGCCTAATATTGATGTCATACTACTCATCTCCACATTATCCCTGCTATTGATTAGTCTGATCTCAGCCTGGAGCGCTGGGGAGCAACAACAAACAGAGCTCTTTTTTCTCTCCTCTCTTTTCCTGTCTCATCCCACTGACTCCCACATACTCGGAGAGAAACCGAGCCGATTCTTTTTTCCAGTCTCCTCTCTGAGTCCCCTGCACCCACCGCTCATGGTTTATCGATCAGAGCTGCGTCGATACTGCAGCGATTCTTAACTCCTGAAGTGCACAATCACACAGAATGAGTAGAAGCTTTTCATCCCTCGTGGCTAAATTGGTTTTGCAGCAAAGCGATCATGAAAAACAAACGGTTTAGCGTTCATAAAGCAGCTACTCTCACTCTACGTTGTGAATCATTTACTCAGAGCAGAGTAAACCACTCAATAACAATATAGTGTTTATCTATATTATTATGTCACTATATGACAGCATCTGCACTGACTCAACTTGCATCAAATGTGATGATGGGTTGTTGCAGAGATGTGCAGAAAAAAAAGAAATCGTGCTAACAGCTAACAAACACCCAGAGAGAACCCTCTGCTACCAGGAGCTTTACAGTAAGTGGAAAATGTGAATCAGCCACTGTAATGCTTCAACCCCCTAAAAATCAGTGGAAATGTAGGCTGCACCCACTAACCTCATTGTTTCCACATAGGAAAATGTACAGGGGTTTTAACATATTCATAAAATGTGACTGTATCACATCCCTGACTGCAGCATATCTGCCTCCAGAGGAGGGAAGTGGGCAGAACAACACTTTGATCTAATGCTGATGAGTAACTGAATGGCATTTAGTAGAAGCATCTATTGATACATGACCAGACTTTGTGGCGACACAAATTTGTGTTGATGCACCACATGTATCACTGTTATGGCCATCTTCTTATGGTGAGGTTTGACGTCAGATGGGACAAGATGAGTGTGTTTTATTTATGTGTTTTAAGAAAACGCTTCCTCAGTTCTTGTTTTCATTTCTTGCTGTGTATGTACGTGTGTGGGGGGGATGGGGTGTGAGGTATTATTTTTATTGTTGTCATTGTGTGAAGCACTTTGTGTTACTTTGCTGTATAAAAAGTGCCATATAAATAAAGTTTGATTGATTGATTGATTGATTGATTGATTGATACACAAGAGGTTAGATAATTAGACTGTTTAGAATCAAGCCAACAATTTATCCAGTTTTGTAAAAAAAAAAAAAAAAAAAAAAAATCCCCCAAAGTCATACTCTATAATAAAGGTAAAACTAAAATATTACTTTGGGGAGTAAAAGTCACCCATTCAAATAGTACTTGAGTAAAAGTCTAAATACGTCTTCCACCACTGTTTGAATTGAGGAAGTTCTTCAAGTAAGTTAATTTGTATTGAAAACAGAGCTCATTTTTCTTTTTCTTTTTTTTATGGCTTTTTTATTATTATTTTTATTTTTAAAAAATGCGATTTTAAGACTTAATGGATAAGTTTAACCTAAAAAGAAAATTCATTATCTAAAAACCCCATACCTTTGGAAAGTGGGGCCATAGTCCACAAAACATTTCTGGAGCTTCGCAGAAAAACAGCATTGCAGCATTCTGCTAAACAGCTGAAGTAGCTGGAGACTTGTTTTAAAATGTAAAAAGACTGAAAACAACTGAAAAAAACTAATTTAAAAAATAAAATGGCTCCATACAGCTTGTACAGCGTAATCCAAGTCGCTGCCCCAAGATCACAAATTCATTTGAAAAGACGTTATATAGGTCAAAATCTTGCTGCTAAGCTAAAAGTGTAGCATGTGCCGCCTCTGAAGTGGGTGCACAAGCTCGTAAAATAATGTCTTTTCAAATTAAATACCATTATGCTGGATGAGCAGTATGCATTTTAGTTTTTCAGTTGTTTTGTTAGATTTAAAAACAGTGTCCATCCATTCAGTTGTTTGGGAGAGTACTGCAACAATATTTTGCTGTGAGGCTCCAGAAATGTTTTGTCGCTGTTAATTTATTGTGGCTTGAGATGAAGCTCCTCTCTTGGTGCTGATAATGACATATCAGAGCCGTGGCTCAGTGGACACAGAGTCCAGGTGGGAGCAGCAGCGACACCTTTCACTGTATGACAAAGAAACACTGTGCCTGGCTCTTCCTGTGCTCTGCTGGCCCTCTGCCTGGACTCTGTCACTCACTCGTGTTGCCTTTCAGCCTCGCCTTTGACATCAGCGCTGCTCGCGGGGCCGGGTCGCTGTCTAACTCCGGCTCGGCCTATCTAGGGTTTCACGTGAAGCAAGGTGTAGTAGGAGGATAATTTGTCCTCTGATGTCTGGCGGGTCACAGTATCTCCAGGAGCTATAAATACACCCCTTGTGTGTCCGCCTTCATACTTGGGGAGGGAAGCCCGTGGCGGGCCGGCGGAGGATTACAACCGGTTTATTGATGACGGAAAAACAAATTAGAGCCATCTCTGAGCAGCCTGGGGAAACAACAAACCCCCACAAAGTGTGCCAGCGTAGCTGTCACGTTGATGGCTCACTTGGAGAATTCCTCGAGTGGTTTTCTCTTTCAGATCATGTCTTCCTTCAAGCTGCAATTTGAGCATTTCTTTGTGTAAAATAGCAGGATATGATCATTCACATCAACCAGGATGTACTCCACACACACACAGTGTTGGCTTGTCTCCTTAAATATACACCTGGTTAATTATTCACAGCCCTGAGGGTCTGCAGTCTAGCAGGGTAGCTGTCTGCGTAAGGACCTGTCTTTCCTGATTTTATCTCTCAACATTTCGTTATTCTGGGCACAGAGTCAATGAGAGGCACGTCATTAGAATTCTTCTGGTTTCTAGGAGGGGAGGGGAGGAAGGGGTCACAGAGCAGTTAAACCGACAAACCTAGCTGATGGGGCGGCTAGGTGAACGAGGCCTCTGAGCGTGAACGGTGGGGGAAAAGGCCGGCCTGCGAGGCTCGCTGGAAACAGATGTCAAACAGGAACTTGTGTGTTTAACGTCTCCCCTACAACAAGCTTCCTGGAGACACGATCTGCCTTGACGGGGGCCGGCCGGCAAACTGCTGCCTCATACTTTACCTCGGTCAGCCGGTGACCTACTTTCTACTGGGATGTGGAGAGTCAAAACAAAAAGTAGAAAAACAAAAGGCTCACTCACTCGCTGGTCGATTTGGAAAGAAGGCTTTGTGGAATGTCTTGGGGGAGTGTCGGAACAGTGACTGGTTCTTTTTCACAGGCAAAAGTTCATATGTCATGCATTACAATTAGCTAATAAAAAACGGTGAGAGGAAGGAAAAAAGATGGACAAGAGATTTGTTAGCCTAGAATATCTGGGTTTTTTATAGAACAAAATCATTTGGCAAAGTTTGAAGCTTAAAGTAAACTCACAAAAATGATCCGCTTCAGCTCTGCTCAGTGGCTTTTTATCAGAGAATTATGGCAAAGGCCTCATAGGTGAACTCTGGTGGTATCTGTATGTGATTTTTTTTCATCCTTGAAAACTTGGCTGAACATAACAAAATGATGTCTCTTTGACAAGTCTACACACAATTGCAGTGCAACAGTGCAGCTTCCTTGCCTATATAACCGAACTCTAGGAGGGAAAATGAAACATCATCATAAACATATGTAAATATTTCACTCATCAGCCTACTACAGATACATCCTATAGGTGCGGCCACTGTTGTGTGATGTCAGACAACTGCTCTTTCATGAAGTCGGGGTAGATGAGATTACAAGCAGGAATTCTGACTTTGAGTGCTGTTCCATTGTACTTTTGCAAGTAGATCAGAATTTTGTAGTTCTGAGCAACATTGCCACCTTGTTCTGATGGAGACATTGACTGTGCCTCAGGCAGGTTTAGTAGTGCCACATGTGCCAGTTTCATGTTGCATTAACATCTGACTTCACCTGGTGGAGACATACACATCATGAAACTACTAACTCATTTTCATAAGTAACTGTTTTCTGCTTTCTACCACCAACACATAATGATGTAAGCACAGTGCACAGTTCGGCAAAGAATTAACACTTGACTACACGTCACAGGAAGTGATGCCTTTTTGTACAAGACCCCAGGCAACAGGGTTAACTTTTCAGTACAGAAGAAGGACAGGGCAGTTACTACAAGTCATCATGAATGTAAAGACAGAAGAAAGGGTGCCACCTGCACTGGGTGGGCCTATGAGTATGATTTGTGCCATCACTGATACTTTGGAAGTCAGTCCTGGTCCAATTGTCACCATACACAAGTGTGACGTGGAAACTTGAAGCCTCCAGTGCACACTGAAAATGGACATTTTCGCATTCTTACTGAAAAACCCCTGATAACTAATGAACGAACAAATGTATTCTCCTCACAGGAGGTAGAGGAACACGGATGGAGCACATGTCAGCGTACAGAAGCTGCTGCTATAATGTGTCAGTGGGTGACGTGGATCAGTCCAGCAGCCAGATGAAGGTGATAAAGTGAGCAGGAACGGCACCCTGCTGAACACATCCACGCTGGCTGCTTCTGAACAGCTTGTTCCTCACTGACTGAATCATTCAATATCCACGGTCAGGTGATGCTCCCAACGTACACACACACACACACACACACACACACACACACACACACACACAAACCAACAGAGCAAAAGAACAGACAAAGGTCAAAACACCCACGTAAAAAAAATGTGCTAATATAAACAGTATTCTGTCTGCATAAAATATTGTCTGATTGCATTTTTGTTTAAAAAAAATTGATTAAATCTTCCAATACTAGAATAAATGAGTCGTTAAGCTGTCACTTTTGGTTCAAAGCTCCAGTGTGTGCAGCGCTGCATTCAGATGAAGTCCATTGACATTTCCCAGTGATAGTAATTGACATGCAGAGAGTATCACTGACAAGACAGCGCTGGATTCCCACAGAGTCATGGATTATTGTTCTCTCATCAGATCAGTGGTCAGAGAGAGTCTGAGATAGCTATTAATCATTACACCTCTCATGGTGCTGCTCTCAGGCTGAGGACTCACTGACTTTCACCAGACCCTGGCTTCATTCACATGTTCACACATGGATTCTGTATATTCAAGATTCAAGATTCAAAGATTTATTTGTCAATTCTGCCATATATACAGGACATACAGGGGATCGAAATGTTGTTCTCTCAGACCCACGGTGTGAAAAGAAAAAATAAAAGATAAAAATATATATATAAAAAGTGTAAAGAAAAACAAGGCACAGGCAAGTACTTAAATGTATGTACATCAAAGAGTAAATATATATAAAATCTCAAGTATTTTAGTATTTTATCACTATTATCACTGGTTTCTCTACAATAGGGGCATTTGGTGCTCTAAATATAGGTGTCTGTTACATATAAGAAATGTTCTGTAATGACTTCAAACTGTTGTATGTGAAAACAAAAGTGAGCAGAAGGAGATAAGTGATGAGTTAACTGTACGCTACTTACAAAAAAATACGTTTTCAGATCAACTTAGGTCGAGTAAAGTCTCCTTTTTCCTATTTTTTATAGTCTCACAGCATCCATTAGGTCGCTACGATATGTTGCCCTCGATAACCATAGCGTCATAATACAATTCTGTGATAATTGTACATTGCAGGACAATCATCTAATAATACATCACAATATCTGTGTAACTGAAGAGGAAAAAGTGCAACTTGTCCATATCCATGTGTGTCATCATTCCCATGTAAAATAGTCATTAAATGGCAAAAGGCTGAACTGACGGAAAGCAGAACACTTCAGATGTTGAAAGGAAGGAAACAACTTTATCTCAATCTGTGTAGGAGTCATGAAATCTTGATTCTGGTAAGTCAAATTGAATCTGTTTAGAACATCTGCATGTTTAATAAAAACACTAATATTTAGTGCCAGTGTATCGATGATCATATTGCAAGAAGAAGTCCTGATGTCAAACCCTCTAACTTCTGTCACTCACTGAAATCTCATTCCTTTCATCGACCTTTCTGAAAAATGAAGTGGGATTTACAATCCATACTCTAAGATAAAAGAATACCTGCTCTGACACTTTCTATTAGTAATTTGTTAGCATTGGTGTTTCACATGTTAGCATAAAACAACAGCTTGCATGGAGTTTTATCAGCGCAGGAACATTGATCATTCATCATGGTCACTGTGTCTCCTCCACTCTTTTGTGTGTAATGGTGTTTGTTAAAGGCTGCTAACAACAGAAATACTTCTTTTTTTAAATTACAATCCCTGTCTAGATAAATTGAGTTACATAGTAATATACAGTTGAGTGAGATTATGTTACATGTTAAATAAAGTAATTTGCATCATATTATGTCAATGTGATCTATACTGAGGTTTTCTTACTCTTAAAACAGAACTTATACGCTCTGATTTCACTGAATCTCTCTATCAGAGCCTGACATGTCAAATTGCCAGCACATTTACATACCAAAGCTCACGGCTGGAGGTGACACATTTGATCATGGATTCACACATAGGCTTCCTAGGGTGAGGGTATGAAAATACTGTATGACAGAGAGGATGCTTTCATTATTTATTAATATAGTATTTAAAGGTCTGGATCTTTTAAATTGGGACTTGTTTTAAAATGTAAAAAAAATACAGCCTAAAATGGCTCCATCCAGATCATCTGGTGTAATCCAAATGTCCGGAAGCCCAGAGATCCAAAATTACTTTGAAAAAGCCTTATTTACATATTTTTAAGATGAATCTTTGCTGTAGTTGTGAAGCTAAAAACATTAGCACGCACCCAATCTGAAGTTGGTGCACAAGCACGACTGTACATCGCGGGTGGAAGTAACATCTTTTCAAATGAATTTGGGATCTTGGTTCTTCTGGAAACCTGGATTACCCCAGTGTGGAGTCATTTAAAGTTTTTTTTACATTTCAAAACAAACTTCAGTAGTTTTCTACTAGAATTCTGCTAAACTGTTTTGCTGTGAAGCTCCAGAAATGTTTTGTGGACTACAAAACCTCACCTGACTTTCTGTCAGCATGGGGGGAGGAGATGATGACTGAATTTTCATTTTAGGGTGAACTGTTCATTTAACCTTTGAAGTGGGCTGAGAGGAAGGGTCAGGTCAGAGTCACTCCACAAACTGAGTGTTTATGACAGAAACCAAAATGTGTGTGGTGCTTCCTGTACCCTGGCTGTACTCCACACACTGCCCAGCTTGACTCACATTTCCACTGACATTTGTTTTGCTCTCATCATCAGCTTATGACCTCAGTGTTTGCAGCTTCAGGGTGAGCAACGGGGTGACAGGGGTCAGGTGGGGGTTGGATTAGGTCTCTTGATGCATGAGCGAAAATGCCGGCCAATGAGATGCCAAGAAGTAGAGTGTCTGTTGGTAAGAAGATTGAACGGAAGGGGCGAGTAAAGGGGGAGCATCTGGGTATGTTAAAGAACAAAACATAGAGGAAAGTGGGAGGAAGAGGTGGGACGGACTGGCTGTGGTGGAAGTGGCTGACTCAGGCAGGGTTCACCAAGTTCAGCTAGTAAATAAGTGACTGACTCTTCTGACTGCATTCCAAGGCTCCACCTCACCCTCCGCCCAGCGTCTTCTCGGGGGGATTCCTGGGGTTTCTGGGGCTGCTCTCCGTTCCGTGTGTCAACATTTCCAGACCCTGATGCCAGCAGTGAAGAGGGGCGGCTGCTGCGTGGCTCATTCACGGTTAACATGTTTGCTACAGATGAAGAGGGGAAGGTCCACATAACCCCCCGCCCCCAACAAAAACATCCCAAGGCTCCCAGTCAATCGGCTCACCGTGGTAAATGAGCCGGTTTCCAACAGAAGCCCAACACACTGCTGGAAAAGACTGACATTCAGTCATGTAACACACAAAAATATTTCTCACAGCCAAACATGGCTGTCACTTGTATATGCAGATTAATACACCCCTGAAGCAATCCAGAATCTGGCCGTGGCACCATCTGCCTCGGCTTTTGCTAATCACCTCAGCCAGATGGGTTAGCAGATCTTTAGGAAGCTTGTTTTCCTGCTCAATAAAAATGTGCCATATCAGGCTACAACTCAGAAATTGGCCCTTTTTCTTGTCTAAAAAGGAAAAGGGGTATAACACCATATTTTGTCTTTGAGCAGTCTCTGGTGATCTGCTACAAGAATGTTGAGTGTTTCAGGTTTAAGAACCACGGACGAAGCACCAGAGGGAAATGTCTGTGAAGGGCGAAGAGGTAATATCTCTGTGAGAGGGGAAAAATATACATTTCATATTCAGAGCGGTCCACAGTCTGTTCAGTAGGTAGGGCTGAGTTAATGACCACATACACACACATGCACACACACAGCTTGAAAATTCAACGAGCATTCTGAATCAGTGGCACTTGAAATTTGAGTCTCAGCACATCTGCTCCATATGTAGCCTCCGTCTTTGGGTTTTTGCCACATCAGGAAAAACAGCGTGTGGTTATTTAGCTCTGCAGTGCAAATCATTTCATTTCTCTGATGAAACTCGTAATTGAAGTTCAGCACTGCTACAGCCTGTGTGACTCAATGAATTGGATCGTTTAGATTTGATTTCTTCTGTATAAAAATAGATAAGGTGGGAACTCAAGAGTTTCACTGGTGGCAGGTTTGCAGGTTCCAGCCTGTTTATTTGAGATTTCCAATCTCAGCCGACAGCATCTGGGTTGTTTTTGCGTCCCTGCTATAGGTTGAACATTCCTGAGCTGAGGCCTGAAATCCTGAGAACAGCGCCTGAAGTAAACTAGCTCCGAGACAATGGTGAGAGGTTGAAGGTGAGGAGAGTGGGGCCTTTGCAGCTACTAATATATTCCTGGGAGATTTCTAAAGTGCTCCGACGCCAATTGCCCCACATAATGGTTTCCATGGTGATGGATCCTCCGATCCAGGGCTGTGGTACAGAAATGAACCGGCAGAACAATGACCCCAACTTCCACCACGTTACGGAACATTTTTCAGTCGGCTCCTTTTTCCATTCTGTGTCAGAAGGTGAGTAAACTACGATTTACAGAAAAGAAAATCCGCTTTTGTCCGTGTTCCGTTTCCATCTCTGCTGTTCCCATGATCCATGGCTACAGCTCCCAACTTCCTAATGCTTTTTATTCCAGAGGCATCCTTTCAGCCTATGGTCTTGACAACACAGTCGGAATTTGCATGCATCAATAGCTTGGAGGAAAACAACATCCTTAACAGAATACACAAAACTGGAGAACCAAATCCCTTTGGAAGGGTTGTTCTGAAGTTAGCAAGAGTAAAATAATTGGGGATTTCACATTATTGATTTGAAGCAGCACTCTACCATCTCTATGGCCTCTTATGAGCTATTTATGAAGTCTTCTTATTAATAATACTTTAAGCAATTCTAATTTAATTTAATGAATGTTAAACTCAAAGATCCACAACATAGTACAACAGAAAGAGAACAAAGAAAACCAAAGAATACCCGTCTTTTGAGAAAAAACACATAGCTGTAGGCTGGTGGCTAGCAAGTTTTAGATGTCACACTGAAAGAGGGAAAGCGCTCCATACTGACCACGGGCATAGCTTTGGCACCCACGCTACCCATCATGCCTCTCCAGACAGCTGGGGGTGACATCCCACTTATAGATCCCCTGGTCACAGGCAACAAAGACTAGATGCTGCCCAACAGGACAATACATAGAGTCAAGGCTCAAGAGTTTAGCTCAATCAGTATGAAAAGGTGACACCGACTGACTGAGCGATGTCATTCCACCAGTTTACACATCAGGTTTACTCATCATGGTTGGTTCAACCTGGCTTGTGAGAGCAGTTGTGTAATGACTTCTTTGGCTCTCTTAATCAAATCTGACGCCTGTTGATGTAATCAGGAATGTCATCTGGGTTATCTTCAAATTTATACCAAATAGCCTGTGTTACAAACTGGAGCGTGGAGCTTCACCATTCAGGGAGGCTCTAAAGGACTCCACCAATAAGTGACAGAGTTCATCAGTGTGTCCGTGCAAAATAGATGGTACTAGCAGCTTGGTGAGGTAATGACTACTTGCAAGGCTATTTAGGGAACTACTATACACATACACATACAGATACAAAGTATTAGGCAATCACTGGCCTCTCATAAACCTGCAGGTGTGTCGACTGGATAGTTGTTTTCTGACAAACTACAAGCAAGGAAGTGGTTAACGTTCTGTTGCAGAGTTTGTTTCCAAGTACAGAATACACGTTTTAAAACAATTCAAACAGCCAATCAGTCTCACCCAGATTGACACAGTGGTTTTGAATCTGCGCTGATAGAGATCCTGACTCCTTGTGGAGCCAGATGGTAAACGACTCTCTGTGGGAATCACGATAAGCATGACAGGCTCTCGCTTGACTGTTGTTCACATTGCGTTAGAGGACATTCTAATATATGTATGTATATATATATATATATATATATATATATATATATATATATATATATATATATATATATATATATATATATATATATACATACATACATACATACATATATATATAGTATCTTTGTATTAAGCTTCATATGGCGTATCACCTACCACCCCCACCCCCCCGTGAACATACATGGCACCATAGAAGCATAGTTCCCAGAGACAAAAGTCACACATGCACAGACGGAGGATATACAGCCTCTTGACAGCTCTAACTGGAGTGGGAAGACAGGCTATAATGGAATCTAAATAACACTTGTGCCGGCTCATTAAAGTTGCCCTGTGTGTTTGGTCATTAACTCTCCTCTTGTGTGACCTTCATCGCTCAAGGTGGGGTGGAAGGGTTTGGCTCTGCAGTGTACAGTCTTGTTTCCAACACGCTTAACAACAGCCTGCAAAGACAGACTGTGCTGATTTATGTCCTGTGAGCGTGTTGCCACTTTTATAGGCTATAAAAATTATTAACCCACTGAATGTCCTCTAAACACTTTAATTCCTCAGCAGAAAATATCTGCCATGGAAAAAGCCGGTGCCTGCTCCTGCAAGGCTAATACTGCTTTTGAAGAAGAAAGTTCATACGAAACAGAAAATAATGTTCTCGTCATAGAGAGGATTCTACATCCAAGCAGAACTCACTGGGCATCACTGCCACTGGCTGCCAGCCATTAAGTTAACACGGAACCTGATAGTAGCATCCCATGCCAGTCCAACTCCAAAATTAGCTCAGATTCAATTATTGATGGTGGATAGACATGCTTTCTCTCTCTGTCTTTAGTTGCACAACAAGACTAAGGTGTTGTTCAGACTGCCAGCCCAAACATGACACATGAACACATCAAATCAGATTTGAAATGTCTCAACACAACACCCAACGACAGCATCAAATCCAGAGTGTCTGAAGTATATCAGAGTAACTGAGCAAAATCCATGCTGCTACTAGCTGTGTGGTATGCAAGACAACACAGTATGTGGAGTCACGCTGAAATAAAAGGTCAGCTGGCTACTTGACAGCGTGACTGTTTGGAGGGCGAGATGATGAATCTCAGTTTCTTATGCTCTGCGTTGGAAAGACGCATCTCCAGTGTGTGTAGTTACTGATGCCTCCGTCGTTACCACAGCAACCCATGCAGATAGGTTGGTGATGTCTGGCCACACAAATCTGATCAGTTACAACAGTGTGGACAGGGCTGCTATTATAGCAAATGTTCCAATATTTTGGGATATTGTATAAATCAAATGTTTAATCAATCAATTAATTGAAAAATAACCAATAGATTGATTCATTATAACATAAATCATCAGTTGTAATCCTAACAGTGCATAAGGTGAGGAATCTTTCATCCTCTAAAGCTGATATCAAACGTGTTGCATGCTTTCAGGACTCCCGCCTCTGTGCAGCGTAACTACCTGAAGGTAACCGTATCACTGCAATGCTAAATACAAGACTGACATGCTAAATCCAGACCTCCCTGCAGGGAAATGAACTGAAAACATGCATGTGTAGAGTAGCTAGTCCAGCTGTAAGAGGAGAGCATGAGGAAAACGAGTTCAAACAGCATTCAGTAGACGGAAAACAATTCTTGTGTGATCATGCAGATTAAAAGGTCAAACTTGGACTGAAACTTGCCTCTTTTCACTGTTTTTTTATTCTCCTGTGGTGGGTTTGTCTACTAAACAGTTCCGTCTTGTCCGAAGTGTGACAGTGGTCCTGGGACGAGCTGGCAGGCTCAACATCCCTCCCCCCACTGGCAGGACCTGCAGTGTATTAAAATAAATCTGTGCACACGTCCCACCCCGCCATGCTCCCTAGACATTACCTTATACAAGGCTAGCAGCAGCACGTTCTGCTCTCTGCTGGCCTGGGAGCAGATTTTAGCTGCCCTGCTGCCCCTGGCCTTAACCCCACCCCCACCCCATTTACCCTGCAGCCCCCTTCACCTTCAGCCCCCACCTCTCTTGTGTTTCTGTGTACATGATCTCACATGACTCGACAAAAACCCCAGGGCTAGAGCAGGGCTGTCCGGAGCTTTTTCCCAAGAGAGGAGGAGAAGATTGACTTTGTGGAAGGGACCTGGAGCGTTGCCCTCGACTTGGCTCAAATTGTCCCACTTGTCAGACCTGATGGATTTTGGCTAAAAATAAAAGCAAAAAGGGGCCCTTGACAGGCGGATGAATGAACTCAATGGTGCTCCTCCCGCTAACCGAGCCGCCACATCATGCAGCCTCCTCCGGTCCCTGATGCCTGAAAGACGAGGATGGCGTGCACAGCCCTGAGAGCGCTGCGTTTCACAAACAAAACAGCCCATTTTCCATGTGTGGCGGGGGAGATTCAGCAAAGGGGTAGAGCAAATGCAAGATGAGCCAAGTGAGTGGGAATTCCTGTGCTTCTCCCCCCCTCTGTTACCCCACCCCGTGCACATTCCCCCGCCACATTCATAGCAGCAAAAGATCGGAGCAAAACAGAGCAGCAGCAGACTGGAAAGAAGGATCATAACCCAACCCAAACAAATAAAGGAGCAGGCTAGCCTGTGGGCTTTTCCCTCAAGGAGATTAAGTCCTGTCCTGATCACTCACTCGAACTTAAAAAATGGCTATTTCCTCATGTCTGTTTGAATGTGTATCATTTGTCAGCTTTTTGTCTGTCTTTCACAATTTGATCTTTTGATCCCTATAGGCTGCTTTTGCTTGGTTTTCATTTATAGGCTTATAGTGTATCCAGTACACTTCCTAGCTATGTCATATATCGTTATTTAAAGAATAAGTTAAGCCACCAATAAATACCACCAGTTTGTGGGACAGAAGAATAACTGTAGTCAGTTTGAAAGTGTGGACTACATGTCCATAGCTGTCTTTGTTAGGGTCAGAGAGTTGAATCTGCATCATGATAAGTTAATTAATTAGCAACCAGAAGATCCTGTTTGCTCTGTAGCCATAGATGTACAGAACACCAACCACTGGATTACTTTTACAAGTCTGAATTTGAGGTGGAGTTAATGACATCTGAGATACTGTTATCACTGCACAGCAGGGGCGTAACACATAATACAAAAAATGATGAATGAGGTGTAATCAATTAAAATATGAAATAAAATAAAAATATTTGAAAATACAGATACCTAATATATTGTGGGGTATGTGCCTCACCAGCTCGAATGGACATGACACCTCTGCCTGGAGAGAGTTAGTTACACTGATTCCAGCATTGTGTGTTTGAGACTAATGGCTACCGCTCTTGATTCAGATTACTTCGATGGCTTCATTTTAACAAAAATGCTTGTCAGATTGTCAAACAGCGTCTGAAACCCTTACCCCACACCTTTTCGATGTAGACATTAGGGGGCTGCGTCTGGCAGAGTTTTGAATCAGTGATGAACTTGAACTGCTCTCTCAAGCTTTTTTCATTCTTTTACAACTACTTTTTCTGGGTGTACAACTCAATACAACACCATGAATGATTTTGAGGAGTGACTGTGAAGTGTGTGAAGTTAGCCCAATTCATCTCATCTTGCGCCTGTCTGATACTCTTGACTTTCCACCTAGCTTTCATTTGTAGCCATTAGGGAAAAAAAGGTATTTTAAATGAACTGCTCATACTACTAATTGCACGGACCATCACTTGTTTACAGAGTGACCTGGGTGCAGGGCTCCTTTAAATATTCCTTGACTGTTTGCCATATGTGAAGCTCGTACGAGGTCTGCACGGGTGTTCCAGACTGCCATCTGGATCCGATCAGAGACCACAAATACAGATGTAGTGAAAGCGCTTGGTAGCAGCGCGGGCCGCCCAGCCTAATGAATGGGAAGAGCACATTTTCAACCCCTGCAACAGGTCAGTGGCAGGCGTGGGCTTCACCTCACCTCACACACACACGAAACAGAGGGAAGATCAATTGTCAGGGAGAGGTTCCGCCTCAACCCGCCTCTCACGCTACCCGAGAGTGTCCTGAAATATCCCTTCTCTCCGAACAAAAGAACGACAATACGGCAAGAGGTGATACGTGATACAGCAGGGTTAAAAATAGACTCACTGCTGGTCTTAGTTTACACCCCAACTAGCTGTGGCTAAGACTCCGACAGCTCAGCTCAGGATTGTAAAAAAAACACAAGGACAGGCATTTTTTTAAACCACTTATTGATGCAGAAATAGGATCTGGAAGCCTCACTTCTGTTAGGACTTTTTGCGCCCTGTAACTTGAGAACAGAGAGAATCAAATGTTCTCACGCATGTCAAAGCTAAGAAAGTCCTGTTTGGGGGATTCAAAGGGTCTCATGGTATGTGAAGCATAAATGATCTGCCTGAGAAGACAGAGAAGTCCACCTTTTCAGGGGGAGGATATTTCTTTTGTTTTGATGTCACTGCACATGGCGTACTACACAGAGGATCATCAAAACATTACATCATGCAGGAAAAATCCATGAGAGAGGCTGCAAGCTTTTCCAACTGTGCTTTGCTGCACATCAATCAAAGCTCAGGGAGAAAAGAAAGGAATTAGGGGGAGAGAAGTCCTGAAAGCCACTTGTTTTCCTGCAAAGTGTAAAAAGACTGCTCGATTCAGAGGATCAGACGTCTGAATCGGGCTCTGGAGGTGGTCTTTCCTCCAGGTCAGGCTAAAAATGAAAAATGCCTCAGGGAGGAAGGAAATTAGCATAAAACAAGGTGTTGCTTTTGATTTGAATACTTTTAAAACTGTGTTTTTCTTCTTTAACTTATTGCACAATCCTTTGTTTTCCCCGTCTTTTACACATGTAAACAAGCACATTTGTGACTAAAGGACTTTGTAAATCAAAGCAGCACTTATTCATACTGAATTGATTGATTCAAAGACATTCCAGAGGTATAATGGGAATAATTTCTCCCACTCTGTGTCATAAGTGCATGCAACATGCCTCAGAGTGACAGGAACAATGGCCTCTTTCACTGCCTCCGCCAGGCTGGAGATGGAGAGGTGCATCATGGGAAGCAGACAGGCAGACAGGCTCGTACAGTCAAGCGCGGATACTTCAGGGAGGCCTCACACAAACCCAGGCAACAAGCAATGGCACTTAGACTTCCAGATATGGGCCATGTGTGAATTATGTGCTTGGATTACTCCTGCTTTGTAAAACACACAGTGCCTGCATCAGAGGGCAGCCAGTTCACACACCTCTTACAGGGCCTGATTTTCAGAAAAGATTAAGTACAACGGGAGGTTGTTTGGGATGTACAAGCACTATCTGAAGGATGGTCTTTCGTGTCTTTCTTAGCAAAAAATTGATGAGGAGCATGAAGTATTTTAACAGAATTTGTTCTCTTAAAATTTCTTTAGGTAAAGGGGCCTGTAGAAAGTCAACCTAAGTTTGCACCTCAGGAAATGTCCTTAAATAAAATACAATACATTTCATGAAGATATTTTTAAAACTCTAAAGTCTTTATTATGTAGTATAACAAAAAAAAGGGAATTTTTTGGCCTTTTTTTTTCAACTTTCTCAACGTTTTTTTGACTTGCCATTGTGTTTTCTGACTTGCTGTTGACTGGAAAAGAACTGCCGATTATATTTACTTTTATTTCTTTAGGCATTTTCATCCCTTCATCAGTCCACTTTCCCTCCTTTTTCTACTGTTGCTAGACTTTCTTTGAATTGAAACTCTGTGTTAACTGACTTGAGCAGGAGGCAGGAAGTCATTCAGGATTTGAGCTTCCTATTTCAGACATTTCTTACACGCCAAAGTAGAATAATTAAGAAATATTCCATAACAAAAATTAAATTAAAATGTCAATGCAACCCTGTGTAATATTAGATATGCTGATACTACAACTATTGTTCATATTCCACTGTCACAAAACAGGATAAAACTGTTGTTGGACATATTTGTGGAAACATCAGCTGTCAACTCCCACAGACAAACATAAGTCCGACTCAGCCGTTGTAAACTGTTGGCACAAGCCTGTCATTGGGCCCCTTCACCTTCTGCTACCTGCATGCGCATTACTGTTTTAAAAATCTCTGTCGCTTCGTGAAACAACAACAGTAACCTCCTAGCTAGCAACCTATATGAGGAAATTAGCAAGTTACGCTAAGAACGGCCGCTAACGATACGAAGCGAAACAAGGTAATTCAACTCTCTGTATTTCATACAGTAAAGAGTCATGGACCAGCTTGTAAGGGCCCTGATACACAAGGATGTTGGTCAGTTGTCTGCCAATGTCGGAGCCGTCGGGGATGTTCTGTGGCTCTTGTTTTTGCGGTGTGTCCCGCACTAGTCAGCAGCTTTTGTGGAACCGGCGGAGGAGAACACTGGTGAAAGAAGTCTCTCTGATTGGCTGTTCAGCTAAGCAAATCTAATCAGTGCTCCAGCAGAGAAACATAAAAAGAAACGGAAGGCCCCCTGAGCATGCTGCTGCAGTACCTTTGATTTCACCCATTTAGTGCAGTTGTATTTCCACAGTACAGTCTTCTTCTTCCCTTTGTGAGTGACAAATACAGACTATCGCCACCTGCTGGTATGGAGAGATATTTCCTCTCACGTAGGCGCACAATGAAGAAGCTAGGTGGCTGTTCGTTGTAGTCTTTGTGGTGTGTTCAAGTGCAGCTTTGTGGCCATGACACTGATAATGTGAGGTGACGAAACAGTTAGCCTTCATTCCCACTAGTTATTTCATGTTGGTTTGGTGCGTCTGGGCCGCTAGGGTGTTGAGATTGCACCAAACAAATTACAAATTACAAATGAAGGAAAAGTGAATTCTGATTTCAGCTGGACCGTCAGATTGAAATGTATTTTACTGTGGGAGGTCCAGGGCTCGTACAAGGCTCGGGCAGCATGCCACAGCCACCATAAGAAGTAAGAGTAACCACGTTGAGCTGGTCTCAGGGCACGACACACAGATGCCAGCACTCCACGTGGTCTGGGCTAAGCAGTCTGACAACTTGTACTCCTACTACAGCGGCTTTAACTTCACCATACACTAAGCCACAAACTCTGGCTATGAGACTAAAAGCTCCCAGACAAAGGAAGTCTTTGTGTTTGCTCGTAGATTATTAAGGAAAGCGGGGATAAGAGTTGTGACTTTAAATACACGTGAGACCTGCCATAAAGAGATTTGTGCGCAGCGTGTCACTTTAGAGTTATAGTTTCCCTTTTCATAAGCACATATTCAGTGAGAAATTTGGACTGGAAATGGTTAAAAAAAGGGTGTTTCCTTTCTTTATTTTGTGAGTAAATTAGTGGATTTGTTCATAGCTACGAGGCTTGTTAAAAGATTTTCACTAGTATAGGAGAGAACAGAACCAGCTGGATTAATTTTCATTGAATATTAAGTCTATTACAGCCACTATTCTAGCACCTGCGAAGGAAGTTAGAGAAGGAAGCTTTATTTCCTTTGCACCACTTAGTTATAAATGGATATGCGCACTTTGTCAAGAATTTATTAGTTTCGAAGCGTGTGGTTGATCTTGTAGTTAGAGAACACACAGTCATATTATCAGTGAACAGAGACTTCAAATTATCTGTTTTAATGGAGAACTTTAGCTTTTAGATTCCAAAAAATGTACACTAAAACAGAAATTAATCTTTTTTTTAATTTTCTTTTACAAATTAGTCTGGTTGCTGCTAGTATTATAAATCAAATATCAAATATAGATAGATCATAAATGAAAAGAATCAGACTACAGCACCGTCTGAATTTTTGTTTGTGTGTGTCACTGCGATGAATGTTTGCCTCTGCTTCACACAGTCTAACCACAACAGGAAAAAATAAAAAACAGCCTTCCTGCCAACAGAAAATCATGTTGTAAAAACAAAAGGTGGAGTAGGTACAGAGTTAGTATTACTTACAGACTTGTCCTTCATCTTCCGATGGTGATTAGTGATCATTTATCCACGAGCAGCGCACAGTCACACTCACACATCTACATCACTGTCAGTCAGAAAGTGGTCATGATTGGCAGGTCGGTGGTGAGCGAAGAGGGCGTCCCTGTAGCGTGAAGACAGACCCTCCTATCATCCACAGTTACTCATCCAATGTCACAGGAAAGCCACAGAAGCACACAAAGATTTTGTGACTACAAGTCAGAGGTCAATCTGTGAGACGACTGCTGCTCTATTCAAGAAAACTTCTAATTCTTCTTGTTTCAAATAAAATCTAAGTCAGCTAAATGATGTGGAAGTTTAAGAACCAGCTCCAACTGTCACTTACTCTCTTAATAAGTGCTCTCTTAAAAACTCATTAAAAATGACTGCAATGACTGCTACACTGCTCCTTTTGCTTTCATGTTCCAGGAATCAAAGTTCAGAAATAAAAGGAAAATGGAAATAGTATTTGATTTTAAAGCGTTGCTGTTTCTGAAGCATTATTGTTAAATTGCTTTGACACGAGGACACGAAGCTGGAGCTTAAAAACAAACTCAAGATCCACTGACTAGCTCCTTACTGAACTCTCAACCGTATCTCACGGTCTTCCTCAAGAGACACACACACACACGCACATTATTTTAAAGAGAAACAAAGCAAATGTTTCTAAAATAAAGGGTGATTTCTTTTCATTCTGTTGTTCTCTGCCACTAGCCACAGAAAAGTCATACCTTGTTGTCATGTTATAGCTGTTTTATTTATATTTTTTAGAAATATCTGAAATTTTATGCCCTCAATGTTGTGTCAAATTTCCTCCCTGCTATCAAAAATGGTATTGAATATAGTTATTTTTCAAGGTATTGTATCAAAGTTAGAAATTCCAGTAACCTGAAAACACAAATAGTTAGCTGAGTTCACACAAGATGATCCACTGAACTATACTGATGGCCATTTATCCAAAAATCAAGTATTTGATTTCTTAAAAATAAGAATTTGTTGCTTTTTTCGATTTGAGTACAGACTACTTGTGTGTCTCTGTACAGCTAAAATAAGACATTATAATGTCCCTTTGTTTTGTTTTTTTTGTTTTTTATTAAATTGCAATGGCTTCTCATAGTCATAACTTAATCCACTGATGAAATGAAAACCATAAGATGTGGTAGACAGCTTTGGAAAAAGCCAGTAAATGGTCCTTTAGTTATGATTTCTTTTGTTAAATTACTGGATGGTTCCAACAAGAATGAACACTCGTTCTCAAGAAGACAATGACTCACTCATTTTAAAGCATTATTAGCTGCAGCCACAGATTTTAGGTCACATTATTTATTTTAAATTCTAAAATATGATTTTCTAAGAATTTACATAAATCTGATGTGTGCAGCTAAGAAAATGCAATCTGTTGCCACAATAAATCAACTCATTTCATGGTCATTGGCCCCATTCTTTCTTATTTCAACAGTTATTCCTGAAATAATGGAAACTGTGGAATTAAGGCTGGGGGGGTATGGCCTTATATGTTGAGGCTATATTGTGATACACAATTTATATCTCGATAATGTGAAATCTCCTCAAGAGCACTTCATAAATGCTAGGACTGGGTGGCACTATCAAATATCACGATATTTTTGACCAAATACCTAGATATCAATATTGACTGTGACTATTTGTGCTTTGACAAAATATTAACACATATATGGATATGATGACTCAGTGGGTACAGACTAGACAAGTATTAGAACAGTAGAACGGTCAGATAGGTTCAGGAAATGGCATCACTTTACTGTAATGCAGCCTTTACCATATATAGTCTCATATAGCAATTATGATCTATATCGTATGTATTGTCCAGCCCTAAGTGGAATTAGTTTTGTCAACTGTATGTGATGTAAAAAAAATGTTTGCAACACAGTACACAGTACAGACTAACACCAGAGTCACATCACAGCCATCATGGAGCAGTTCAGGCTGTCGAAGATGGTTTAGTGTTGATTGTGATGTAGTGAGAGCTAACAACACTGTGTCTCTGTTTGTGCTGGTGGTTAAAGAAATTATTCACTTTCAGGTTCAAATAAGCTGTGACATCTCCTTTTTCTCTTTTCTTCTAATTCTGCCACCGGTGTCAACTGATAACTGTCAAACAGCTCGACCTGACGGTGTGCTTACAGCTGCAGCTAGCGACAGAGATATCATGATGGTTAGAGCGGCCCGTCGCTGAGCAGAGTATGATAGGTAGGCCTGTTTGTGGTCTGTCACTGAGCTCTTAGAGGAGAAAATGGCTGTGATAGTTAGCTTAAAGCACAGCATAAATGTTCCTGTTGTATATCATCCTGAAGGAATATACATCACAGCGTTCAAAGAGACTCAGCTATCAGAATCAGAATGAGCAGCACTTGCTAAGCATGATGAGAACCAATTTGCTTCCTCCCCTGCAGACACACTTCTTGAATGAGATGAAAGGGGAACTGTGCTGCTGTAATTCATCTAAATGGCCGGTTCCTACAACCTTCCATGCAGCCACGACTATTGATCTCTCCTCTAACTCTCTCCTTGTATCTGCTGTTCTTTCTCAATCCTTCTGCTTCTCTCCGTTTCATAGAAAAGCCGCTGATTAATCATGTAGGACACTTTGAAATACAATCAGCTAGGAAATGATCATGTTTTGGTTTAAAAAGATGTTTTTGTCGCCACAGACATCCCGAGCTCTCGTACAAAACACACTTTATTCTGGGCTGAGCTTGTTGACCTATTCTTTGATCAGATAGTTCCGCATTTTGACCATTTATAACTTTAACTAAGTCAGAATTTTTGTAGGGCTTCTTTTATTTTGTACCATGTAACACTGATGTAACATTGTGCTGGAAAATGAAAACAATGATTTTGTAGATGGTTAAGAATCTTCTAACCTGACAACAACATACAGTATATCATCATGGCCCTGAAGGTTCGGAGAGAAGGCTTTGGTCTGTCATTAATAAACACTGATCTGATCTGATCTGATATCTTCACATGTGAAACTGTCCCTCACCAAAATGTTGAATGTGAAATTTGCCTTACACTAGAGCCCGACCGATATATCGGCTGGCCAATATTATCGGCAGATATTAGGCATTTTCCAAACTATCGGTATCGGCATTTATAATGGCCGATAAATGAATATTTAAAAAATAAAATAAAAGCGGACGAAACACCCTTCAACCATGTTATGAGTGTTGGCGTTGCATAGTTTGTCCACCAGAGGACACTCTACAACGTCCCTGTTGGCAACACTCGTGTTTAGAACGCCACAAACCCTACAACCAGCTGATCCAGCCAGAGTCGGGCAGAGCGAACCAGTTATCCACGACTGAGATCATCGGTGAAGTGTGTTCATGGTAAGTTGGCAACTATCACGAGAAATACGTTGCTTGAATCACAATTAAAAGAACATCCCCATCAGTTCTCTTAACACAAATAAGCATGACAAAATTTGTGACTACCATGTCCAGTTTTGCTGCTGTTACGTGTGAGCCGAGAGTGAAACGGACTTAGCTAGTAATTTTGATGTTCCTCTGTTCTGTTGTGACAATAAAACAAACAAGTTTATTTTTAAACTGCATTATCATATTATTTCGGCCGGGCTCTACCTTACACATGTGAAAAAAACAATTTCACATATATTCACTTACTTTTTCACATGTGAACTAAAATTTTACCATGTGAAACGAAAACAATGTCAGATGTGAATTTGCTTTGTTCACATATTGTACACTCTCACATGTGAGATTTACATTACATTTCACATATAAATTACACACATTCACTTGTGATTGGCTTTTTTTACATATAGATCACAATTTCCATATGTGGAAACAAAACATAGTACATGAAATCACATGAAATACACTTCTTCACATGTGAATGGAATATTTTCACGTTATTGGCTATTTTTTCACATGTGAACTAAAATCTATATATATATCTATGACAATAAAATAATGTCACATGAACTGGGTGTTTTCACAAGGGATTGGCTTTTTACATACAGATTACATATGTTCATACACAATTTGCTTTTTTACTTGTGGATTAGTATTTCCACATGTAGATAATAAGATAATAACTGTAACAAAACACTTAATCTACAATCAATCTACACAAAACTTTTCCAGAACAGCGGTCACAATGCCCTTCATGGGGCAAGGCTTCAAAATAGAAGGGCTACGACTGGCAATTATAGCAATTATTACAGAAGCGGATGAGGGCCAAACAAAGTTTTTGAGTTTTAACTGTTTTTTCTTCAATCTGACTTCATCTCAGAATATAGATAAAAAAGTCAGAACTCAAATTTCTTTTCTTTTTTTTGGCCCTAATCTTCTGCTGTAAGTTATCTATGAGGTTTATTAAACTTAATAAACATATTTGAATACTTGCTGGCATTTTCTGCCCTTTGTACTTGATAAATGACTTAAATGATAAATTGGTTATCACAATTGAAATTTTCTGTAGCTGTAGGTAGGGATAGGCGTGATGTTAAGGATTTATTAAAAGAGTAAAAAGACCGATGTCTAAACAATACCAGCTCCTCTAACTACTACAATAATACGCTTGTATCTGCACAGTACTTAACAAAACAGTTCACAAAATGCTTCACACGTCAAGGTTACAACATAGCAAATCTGAACTAACACACTCCTTCAAGTAACACACACACACACACACACACACACACACAGAAACAGGCACTGATAAGGAAATGCTTCAAAACTGCTTGACGCAAGGAACGAATCAAAACTGAGACAACTCATGACGTAGCGTCTAACCACTGAGACCAACATCTCATTTCCAGAGACAGAGGAAAAAATTTATAAATAAAAATTCACCTTTGAAATCAAACAAAAAGCGTGAGTAAATGGTTTACGCAGTGCAGGCTCCTACACTGCACTGTTTAAACATGCTTGACTGACGCAGATCTTGTGACTCAGTATCAACAGTGGACCATCCACAACTCTGCCTTGTTGACCTTTCACCATCTGTCCTTAATGACACGGCCCGGCCGGTGGACTGCACAGGGCAGCATGTGACCACTGCAGGTACACAACAAGAGTCTGCTAACTCACTGCAGGCCAGAAGAAAGCACAGGTGAACTGACCATGAACTCAAATCACACCTACTGATTCTTTCCTGTGCTGCTTTGGAGTTCATTAGGGTCATTTGGGTTCACATTTCCTGACTGAAAACTCACCAGGGCTCAGTCTGACGCCTATTGCCATAACTGAACTTTACTGGAGGTCACATCATTAAAAACATCTTTTATTACTTGAGGCTTTGCTATGAGAAACTGCTGGCTATCAGATGTCATCTTCCTACGCCCATTAAACTTTGTGCTCTGGGGTAACATCCCTTCAGTTACTCTCTTTGTTTTAGTCCTGTACCACCAGACTACAGAGCAGCATCTTTCTCAGGCTGTGAGACTCAATTCATCATCAGCGCTCCACCATAAAAAACTGTTCTAATTTTATGACTTAACCAACCAGGATAAATTGGAATCTGAACCAGTAAAGGGTATTAAGAATAACTAAACAATTATTCAGAAATAGCCAATCTTCTCACAGATGGCCTTGTTAGTCATATAGAGGTATCAGTATTAAACTGAGACAGTTACCAGTTAAAGGCTCTTGTTGTAAGTTCAAGTACACAATTTTATCTTACATTTTAACATGATCAAAGATATCAGCTCTATCAAAGATGATTTTTTCCCCTTTATTGGACAGAGAGGGTATGGCATGAACAAAGGTCACTGTCTGGGATCCAAGCAGTGACAGTTGTGACTTGAACCCAAAGTCCCAGCAGTCATTGCTGAACAGAATGTGACATTTTCCATAATCCTTCAATATTGCTGTGCTTTCTGGCAACAGTTTAAATATCCATAAACCAATGATTAGTTTATTGACGCACAAAATGAGGTAGGCATGGTCGACGATATAGTTTCTTTGGTGCCACCCAAATTTGAATGGCATCTTTCTCATCTGACCAATTAAGCCAAACCAAGTGGAGTGAATTATCCAAAGTATGATGTGGACATGCCCTGAGGGGACTGAGTGTTATATTTTTATAGGCCCATATACTAAAAAATTACAGGATGAAATCAGCATAAACCTGGCTGACAAGTATCCACGTACAGATTACACCCCCACAGGAAGGGTTGTATAAATGGATTTAACCCAACTTAAACCAACCCGACTTTCACGTTTTCCATTCCACATCTGTGTGCTACAAATGGAAAACCCATTGGGGTGAACGTCATGCTCTCAGTTTTTATGCTTTCAATCCACAACTTTTCTTGCTGTAGAATTAATGTCCCATTTCTTGCTCCCTTTTTATGTGCCATGATTAGAGAAAAAACATTATTAGGGAAAAGTACAAGGCACAGTGGGCCACTAGAGTGCACAGACAGGATCTCCACCTATGGCTGCCTGCTGTGAAATGGCAGGAAGCCACCAGCAGCAAATCCTGCTGATCTCGTTGTAAGCTGACTGGTTTACAGTGCAGCACGGGGGCTCGGTGCAGGAAGTGTGGGCACACTACTGCACTTCCACGCCCACAACCTCCCCCCTCCCCTCCCACCACTACACCAGCCCCCTCCTAACCACCTGCGCTGGTCTCACAGGATGCCCCCCCACAACCCTCCTCTTCTCCCTCGCACAAACTCCTTTACAGCTGTACTTCTTTTACCACACCACACACTGAACACGCTTTGTTGTTTTACACTTCACTGCTTCAACGACGTCAATGAATATACAGTTTACTGTAAACCGCCTCAAAATGCAGGCAGTCGTTATGTGGTAGGTTCATCCAGGGCAGTGCAAAAAAAAAAAAAAATCAAATTGACTTCTCATGGTTTCAAGTCATGCAGATACCTTTGGTTTCATTTAACCATGTTATGAGATGTCTGGTTTACAGATATCTAACTTCAACTTCAGTAAAGATTTTTACTGGAATTACTGTACAGAAGAAGCTGATGGTCTGTTGACTATTCATATTAGGAAAAATAGTAATAGCCTAAATGTCTTTTTTTGTGAGCACCTGAATCAAAAGTCCACTCTAAACTACAACTTTTTAAAGATTCAATTCAATGTAACACTTAATATTGCAATTGGTAGCTATTTTAATTGCAATTATTTCCTGTAAATTAAACTCTAGGCCTTTTTGGTATTATGTAAAGTATTAAACAGATATGTTTGTAGGCTACCAGTGATCAGTGATGACCAACTTATCTTGCTGGAACTCAAAAGGATTCAGATGAAATTATGTTGTAATCCTTAATTAATTAATTTTCTACAAAAAAATCCATTTAGCTCTTGTTAATTAAATTAGCCTAGATTATTAGCATATTATTCCCTCACAACAGCTTCACTGTCCAATTATGGTATTAATGACAAACTGCAGTTAATATCTGATTATGAAAAGTTATGCATCTCACTGACAGCCCTATATCTCTGCACTTTAGCTGCTTAAGCTAACGTTAGCTTTTCACAGTGTAAAAAATCTGGAGGTCTTCATTCAAAGCTTGTTAGGTGATAACCTTAAAACAATTCAAACTGGCCGAATTTCAACCACACATCACTTCACTATTTGCCAAGTTGCTGGTCATTCACTTGACTACAACTATCAAGCTAGCTGCTAAGTAAGTAAGTCAAACTTTATTTATATAGCACTTTTCTAAACACAAGTTACCAAGTGCATTATATCAATAATAATATAGATTAAATCAAATCACAAAGGAATTACTAATCACAGTCATACAATACAAAACATATCAGTCAAGCAATGCAAAACATAGTTAAAGTACATGTTAAAACAGCAAACATACAAAGACAACACCACTACAGATCCACACTCACACAGATGAAGCCTAACAATCATGGGAAGGCCAGCCCAGAAAAGTATGTTTTTAACAGACTTTTAAAACAGTCTACAGACTCAGCTGATCTGATGGGAGGGGGAAGACTGATCCAAAGTCTGGTGCCATGACCATAAAAGAGCAGTCAACTTTGGTTTTGAGATTGGCACGTGGAATTACCAAGAGGTTCTGACTGGATCACCTGAGAGGCCAGTCAGTGATGTATGGGGTCAGAAGTTCAGCGATGTAAGCAGGGGCTAGGCTGCGTAGTGCCTTGTAAGCAATTAAAAGAATCCTGAAATTAATTCTAAACTTAATTGGCAACCAGGGCAGAGAGTCTAAGATCGGTGTGATTTTGGATTGTCTAGTTAACAGCCTTGCTGCTGCATTGTGTAGAAGCTGAAGTTGAGCTAGGGCAGTTTGATTAAGACAGGTAAAAAGTGATTTACAGAAATCGAGACGAGAGATGATGAATGTGTGACCGATACATTCTAAGTCTGAAATGGATAGTACTGACCTGATTTTAGAAATGTGTCTCAATTGAAAGAAACAGGATTGAACCAGTCTATTGTGATGGTCGAATTTCAGTAGAGGATCAAATATAATGTCAAGATTTCTGGAGTGTGGTTGACCAAGGGGGCAAGTGGACCAATATGCTGAAGGATATTATTTGAGGAACTATTGGGACTGATGATAAGAATCTTGGTTTTGTCAGAGTTTAGTTGAAGGAAATTATGAGAGATCCAATTCTTTATGGCAGTTAAACAGCTTTGGAGAGTGTTTAAGTAATCATTTGGTTTTACTGAGACATATAGCTGCATGTCATCGGCATAACAATGATAAAATATACAACCAAATTGAGATATAATCTGGCCCAGGGAAAGCATTTACAGAGAAAACAGGATGGGACCAATCAGTAGCCTAGCCTACATGTAAGGAAATGATGCAATGTGATAAGTAGGCCACAGTTTGAAGAAAAACTTAACACTTTCTTGATCTTTTTGAAGTGAACATCCACACATTCCATTCTGTGTTTTCTAACATAAAAATGATACAGAGCGGTTGTTTTTTTTCATGAAGAAATCACTGGCCAAGTGTGAAACACTGGTAAGCAGACAGCTTGTTAACTGGAATACACAAAAGAATTTCATTCTGTAGTTTGTCCACAGAATTCATGCTTATTAACCACAACAGGTGGCTACAGTTGTCAGTTAATTTAAACCGGGTGTGTTCCTAAATCTATTCTATAGCTCTACACTAAAATGAGAGCATGGCTGTTTAAATTAGTAGAGCATGCACTTTCTGTATTGGCAAAGAAAAATGTTTCTATTGATTTCATTAAAAATGTAGCGCCATTTGTTCAGGAGCTTGTCCACAATGAAGAGGATGATAATGTACGAGATGACAAGAGAACTACTGTAACCATACGCCAATGAAAATAAGTTTTAGAAATGCAAGCTACAAGCTAGCAGTTAGCAAACATTACACACACAAACAGCTCATTCTTTTCTGCTTATGTGCATTAAAATAATATCAGTTAATACAGCATTTAGTCCAAGGTTGTTACATTAAGCTATGACTGCCATTTCAACTGTTCATGGAACAGAGCCCAGAGGGCCCAGAGTGCACTCTGCCACTCGAGAGTGTAGTGCTCTGAATAATCTCACCATATATTCCAACAGCGCTCCAAATTTACGAACTGTCAGGTTTGTTCTAGAGTGCACTTTGGTGCTTAGCAGTGACTATTAACGAACACACCGTCTGTGTCTTTTGTGAAAATGTAACTTATTCAAATTCCAGTTTTTATATCAAATGTAATCATTCATCTATAACCTCCTTCCTTGTTTCGGGAACAGGCAGAAGTCTCAGGCAGACATCTTAAAACCAAGACAAATCAAACCAAAAGCAAAACTATCTGCATGGCTAGATACCACGAGGGTTAACTTAAGAATTACATTTGTTTGCACTTTGACTGAATTGTCACTTGAAAGATTGATGTTGTGCAGTCGAGTTCATGATCTTGTGCTATCTTCAAGCAGATGATCATGCAGCTATAATGATGCTCGTGAACCATTCTCATTGTCATCTCTAATATGTGAGCTAACAAAACAAGCAAGAGATCAAATTGCTGTGTGTATTAAATGATCAATAGTTCTTCCCTGACACTTGTTTACTCCGACCTCTGAGAATCATGCTTATTATTTTCTATTTATATGACGTTCATCAGTCACAGATGTCAGAGCTCCGTGTTAACATGCCTCACAGACACAATGGGAGTGTTTTGTTTTTGCAGGGTGTCTCTGATGTGCAAAGCAGTACAAATGAATTCATCTAGGGAGGAATTCTGACCTCTGCCACAGCCGGTGTCACCTCCAAGTTCACAGCGATCCCTGAGTGGCTCTGGCAGACGGACAACAATGTCCTGCCACGGGGGTCATCCCTCCCTCCTTCTGTAAAACAATGATCTCACTCCCCGTACCAGGAATCCGCTGATTGTTTGAAATACCTTCCACTATGCTTGACTGAGCACAACTTCTTTTTCCCATCGACCCGGAGGAGGGAGAGAGGGGTGGGGGAAAACAAAATGACCTTGGCAGGAAACGTCAAGTCCTCTAGCAAGATGGGAGCTGCCTTTATTTGGCCCCTCACAACCACTGCTTTAAAATCCAGCCAGTGTCTACAGAGCCAACTAGCTAACTCAGTGATACTCACTGGAGAACACAGAGTGACTTGATGCTGAGATATGCAAAAATACATCTTCCTGATCAATTTAGAGGCCAATATCAACTCCTGAGAAAAACAGAATAAAAATAAAAACAACATATCACCTGATAGTCTTTTTTTTTTAAATAAACATATTGTTAATATTTAGTAATAAAAATATGCATTATAATAAACAACAGGAACAACAGATATAATAATTGTACATTTGAATGGTAAAAACCTTTGTAATTTAAATCATTTCAATTCATAACTACATATAAAAAGGTGCACTTTTGGGACACAACATGAATTGTTAATGGCACTGATTTTCAATATGAAGAATCAGAGGCTGGCATCAAATGTCTAGTCAAATTTGTTATCTTGTGTAAAGATGACTCCTGATTATTTTATTATTATATATATTATTTTAAGACTATTTTTTTCTGTTACATTCTCCTACAGGGACATTAAAAACATCTTAAGTAGCCCTTAAGTACAGATTATTGTTGTCAGCTGTATTAAACTTGATTTGCAAAACGTGCAGTCCCCCTCCAGTCAGAAATGAGTTGTTCTTCTTGCTCCTCTAGTTGATTGTTTGAGCTTCACTGTGTTGAAAGATGTATATGCAGAGTTTGACACTAGAAGGCTGTTACACAGTCATTGCTCAAAGCCTAAATATTCTCTGTGCTCAGTGAAAATGTTGATTTTCAAGAGGCAGGTCTACGAGCATGATTTGTGACATCACAAATGGAAGCCAATCCTCGTCCAATATTTAGCATTGACTCACTTTACAGTGAAGAAAGAGACATCTTGTGTGCAGCAGTTCAACTTGTGAAATTACAAATATTTGCATATTCATAGATTCTGGAATTTTAAATGAGAAAGAAGGACTAGGTGCCATTTTAAGGATTTTAATGTGGTAATTATATATTTTTTTCCTGAAAAAACAAAAACACAACATGTCTGACAGAGATGTTCATATATATATTTACCTTAATAATTAATACATGGGTTGAGGAGATCTTTAAATACACAGAAATGTTCCTTGCTGCTTTGCAATTTCTGTTTAAGTATCTGTCAACATAGACATCATTATAGGTATATCTGCTATAATCCAATAGCAGCAGAAAATACTGGCCAAGCAAAAAAGATGGGAAAGTGGGATATCTATGTATCACTGCAGCATGTAGTTAGACAACAAAATTTCATTGAGTTCGGCTCACAAATGACCTTAAATGTACTTTGATATCTTATTTACGAAAGTATCTTTGGTATCCAATCCTTTCTGCTGCATACATCACTCTGTCATAAACTGTCATGAACAGAAACCATAAACACTCAGTTGTTTTATAGCCAAAAATCTTTTTCCTCAGAATTAGCAGTGGTGACTTTTATGTACTGTGCTGCTGATATATATATAAACAGTATGATGAGTTTAATATCTCAGCAAGAGAGAGAAAACAGACTGCATGACATGACTGCAGCAACATTGGCAAGCTTTCCACTGTTGCAATGTGCACTCCAGTGTCAGAGAACAGAACAAAAGAGTGTCACATATAAGGATATGACCTCAAACTTCAGAGGAAGAGGCGCATTGTCTGCCTGTGCAGGAGGGGGAGGACCGCGGTGAAACCAACACTTTTTATTCTAACGTCATTTACAGACATCTTTATATTTAGAATCACAAATGTTTGCGACCAACAACCAGTGCATATATTCTGTCAGGTGCAGTGATAGTTACACTTGTTCAGCATGTTAGGTGTGAATTGGTTAAACGCAAACTCATCTTATCTTATCTTTTCTTACTGTATTTAGCTTTACGTCACTCACACTATATTTGCAGATTAACTCATTTACTAAATCCTAAATCTTAATTAAGGATAACATCTATATCAATTTACTTGGTTAGTAAATATGCATTTTAATACTGGCTACAGGCTACTTCACCAAATTCTTTTTTTCTTTTTTTTTTAGCACGTTAAGGACTTTTCGCTGATGAAAACTTAAACAATGAGTTTTGCTCATCTCCATCTGTTGATGAAGATAATGTGATGTGACTGAAAGAACCAGCAAGGCTACTAAATGGATGTTGATGTGAGACAGCCTTGTCAACTAGAAATATAGTCTGTAAACAAAAATGTTGTTAGATACTACTGAGGAGTTGTAAAAGAAAATAACGAGAAAATAAAACGCAAGAAGTATGCATCAGGAAGAACACTGAATGAAAAGCCAGTGAAGACTGTATGTGTGCGGCAGCGGCTGTTCTCTGGTCAGTACGAGCTCCCACTTTATGTGTGACTCAGCAGCTGCAAAGAGAAAACTGCTGACAGGAGATAGTAGGACTTTAAATTGGAACTACTACTACTGTGTGCTTCAGTGTTCCCCAAGAGGATGCAGAGAGGGGCTGCAAACACCAGAGAAAGCCGAACCCTGGAGACACACTCTGTTTACACCGCCTCGTTTTCACAGCAAACTGCTCTAATTTGATATGGTATGCATATCATTTCTATGGGGGCAGCAGGAGGGTGGGCTCTGGGGACCACACAGACAACAGTGTTTACTATGAATAACCTCAGCAACCCTAAGAAAATCCAACATGAATATATGGAGGAGCTGGCCTAGCTTGACGCAGTGACGATTGCTCTGTTACTGTTACCAGGGTGAATATCTAGACACAGTGAAAGCACTTGATGTGGCTCTTTGGCTGCCATTTTCCCAGTGGGCTCAGTGTGGAGGAAAACTGTAGCACATGTCATTCACGTCTGTGACACTTGAAGCGACGAAAGAAGAACCACACACAAGTCAGTGGAATTTAAAGTAACATGCAAAACATGCTTCATGAAAGCATTTGCTTGAATATGGAGGCATGGTTTCATACAACTGGTTGTTCAAAAGAGTGCTCAACAAAACATGTCATAGCTATTTTTTACCAAAGTCGGTGGCAATTTCACCACTGAGCTATCCAACTAGCACCAGAAAAATCGACTGGTATGGAAGACAGTAAGGGCCATATAAATAAAAATTCTTTGAGTTCTGAAAAAAATCTAAGAAAGAAATCATCATTCTGAATCTTATTTCTGAATCCTGAGTACAGAATGAGAAATTTGACAATTGAGATCAAGTCAAGTAAATTCTCAGAATTAAGACAAAAGAGAAGCCAAAATAGAAATCTATCAACCGATACCCTAATAAAGTCCATGTCATGTTTATTGTTATGAATCTCAAGAAAAAGAATACGATCTTATGTTCAGGTAATTATTTTCAGAATTCTGAAAAATAACCTGAGATCACTGATTGAAAAAATCTTTTAAAAATTAGGACAATTAATAAAGAATGTCGAAATTTGTGACAAGATTGTGCCCATGTGGAAACCAACTGAGTTTCTGAAATGTATGTTATGAGAATAAAATGAGTCTTTTTTAAAATAGTTATTAGATTAAAGTGAGCACTGAGTAAATTCAAAAACATCTTAATTGAATGATGAACTTAGTTTAGTTTTAATTTAGTACCAAAAATAATGCTGTTCAAATAAAGAAAATGTCTAAAAGTCAATCTTTAATAATGCTATAATTCTGACTTCTAACTTCTCTCAAAATACTCATTTTTTCCTTAAGAATCTGAGGGAAGATTAGTGTAATGGGAATAAAACTTAGATCCAAAAATGAATACATAAATGAATAAAGATTTTCTAAAATTTCCAAATTGCCAAAATAGTGTCACAAAACACAAAAGTCTGAATCCAAACTTTAATTCCATTATGAATTTATCTTGATGCCAAGAGTAAAGTTGGTATTCTGAGAAAAAGATTTCAGAGGCCATGTGAAGAACATTAAATTGAATTCTGAAATGAATGAATATTATAAAGATAATGAGCATTCTGAACTGAAGTTTTAAGTGAGAATTCAAACTTAAAGCCCTCCAGTCACTATTTCTACCTATCCAATGGACAAGGTTCTTCCTCAAACAGAGAATGGAGGCGTGGTTAACAGTCAAACGTAGTTATTACCATCGCATCCACACATCACTAGCATGGATTAGCCATAGCATCGATATTAGCATGGACAAGCAGCATGAATATTAGCAGTGATAGTGCTAGCTGTCACTCAAACAGAAGTTCCTCTTGTGTACTGAGCAGCTGCAGAGTTTATTCGTGGTCACACTGTAACCTGTACTGTACATTTACTGTCACCAGACAACTTCACTGCTGCACTTTCCTCTGTGCTCAGGTCACCAACACACTCACTATCTCTCCTTCTCACTAACGCACTGCCCTGTTTCTTAAAGGATCCACACTGCTTTTATAACCCCTATTGGACAATGACGTATGACTCCCACTTTCTACTATAGGTATACATCATTATTCCATATTAGCAACAGCTTAAATGTAGTGACTTTGAGCACAAAAAAATAAAATACATAAATATCATAAAAATACCAAAATACACTGGAGGGGGACTTTAAATCGAGTCAGGTATTTAAAACAATGGCAAGAAAAACAGCTAATAAACTAAATTTAATCTAAAGAGCCAGAATTTTTACACAGAACCATAAGTTTTAGCTTAAAGTTCCTATAGAAAATTGGATTAATTAAAAAAAAACCTTTTATTAAATTGGCTCTAACTGTCTTCCACAGATTGTGTGAGCCTGTCAGAACAGCAGCAGTGCAAGGCTTAGCTGTGAGCACCTTCAGCTCACTGAAAGAAAGGAAACCAAATCTAGCAGCAGCACTTCTACTCGGAGCTCTCTCCAGCTCAGTGGGTGCAACTTTAAACAGAGCTCAGCAACGCTCTCCAGCCCACAGTAGTAGTAGTAGTAGTAGTAGTAGTAGTAGTAGTAGTAGTAGTAGTAGTAGTAGTAGTAGTGGTGCTGCACTAATGCAACACAAACAGATCATTATACTGTGCTAAATGTTTTCTCTTTAGTCACTGAACACCACTTTACTCATTCTTTTAAACTGCTTCAATAACTACTAAACCTCCCGCCCTCCCTCTTTCACTCTTCCAATGTTTTAATTCCAAAACAATTAAGACCAGATGTGCATCATTTCATTAGCTCAGTGTGTTTTGCACAGTTGTAACCTTATGGATGGCTACAGGACGGGTATTAACTCAGAGTTCAGAGGGTGAAGCTTCCCGCTTGAGGCAGTAAGACGAGTCTGTGAGATCATCAAATTGGTTTGACGCAACTATCAGGATGATTTACGTGTCTTGATAATTTCTAACAGGCAACACAAGAAAAAAAAAAGCCCAACCAAAACAGAACAATCAAAAATCTGCCTGTGGTGTTTTAGATTTGATAGCTTCTTGGCAACTGTCTCCGTTGTGCAGCAAACATACAGACAGGCACTGACTCTGCAACCGCAGACTGATGGGAGCTGGCTCTGACGGGATAATGCAATCTGATTTCACATGGTGAGCGATAAAGCCAGTGCACATCGCTGCCATGAACGGTGGGAGAATAACGAGCAGCCATGATATGACGGAGGGAAGGGATCACAACAGAGAGAGGAGAGAGAGAGGGGAAACAATAGCCCTTGGTGTAAAGTGCAGGATCTTAGATTTCTCCCAGCAGTGCTGTTCCATCTATGCCTCACACTGGCAGCAGCCCAGTCAAACATGCCTTTGTGCTGACGTGGGAGAGCTATGGGAACATGTTTTCTTCTTTTTTCCTGGCTAAGGCAGTGGCTGGGGATGTTGAGCGGAGGTGGTGGGGGTTAAATATCCTCAGTGATGCAAACGATCCTTTAATGATATGGAGGGAACAAATCTACTTGAGAAATGGGGATTTGCAGCGTTTTGTTAATTTCTTATGGAGGATCTGCTTTTCTTTTACGTTTCCTAACAATCCCAAATGATGCAGTTTTAGAGCCTTAAGGGGCTGCTGGGATGCATCTATGATCACACAAAGAGATCACTCTATCACATTATACTCCAAGTGCAATTTCATGAATCATTAACCCATAAGTGCTCAGTTACTTTTGAACACAGGCAGCTTCTTTTGTCATCAGGATTCTAATTAGCTTGATAGGAACTTCAGCAACATAAAACATGATTACTACAGGCTCAGAGGAAGCCTGAAGGAGCTAGCCCTGGACAGTACAGTTCCGAATGGAAAACATGAAGGGGGGACCAGCAGGGTCACATGAAGGGATCCTGTTGCCGTGTGGGATTTCAGCAGTGGCTGGGAACCCTGAGGGACTCATTATGTCGAGATCCCCAAAACAGCCTCACTCAGACTGAGAGATGTTCCCAGGCCAAACTCAGTTTGGTCTTGTTATATAATAATGTCCAACATTGTGACTTTTTTGTTAAGACTTCAGTGGGGTCTTGCTTTATTCATTTTGATGCACCTGTAGTTGTAGGGGCTGGACAAAAGAGAGGAACAGGGAACTTAAAAATGCTCCAAAATGTTGTGAACATACTTTTTATTGTTGTGAATTATGATGCTCCAAAGCCCCAGTACGGTTGTATATAAAGTAGGTGTAATCAATGTGTAGTACTACTGGCCTGATGAGGACCCTGTGTTTTAAACAATAGGTCTAATCAAATAAAGGTTTACAGTAAAACAGATTGCTCTGCCTAAGAATGCAGAGGAAACATTGTGTTGTTTGCAGTCCCATTAATAGTAATTGACTCTTTTCCACTTTTACAACTCTTCATACTCCTTCAGCTGCTTCTCCATACAGATTCAACCAATCAAGGCAGTTTAGCTCCCAGCCTTTAGTGTATTTTGCATCCTTCAACTTCACAGCAGTTTTACAACTACTCATTCTGCTTCAGCTGCTACTGCAAACAAATAAAAGCCAGCGAGGCAGTTTAGTGGCAGCTTGTCAACAAACCTTGAAATGTTCCAATCTTTCATACATTATTGGTATTATTCAACGCAGCTTTTAAACATCCAGCAATCACACTGCAATTTCTTCAGAAATGGCATTCTCTTGTTGTCTGTTCTAAACTCTGCATGGGGTGGATGGTCAGGATAAAGTCCAAGCATCAGCTCTGACCCCAGCTCACATCACTAATGTGACTTTTTAAGTTGCACCTTTTACACTAATGGAAGGGGCAGCAGAGGGAGCGAGTTGAAAAAATATGATGCAATAATGAGGCAATAATTCAGTATCATTGTTAACTGACAGGGGAATCCTATTGTGATAATACAGTATCATAAAAACAAAATCACAAAAAAACTACACTACATTTTTCACTCCACGTAACTGGACACTTCAACATTTGACTGATGTTACTGTTTGCTGAGAACTGTGTCTCAGTCAGACCTATCAAACGGACTATAATTTGATATCCAAATGCAGGGAAAGTTGCTCCTTTATCATTAGTATATACTATTGAGGGCAAGCTATCAAGGTCAGAAAATCATTTGTCATTTAATTCCTCTCTTTATACTGGCAGACAAAGAAACACAGACTGCAGAGAAATAGGTAAGATGTGATTTTTTTCAGATGTGATATAAGCAGAAGAAATAATGCGCTGGCAGATCGGATGAAGCGGCATTTAAGCCTGACTGAGTCACTGTGGGGTTTACAGTTCTGGACACCCCTCCTCCCCCCTCACAATAAGCAGGGGATTGCCATGCATGGGAAAAGAAAGGCAGCGGGGCTACTGTACAGAACAAAAGGCTCCGTGCGTAAAACTGCGCATGAGTACTGCCGCCATGCACGTGTTGTGAAAGCAGAGCGATGTCAGCGAACAACAATGTGTTTTCATTCCAGCTCCCTTTAAAATGACAATTAAACATCGCAGCGGGACAGAAACCATCTGCTCTCGTCGTGCACTCCAAACCATCTGCAGCACGAATTCATCAAATCCGATAATCGCGTTATTATAACTTAAAAGAAATAAGAGCAAAAATGCGACACATGACGAGAGGACTGGTTGAGGATGGAGGGTGATGCTGCGATCCCCTCAGTGCCATCATCGCGTTGCATCAGCACAAACAGACAAAGAGCTGTGATGCCGCGGATGTCACCGCTCCTCAAAATGCTGTATCACCGCATTAATGGCAGCATCACTCACTCCCTTATGATTTCAGGCACCTCATCGCCGAGTCAAACACGTGGCGACTGAACAATGGCATCCCAAAATAAACACATTTATTCCGCCTTCTCATTCTGTCAAGATAGAGCTGTGCCTGCTGGAGCTCCGTGCACACATGCTTCGTTTTATTCCCCGACAGTCTCAACAAAGCAAACGCTGAACACTGAGATGAAGCTTGCCAACCGATTGTCTTTGTAAAACTTCGTCAAAAACACACACGAGCCACATTTAATATCTGACAGGACGTTAATGGATCGTATGAATAACAGCATGTGTTATCACAGCGGTCGGGTAAATGTTTTTTTTTTTTTAAAGAAAAAACAATCTCAAAGGTTTCCTCTTTTATTTTTCATACCGACTTGTATCACAGTAACCTATAATTCACCACTACACCACTACATAATAAGACTGACAGGACTGACTAAGCCACTACCGCAGCACCCATTCACATGACAATGCAGGACCGCGCGTAAAGGCGCAGCTGTTATGTTCCAGTCACCGCTCGAGTTAAAAATCACCTGTGTGTTCTTTTATTCTCGCCAGAGTGATGGCAGCCGGGCTTTGCTCCTGATATTTGTCACATAAGGGGTTAATAATGTTAATGAAAATATGGGTTCTTAAACGACACCGTCGAGTGATTGATTCCATTGGCTGCCGGAGCGAATAAGGCTCGTCCTTACACAGCAAATATTGTGATGATTTTTTTTTTTTTTTTTAAGTGGATTAATGAGGAGGTGTGATGGACGATGATTTCAGATTGGATAAGGCAGGAAAGATTTTGTAATTCACTGTATTATAAAAAATAATAACGATAATTATACTGACATTAATAATGGCAATAATAATACACGCTCAGCTTCAAATTAATTGCATGGATCTACATGGAGTGACTGAGGGAGGCGTTTAATGACGCTGCAAGTGACAGCTTCTTTATGGAGCATTTGTCCCGCAGCGGCGGCGGCATGCCTGACCCTCCGCTGGGATCACCAACGCATCTACTTCGCACAAACAGAGAAAGGGGAGCGCACACGGCGTATTGACTCAAAGCATAACAGGATGTGGTACTGAGTTGAGTTTCACTCCCGAACCCGCGTTCACACCCCAACACATTACACCCTCCAATATTCGCACCACCGCCGAGCTTTCAAGATTCATGCATGCGGTTTTTCTGCCTTTTCTATAAGTGACTTTTTCCATATCTCACAGGGAGGGCTCTCCCGGCTGAGCCCACTTACACAAGTTTGCAACTCGGGTCTGAGAGCATCAAAAATAGGCTGAGATTGACAAACGATGAGCTCATAGAAATAGCACAGAGAACTACTGGTGATAGAAGGCGAAAAGACGAGAAGAAGCGTGCTCACCTTTTACTTTCTATTCCGTCGTATTCCAGCCCTTTTGTCCGTTTCCCACATTAAGTTCTCTCACATGATGACTCGCTTTGTCGTTTCCGCAAAGCCTCCCGACTGCAGATGGGTGACTTCTTCTCCCGCCGCTGCAACTCGCTAATTTCTCACTTACATAAAAAAAACAACGTCTGTGATTCTACGGTCTGTTGTTACGACTGCGCGCGCGCGTGTGTGTGTGCGTGCTGATCCAGGCGGCGTGCCGCTCCGTCTCCGCTGTTCGTTCCACTCGACTGGAACGCCTACTCTCAGTCGCTACATTGTTGACATTCGGCCGCTGACGTCACTCTATCCCCTCATTCACAACATCGTTAGCGCGGTGCGGCTTTGCGTTGGTGCCGTCGGGAAGCGCGCGCGTACTCTCTCAAATGTGCGCAGCGGAGCTTGGAGAATGGCACTACAGGCGGGGAGCTCAAGTCTCTCCCCTCGTGCTCGCGGGTTCGGCGGCCTAGCTCCCCCTCTCCCTCCCTCCCTCCCTCCCTCCACCTCCCCCCGGTGCACACAGCAGGACTATGACGGAGGAAGATGTCACACGAGCTGCAGACGCAAACGGGAAAACACATTCAAACGACTTGGTCAATTTAGTCAACTTATTTTTGAGTCAAACCACATTACATCATTATTATCTTCAGTTATTATATTGTTTTCATTCCCCGAAACTCCCGCACAGTGTTCAGTGTTCACAGTGTTCAGTGTTCACAGTGTTCAGCAGGATTTTAGCAACAACGTTTCGGTACAAACAAAATCAAGATAACCTGATGGTTATGATGATGATGATGATGATGATAATAATAATAATAATAATAATAATAATAATAATAATGATAATAATGATGATGATAATAATAATAATAATAATAATAATAATAATAATAATAATAATAATAATGATAATAATAATATCATCATCCTTTTATTTCTTAACTTTTCCACGTTACAGTTTCTCTGACAGTTGTTTCCTTTATGGGTAACTTATGACTGTTATATTTTCTGTTTCCATCGGGCACACCTTGTCATCATGGGAAGTATTCTTCAGAGGTCCTGTGGTTCATGTCTGATGACATGACCACAGCTGTCTCATGAGTGGCTCCTGTCTGTATTATGCTTGATTTGCTCTGTAGCGTTTACTTGCCGCTGCCAGATGAAGATCTCTGTGTTTGCTCGTGTCAGAATTTACTATGTTTGGATTTTAACAACTGACACAAAATGAAGGTTGATCCAGGCTGTTTCCTGGCAACAGAATGCCATTAAGGAAATTATCCCAACCTAGGAGTGGCATGACAAATCTGAAGGGTGGTAAGATGATAGGATGAACAAGATGGGAAAGAAGAAAATACAGTTTTACTTCATCAGGCCTCTAAAAGCTAAAGCGGTTAGCGTGCATCCCGTCAGAAGTGGGTGTACGAGCTCAACCTGGGATCCTGCGATTCAGGAGACTTTGATTTCATTCAACTAGCTGAATAAAGACATATTACGTTTTCTCTCAGTAGTTTTTTTTACATTTTAAATTTAAGTCCCCATCTACTTCAGTTGTTTAGGAGAATGCTGCAATGCTCCACAAATGTTTTGTGGACTACACAATTTCACCCGACTTTCCATCTGCTTGGGGGTGAAAAAATAATGACTGAAATGTCATTTTTCAGTGAACTGTTCCTTTAATGTATACTGTAGTGGGCCAAATTTATTTCATTTACCAAACCCAACAGACATACAGCTGGACTTTTGTGGCCTCAAGGGGTCTAGTTACCCACTTTGCAGTCTCTGTGATGAGTGCTCATGCATGTCTGGGTATAAAGAGCGACAAGCCAGAGAGGTGTGGTACCAGTGACTTGTATGGTACAATACATTTGGAAGGACTCTGTGCAGAAATCCATCTTCCCTGGGTTTTGATGTACTAATGGTAGTGATTGCACATGGTGAAGAACCAGATATGTGGGGGCTAATTTCTAAGTCGAGTAGTGAAAACAGACCAAAGCAAACAAGCAAACATAAACGCACATGCATGATGCTAAATGAGCAGATCGAGAGGTGGGAGGGAGGTAAGCTGGAGAGCGCTGTTCAGCTTAAACATCGGCTATGTGAGGGAGGCAGGGGTTTTGTTCTGGAAGGAGCTCACATCCTATTTGGACAAGCGAACACTCACAGGAGATGTTTTAATTCCTAATGTAAAAACTACCCCCGGGGAGTTTGCATGTAATTATGAATTATCACAGTACAGCAGACAGCCCTTCTTCATAGCAGCCGTCACTTTTCACTGGATATTCCATGAGTGGCAATCAAAGAGCAGCCAGTGTGTTGGTGCATGCATTAAACCAGTGATTTGAGATGGTGCTGCTGCTGACATCAAAACAACACCACCAACAGGCATTTTTTATTGGCATGGACAAAGCATCAAAGTGAGGGAGATCCAGAAAATTAAGGAATTGTGCATACTATATGCAGGGGGGTGATGATGCCATTTCATGATGATGAGTCGGGCCACTGAGAAAATACAACGTAAAAAAGTGAGGCTGAGAACAAGTTTGCAGTCTTTAACACACAGGAATTCTTATTTAATGAGGCACAATTATAATGAACCAACATAATGAAGAAATATATGAGCAGAGGAATCAAAGTATGCCCTCATTGGAAGACAGTCTGACTGAAATTCAGCTTAATCTTAAGATAAAACAATCATATAAAATATACCTGCTATATATATTTGTTTTGACTTGTGTACTTATTGCAACAATCAACACTAAATCATTTAAATTTCATTTAGGTCTCTACAGTAACACCACACCCTATATTGGTGTTCACCATTGGATTAAAGTACTGACAGTATAATGTCAGTGCTGCTGATTGGTGCAATATCTGTGTGGGTGACCACTAACAACAGCTGGTTACATAACTTCTTGATAAAAATCTTGATCTTGTTATCGCTACTCTGTTATTGCTTATCGGAACAGAGTGTGAAAGAGCTGCCAGTGGCTTAGCAAGTGTACATCGGTAAAAAGTAACATCTTGTTGAAATCAGCGCTAATGTTAGGTACGCTAACTAGCTCCAGCTCCAACTTGGAATACAAATTTAGGGGGTCCTCCAGCGTGCTGTTGCTGTCATATCATAACTACAAAAAAAAAACAAAAAACAGACTCTTGAAACTTGGTCCCTCTCAGTCTCAGTCACCTCCTTATGTATAAAACTATTTTGTTATGTAACAGCCATTAGCAATACATAGCCTACATCTTCACAATACCTTCTCTCTTAGCACTGTAGTGCAGTTTTTAAGACACCCACAGCTTTGATCACTAACAATTGATAGTTAACTGTATGTGGACTGAGAAATGGGTGAAAAAAAGCTTTTTCAATCAATATTCATGGGCTTTAGGATATATTTTGATATGACTGAAGCTGAAAATGGAACACAAATATGTCCAGAAATGATTTTATGGTCTTTTGGAAAATAAAAAAAATATACGCAATAGCATTATAGTTTGTCAATTTCACAAAAAGTGTGGATAATTCACATTTCAGTTAGACTTAAAAATGCTGCTTTTATAACAGACAGTAGCGCCATTTGCTTAATCCAAATGGTACTTTTTTATGTGCAAAGTCAGTTTACTTCTAAGAACTCAGATGACAGGTACAGATTTCATTGCAGCCTGCACACTGTAACTTGAAATTAATATGCATTACTCATAATTTAAAAGTCAAATGTGACAGAAAAAAAACTGAGGTGCCCTGAAATAAGGAGCTAAATGCCAAATAAAAAGTAAAGCACGAAAGGAGAAATGCAATCTGTCAAGGGGTTATTTTTTGAGGGTCCAGAGACACAGTTTGACAATCCACTAGCTAATCCCCCAGATTAGTGAAGGTATTCATATTCATAATCATCCACTCAGAAACCTTTGGGACATCTGAGGGTTTTTAATTCTGAATCCCAAAGTGAAGGGGCTCCAAAGCTGGGCTGGGGGCCTTCAGCAGGCAGGAGCAACCCCGTGTCTAAAGGGGCTGGGAGATGAGCCTCGACCCCCTTTTGTCTCAGTGCAGTACATTCACAGTCAACATCTTGCTCATGCTTCCAATGCTAAATGCGCTAAATGCATGAGGACAATTTAATTACAGAGTATAGACTCCCTGCACACACACACACACACACACACACACACACATGCATAGACACAGAGTGAGCACTGGCATTCCTGCACTCAATGACCTCTCCTCGAGGCCTTTTCAAGAAAGGCGGCTGACTGAAGTTGGGTGGCGGAAAAGAGGGGGAAGGCGTGGGGGATGAATGGGGTGGTGGTGGGGTGAGGGGTTGAAAGAGTCTACAGAGCAATGGCATTGGCCTAGCCTTCCCGCTCAGCGCTCTCACCGTGGACAAACACTGTGTTCTTATGTCAGGAAGTCTAATTAGACTTAATAAAAGCAGCATGTGAAACGTCTGCCGTTCCTCCATGACAGAAAGAGGAAGCTCCATGCAGCGGGAGGCCCGGTGGAAATTCTGAAACACCCTCAGTGTAAAGACAAGGCAATGATGGGGATTGGGCAACAAAGGTGGAATGTTATTGTTTGGTTGATCGGTGTCAGAGGAAAATGCGTCCCGTCATGCATGCATCACTGAGAAGCAACGGATGATTGCTGCAGGAATGTTTCCTAAAACCCAGAGAAAGTTAACAATTCCTCACGTCTCCCTCATCTCAAAGTCAATGGCTTTTTGGTTGGATTCTTCAAGTAAGGTCTGTGGATAACACAAGCTTAAGAGATTTTCACGTTTTGTTGTACTGCATAAAAAGTGTTTACGTGTCTTAAAAAAGGTGGTTGATAACAAGTGTCTAAATGAGACCACAGAGGCTGTCGGGGACATTAAACGTCATCACGCTCAACACGTTTTGTTTTGTTTATAGCCTAACGTTAGCCTTTTACTTCATCTGGGAAGATTCTTTTGGCTCAACAAGACGTGTAAGTATAATAAATGTATGTTTGCCACAGAGCTTATTTTCTGCAATAATCCAAAATCCAATAATAAAAAATCCCATATGCTCTCTATCGAGGGAACTCGGCTGATGCTAACTTCCGGGTTATCTTACAAAAATATGTCATCCCTGCCACACTGTATTTAGCATGTCCATTCAACTCACTTGTTACTTTTTAACCAAGCGTGCAGACACAACACTCTGCTAATCCTGTTCTCAGACACAGTATGTCCAACATGGCTATCAGCTGTATTTGACAGGGGACAGATTGAGGTACTTAGTCTCAAAATATTCAATTTCTAATGGCATAATTATATAGCTATTAATTTTAAATTCAATCAGATTTTTTATGAGATCTCTCACTGTGTGATGAACTCCTTAATACAGTTAATGCACCTCTCTGTACAGAAGAACTGGTACCGGGGAATTGTCTTTATAAGTCATTTTATCCTATGTTTATTTATATTATTTTATGAGTTTCATCCAACACACCATCATACCTTAATGATTAAATAGGTCGATTGCCAGTGACTCCAAAAACAACATACATCCCTGTTCTCTTTTCCCCATGCAGCTGCAGCGTACAGCGACAGGTGAACTGGACCTACATCGTACGCTCGCAGTTTGGTTAGGTGTAGGAAAACACTGTGGTTTGGCTTAAAATACCTGCGTTGCGTACATAACTTTAGTTATGTTATGTAGCGTACGTGATGTTGGATGAAAGTCCATGGCTTGTTTGAACCAGCCACCCATCCAGCCCAACCTCCTCCCTACACAGACTTTGTCGCTTTTCGTACTACTCCGCCTGATTTCCTCCTTTGCTGCTGTAATTCTTCTGATGAGGTCAGGCTGGATTTGTCTATTAAAAACGCCGATTGCTGCATGAGAATTAAGAAAAAATATACTTAAGTCAAGACAATTAGTTTGTACTGGATTATTTGACTGATTTGGCCTGATAGGACTCAATAGCAACAAAAACAAAGATAATATGGAGATTTGTTTACTTTTTGTGTCATTTTCCACACAGATTTTCCGTTCTCATGCAGACTCTTCTCCACAGCACTACTGAGTGACAAAGTCAGATGAACACATATTACTATTGAGGATGGGTTAGATGAAACATGAAATTTGCAACATCTTTTTTTTGGTGATCATTTGCACACAGACACACAGAAGCACAGCTGCTTCGTCAGGAGCCTGTCTGCACAGAGGAAGAGTCATTATTAAAGCGCCCATGAGAGTCATTTGCAACACGTTATGGAGTAACAGTATATGACAGGTTTATACAATTCTGTTTTTCTTTATTCAACAATTTGGAGATTTCACAAGGCTTTTCATCCATACAGTCAGTTTATATCCAGAACAGTTCAGTAAATGTGCACTGTGAGCAAAAACAGGCACATGTATAATCCTGCATATGCTCAACACAGTGACTCATAAGAAAAGTGTTCACAGCAAATCCTAAAAGCATGAAAACAGCCTTCCTCAGAATGAGAGACACATCGGTCAAAGAGTCATCACTTCAAGAGCGAGGATGACTCATTTCCAAGTGATTCATCAGGGTTTGCGGTCACCCAGATAGGATCGCCAGCCAAAAAGTACTTCCACGAATTTGCTGGCTAAGGGGAGCAGCAAGTCCAGGCAGAGGCAGAAAGACGTAAATGCAGCAGCGTTGTCAGCCAGTGAGCCGGCATGTGACCCAAAGCCAAATGCCTTTGATTACATCAATTACTGCGAGTCTGACGGGGCCTCAGGGAGCGATCTAACCGCCATTCATAACAGAGGCTGCCACAGAACCACCTATCAGGCTCAGGTTACCTTCAGCTCCTCATTCCTCAACAACACATACAAACACACACATTGTCACACATGAAAGAAAACACACAAGCAATGCACTTTTCAAACCCGCATGTCTTAATACCATGTCAATACATTCACACATGCACGCACACGAAACAGACACTGAGGCTCATTTAAACCTCTTCAGCTTGATGAACAGTTACATTGTCTACTAAACAGCTCAAATGTTACAAAAATCTATTTATTCCAACACACAGTATCTGATGCTTATACTGTGTGAAATAAGATATTCAAATACAAGCTGCAGAACAGAAAGACATTTTGTTTGATATTTTTATTCCTTTTGTTTTTTACACTTCTGTCTGCCGACTGTCTCCTTCTGTTCCAACATTCTTTTTAAAGAGCTTTAAAGTTATAAAAATACACTTTCCCCTCCTATTGACCACATTTTTGTATCTCCCAGCTCCAAAATGTCGCTGAAATTAAATGAGACTTAATAATACACACTTATGCTAATCAGTGATGCAATACATTTGAGTTTTTTCCTGTCAAAATATATATACTTGGATATGGTCTGTTTAGTATATTTGATGACTCCATACGTAAATGTCTAAATTGTAAATATCAGATGTTCTGTGTCTTACTGTAAAAACACAAACTCTCAAAATAAATAAATGAAACCATACAGCAAAGTGCAGTGACACTCTTCATTTTGTCTTCACTTCATTATTTACAAAAAATACAGCATATTTAGTAAATACATGATTTTAAAAACTGACTTCTGTGTCAGTTGACATGTTTTCTTGTTACCTTTTGTAGAATTGACAGTCACTACCTCTGTATTCATGAAGCAATCTTTGATTACAACGATGACAAAAAGCTAAATGATCGTCCTTCTGCTGTGTCCGTTTCAGTACGACACAATAAATGCACAAAAAATAGCAAAACCTTAACGATGTGTTGTATTTCACTTCATTTCTTTGTTTGAATTGCTTTTTTTAAAGACATTTCAAATCTTCCATACTCATGTTCTCACTTTACATGTATTCAAACACAGGACTGCATGTTTTTATGGCTGCATCATCCCACCCAGCGCACATTTTCCTGGAATTCACATCTTCGGTATCTCTGGAAACATTTAGAGCTCCACAAGAATTTAAAATCAAATTCTGCAGGTTTGAACAAAGTTTGTCAACATGAGTCATCGGTGGGTCAGTGAGGCTGGGGGGTTAACTTTTGAAGTCATTTTCTTTCTCTGCGTGTCGTAGAGAGGTCAGCAAACAAAGACTTTTATAATACAGTAAAGCCTATTCTCTGTGTATTTTTGGTAATTTCTCAGGGAGTAATGCATGGATTTTGATTGTAAAAAATCAGGTGCATGTAGGTGGTTGGTGTCTATGCATGAATACAATTTGATGCAGATCCTAATTCAAATCTTTAATTCTTCCCTCTATATTGCTTTGTTGTCCTAGTGGCTGGCTGTTATCTGGTGTTTTTAAATGATGGTTAAGCACTTATGGGTGGTTCAAAACGTTGAGTGATACAGGGCTGTCAAGTTTGGTATTGGATTAGAATTGATTGAACTGTTGGGCCTTGGTGGAGGTATGCACTCTACTGAGAGCCATTTTAGCTAAAATATGTGCTTCTCTCTAATGCAGCATGTAGTCTGCAAAAAAACATGATAACTAAAGTAAGTAACCAATGTAATGGAGTAAAACTACAATAGAAACTACCACTACTGGAATGTAGTGGAGTGGAAGTATAAAGTCAAAATGGAAATACTCAAATAAAGTGCAAGTACCTCAGAATTGAACTTAAGCACAGTACTTGAGTAAATGTATTGATTTAGCTACCCTGGGTATTTTTGGGCGTTAATGATTTTGGAGAAAGGACTGAGCTGGTGGCTCGCCATCTCAAAGCATCAGTATTTGACAACCTTGGAATGAGAATCAACAATCAACCATCTTCCTCCAGATTGGCTTACTGCACCTTTGAGTAGCGTGTTGTTGACTGTGAGGATGAGGCTTCAGCAGAGAACAACCATATTTTGACCATATTCCAATAGTTTTGGAAGTATATCAAGACAGATATAGTGGTTGTGCTTGCACATTTGCACATCATAGTAGAGTGGACTATTGGCCTTGGTGGAAGTCTGGGCTCTCTGAATGCTCTTCTTGTTCTTAATGTTTTATGCATGATTTCAGACATATTTGGTTCTTTGGCAAACTTGTGTAGATCGTGGAGTAAAATTCCGAACAATGCTGGAGTGCACAACATTCTGTACATTTGTAATGATGAACCCACTGCTGGGTTGAAAGGTTAACAGACAGAAAATAATGGAATGCTGCAAAAGAACCCAGGTGCAAGAACCCACCTCCCAGTGTGTGTTCTCTGAGGAACTACTATTTGGCTGGCTGAGTGGAGGGAACTGCAGGGTCAATCCTCGCCTCCGGCTTACAGCAGGATCCATCTCAGGGACTGAGCTAGTTTGCAGCTCTCTCCATGCCTCGGAGATTAAAAGGTAAAAGCCTGAACCTCCGCACATGACAGGTTGTCATTGTGTGTTTGTCAGGTGTGTGTACGTGTGCATGGCATGCATGTATGTGGGCGGTGAGTTGGAGAGTTGCAGAGTTCAGTTAGGTGGAAAGCCAGTTTCTTGGCACATAAATACAACCATATCTTTTTTTCCACAAGCAAATTGGGCTGTGTGTTCTGATGGGAGGGCTTTATGTCTACGGGCTGCTGTAAATCCCTCAGGAGAGAATCTGAGGAAGTCTAAACAAACAAATATATAATCTTAAAGTGGAGATTATGTCACAAAATTGAAGGCACAAGTGTTTTTAAGGCAGATCTGATGTTTTTCAGACTGCCTCCTACATATCCTGCAAACACCACAAAGTGTCATAACCAACGAAAAATGATAGCACAGTATTCTAAAACATATCCCGAATTTCTATTTTTGTCAAATATTGCCACAGTTGTGACCAAACTTGTACTAAAGCTGCACTAATCAATATATTTGTATGAGTGATGGATCAAATAATAAATCAGTATTAAAATGAAAGGAGTCACTCACAGATAGTTATCACCCTCTGCAGAGCATTTAACCTTTTTAAGCTCACTTTTTCAACCAACATCAACCATGTATTCAGCAGCAGCGGGCAGCTGAAAAACCCTAAATGAGCCCACTATACACTACCTGCCCTGCACCAAACAGCAGACACACACAGTTAGTGCTACGGCTGGTGAACATGTGGAGAAGAGAACAGAAAAGGAGGGCGACTTACATTCATCAGGTGACCAGAAACAGGACTTCAAATGAATGCTATACGTTTCTTTGTGTCTGCTTTGTAAGTTGGTGTGAATGATCATGTTTGTCATCACTTGTTTTCAGCGTGCTCTGCAGCTCCCAAGTGGCTGTTAAATATAGAAATGCAGCTTTAAAGCCCCACTCCACAGTATTTTGGCATTTTAATATTTCATATTTTTCTGAGCCATTTCCTGACAACGTTGATGAGCCAAAGATTTTTGACAAATCATTCTGAACTCTCGTTTATAAAATGGAACAATGACTGTAGAGCTGTAGAGTCACTGGCAGCCGTTGGCTCAAGTGTATCTGGTGTTAAGAGTAGCGTTGATCACAGCAGAGGGAGGACAGTACAGTGCAGCTTACAGTTTGACTATGAATAAGCTCTGCAGCTCCTCAATACCCAAGAAGACCTTATATTAATGTGCCCACAATCGCTATCCATGCTAATATGCATGCTATCAATGTCCATGCTAATGATGTTGATCTTACTAGAACAGCAGTCTGGCTGTGATGGTAATGGATTACATACGACTAGTAACCATGCCCCCATTCTCTGTTCATGAAAGAAACAGTGGCTGTAGTGGGGCTCAAACTTTTTCAGATAATTTTGGTTTGAAATTAATTATTTGAGTTACATTTTGGTTAACTTATGATAATGGGTCTCTCGCTCCCCTCGCCAGATTTTAGGTATCAACAGCATTTGAAGATATTCCAGAAAGAGAGTTCAATAATGTTTTGGTCACTGTAGAATTAATCATTTGTTCTGATTTATTGTTCGGAAAAAAAGGAAAATACCTCTATAATGTCAGTAGTGGAAGACTGACCTGGCTAAAATCTGTTATTGTAATAAAACCTAACATCACTCTGTGTAGCTGCTTTAATCAGATTCAGGATGTGCACAGTAGACACTGTGTGTGTGTGTGTGTGTGTGTGAGAGAGAGAGAGAGAGAGAGAGAGAGAGAGAGCTGGAGAGTGCTGGCGAGTGAGTTTGCAGTGGGACAGTGCGACAGCCTGTTATTATGGCCCATGTGACTGACAGCGTGTGGGCGAGAAGGTAATTGCTGAAGTATGCCTGCGGTGACGAGGGCCTTCAGGGGAGCGGATGTTCAGCAGACTGAGGCACGCAGAGCACACACACAGAGGCACAGCGAGCCCAGAACTGATGACTCATCTCTCACACCCCATTCACTCCTGTTTGTTTACTCCACTCATCTACAGCCTAAAGCCTGAGTGGTGACAGACAGCGAACTGTCACCCAATGATTGGGCCGTCTTAAAGGATTTCACCTGTTTAGACTTCAGCACAAGCAGCTTAGTTAGATCCAGGTTCACTTCCCATGTAAACAGCCTGCAGAGCAGGCAGACTGTAAGCTTCTGTTTACTGGACTGAGTAGAGTCAGACACAGGCTAAATTTACTAACTGCACTCTCAACAACAGAGGCTCTGTAGTGGCTGTAGTACATCGAGGATTAGACTGCTGGACATTATTTATTACATTTTATTATTGTTATGTGTTTTTATGTGGGGAAATATATCTAAAATATGTCCACTTGATGGAATAATGAAACCATAAACATGATATTGCTTCAATAAAGAGCTGGAATATGTTGATAATACAAAGTGCTGTCGATCGTACAGTACAGTGTCAAAACATTTGGGGAAAATGAAAGGGTTAAGAACTTAAAGGGTCAGTTCACCCAAATCATAAAAATACCTCTGGTGGTATATAACCATGTAGATAGTGTGGGTTTTATCTGTCCATGTTTTCAGATATATGTCAGATTTCTTGTCCACCCAGTGGCACAGCGTATGCTCAAGCAGGGCAGTTAAAATGTTTGTAGATGAATTATTTAAAGCTGCAATAATGACATTTTTTATATCAACAAATGATCAGATTATTGCGTAATGTGTCACTTATAGTAACTGGTGGTGGAATGTAACCAGGTACTATATTTAAACTGGCAATAAACAAGTTTTCTGCCTCAACGTATTATAATGAAATAAGCGCTGATCGCACAATGTAATGGAAATAGAATAATGAAACTATCGTTGTTTACATTGTTCACCTATAAACCTCACGATTGCTATACAGTTTTGTCTGCCACCGGGTACGCTCAAAATCGATCCAATAATCTGTCGACCTGTATTGTACCCATATTGTACCCATACTGAGGCCTGAAACTGCAAAAATAAAAAAATAAAAAATAAATAAATTGCTCAATAAATCAATCAACATGCCATTAAATGCACCAAAAATAAATGTAGGCATTAAATTATGTATAAAATGTGACATACACTGATATATCTGTCTGAATTTTCCTCTGCATTTACTTACCTTCATATTAATTCAACTTTATTTACTTTCCCATTTATTTTTTTATTTCATTTATTCATTTTTCAGTCCTCCATAATTGTATTTAGTTTATACATACATTCACTTGTACTTATGAAAGTACATTTATTGAAAGAAAATTACTTACATTTAACATCAGCTACTTCAAGAGTCCTATTCTTATGGGTCACTTTCACTTTTGCCAAAGTAATATTTAAAGTCTCTTTAGCCTTTAGCTCTTTAGCCTATTTGAGGTCTTTATTTTACTGTTTCAGGAGAGCAAACTCTGTTAACTGATGCACCAACAGCAAACAGACACATGTAGAGATTAGCTGGTGAGCAGGGGGAAGCATTCAGCTGCTAAAAGGAGAGTCAATATTGGACTAATGTTTGAAACAACCATGACTCCAAAGGAATGCTACTGTTCCTGTGTGTCTGCAGGGTGTATGTAAGTAGGCAACTGTTTGCTAACATGTAAGGTTGTAATATATCAATGTTGTGTTTACAGATTGTTGTGCTGCCCTCAAGTGGCCCACTAAATTGAGTTGGGGTGAATAAATACAGTGGATCTGAAAAAACAGAATACATAAAACAATGCCAGTAATATAATAACAATGGAGTCACAGAGCTATACAATCATTTTCCTGAAAGATAAATCATCTTTGAATATCCCTGATGTTGTTTCACAACACTACCTGCAGTTGGGGAGGTATTTCAGATTCTTCTATCCATGTGGATCACAAGTTAAGATTTTCAACCCATTTTGCAAGCTGCAACTCATATTTCCCAGTTTAAGATGTATGAAATACTCAGCTCCTTATATGTAAAACAATAACCAAACAGTCATTTATAATGTCACTTTCAATTCTTTAATATTCTCATAATAATGATTGTTTTATATATTTCTTTACTGAGAATTTATTGTAACACATGAGGCTCAAACATCACATTGACTTCCCTGGCTCTGATTTGTGACGCTGTCATACGCGCTGTTAAAACAGTACATAGCTGATTTGTGGGGGTGCAGCGTTAGTCTGAACAGTCATATCAGGATTCATACAAACCTGACTTTACTCTAATGTGACATTAAAGGAAAAGTTCACCCAAAAAGGAAAAAACAGTCATTATGTACTCACCCCCATGCCGATGGAAAGTCAGTTGAAGTTTCGTAGTCCACCAAACATTTCTGGAGCTGCAGAGCAAACCAGTGATGCAGCATTCTGCTAAACAGTTGAAGTAGCTGGGGACTCGTTTTAAAATGTAAAAAAACTCAGTGTAATCCAAGTCTCCAGAAGCCCTAAGATCCCAAACTGATTTGAAAAGATGTCATTTCCACCTTCTTTCAACAGAAATCCTCGCTGTAGCTGCTGAGCTCAGAGCGTTAGCGCACATCCCTTCTGAGGTGGGTGCAGGAGCTCGACCATGTAAAGCATGGAAAAAGTGTCTTTTCAAATTAATTTGGGATCTTGGGGCTTCTGGAGACTTAGATAACTGTATGGAGCAATTTAATGTATTTTACGGTTGTATTTTTTACATTTATTTTTTACACACCCGACTTCCCATAGCCATGGGGGTAAGTAAATAATGACTGACTTTTTGTTTTTGGGTGACCTTTACCTTCAATATTAATAATCAATCATAATTTTGAATTGTATTTATAATTGAATAACTAATGAATTAATCCTGGGTATGATGGTTTTGGTGCTGTGTTGAATTGCACAAAAATATGAATTGAAAACATCGGATCAGTGCAGTTGTTAAGAATTGATGCATGCATGAAGGCAGCTTCAGTGTGTATGGGGCATGTTATTATTAGCTTGCCATTTTAACTTGCAAACTGAATTCACAAATTGCACCTCCAGACCTACAAACCTCGAGCCAAACCAGTGAGTAAATAAAGCCCTCATGACATTTGACTGTTTATTTGTTTTCCCTCGACCGTTGTTTGTGGAAAACTGTGCGGGTTGATGCAGGCTTTGTGTTTACATGGCAAGAAACTGACTTGCTGTTGGTTTGAACTCCACCGCCTGCCTCCCACAGTCAGTTCCACCGGCTGCTGTAGAGATGCTGTAGTGTAAATAGCTTCAAACCCTACAGTATTACAGTAGTACAGTAAGACATTTTGTAATATCTAACATTAACACAAATTTAGAGTCCTTCCCACCCTGAATAAACTCTAGTTGACACACAGTCTTGCACATTTTGCTTATAAAATGTCAAATTTTGTCAACCAAATGTTTTGTCAACCACCTCATTTTCCAAATGAGAAAATGAGGTGTAATTGATGCAGTGTACCAAAGGCATTTTCTTTTCCTTTGTAGTGCTGCTCTCATCAAATCCCACTCATTCTGTCCTGAACCTAAGGGCATCTGGGAAGAAGATGTTCATTTACGGTAATGCACAGCTGCCTCACCTCTTACTCATGCAGCATGAGGCAGCAGCACGCTGTCTGCTGCGGTCAGCTGTTCAACATTCAACACATCACAGGCAGGTGTTTCATTGACTGTGGTGATAAATACAGAAATACAACTCATCTGGAGCCCCCATGTAATGAGCCTGTTTTAGCAATGCACTCCCATACTATGCATGACTATATTAGACTGCACAAACCACCCCCTTTACTTTGAGTTTGAAACTCCTCCCTCAGGTCATAGATTTAGAGTTCCCCAGTTCAAGCGCAATAGGAGTAAAAACTCCGTAACCCTGCTTAATCTGCATATGTAATACAGTATTTTAGAGAATGTTTTGTTCGTGTGTATATTCAATGTACAGGAAACATTTTTGTACTTTTGCTTTTTGTATTTGCGTGTTTTTTATCTTGTGCCCCTGACTGCAAATCAAGTTTCCCATCTGGGATAATAAAATGACTGAACTGAACTGAACTGAACTGAACTATGTACTCACTTACTGTATGTACTCATTTAATATTATCATTATTCCAGATACTTCCACATAGAGAAACACCAAAATGTTCAGCTTCTGTATGACTTCCTCTTGTGTACTTCCTTCAACAGTTGTTTACCAAGGCAATTAATGATTGTTATTAATTTATTAATTAGAATTAGTTATAATTAAACTGACACTTCAACTCCTTTCAACACATTGGCTTCAGCTGACACTAGATTAGGTTTTAGGTTCCTGTTCTCCTTCTAGCACTTTCTCTTCAAATATCACTTCAGCTTCTCACAGTGCCTTAACAGCAACCTAAAACCTAAACCTAAAAGTGAAAAATCGTATTTTTTCTGACCTCCAGCCATTCAACCTCTCACCCGCCCTGCTGCTGTGATGTAGTAGTAGTGTACTGTGGGGTGTGTCAGTACACTGTGACATCACTGTGGTTACAGGTGTAACAGAGAGGAGAGACAAGCACCGATTTCCAGCCTAGTTCGATTTATGTCAGTGCCTCTGTTTCAACTGCCACTTTAACTTCTTTAAGTTTTCTCTCTCATTCGCTTCAGTCTTTCAAATGTTTCCATTGCAATTTTTTAAGTAGAAGGGAAATTTCTGACAGTAGGAGAGCTGTTTTTGAGTTTGTGCCTTGGTACGTGAGTGGGTGGGTGATGGTTCCTTGTCACCCCTGACTGTGTGGAGTGGAAATTCAGTCACTGAGTCGTACCTGGTGTCTTCCAGCAGGCTAGCACAGAAAGCTTTGACCTTTCTCATCCTCTGCGATCAAATCACAAAGGAGTTCCTTCAGCCTCTCTTCCATGACTCATTCAATCAACCAAACAGAGGCAGACTACTGATATGCCAAGTTGATAAAAATGGGGGGAAAAATCATAGAAAAAAAACATTTGTCAAAGCGTTTTCTTCCAATTTTGCATTAGAAAAGGAGCAGCTGCTCACACTCTCCCTCCCCTCACCATCATTAGTGCCCTCTAAATAGACCCGCAGTGAAATTATGAATGGAGAATGACGGAGTTGAGTGCTGTTCCAAATAACAAATTAATTCATGATCCCAATTAGCATACTTACGCTGTTACTGTAGCTAAATGCAATGTGTAATTACATAATGCATGAAGTAGAGTAAACAAAGAATTCAGTGCTAGAATGTGAGGCTCTCTGCTCCTCTAATGTCTTTGACTCTGCAGAGGAGACCTCAGCCAGTTCTTAAAAAATCGCCTGCAGCCACTTTAAAGACCAACCAGGGATTCATGCAGATTAATGGAATCCTAACTGGCACACGGTGCAATTTATAGACCAACATGCAAGATATTATGACCCAAATTCTGTCCATTATTAAAAACTGCAACATCTCTCTCTACCACTGCTAGCCTATTTATGTCACCCAGTTTCCATGGCTACCATGCCATAGATAAAATCTAAAGCACACACAGGTTTTCAAGTGCAACATCAACTTTCCCTTGCAAAGAGGGAAGAGGGATGACATTCATTAATGCATTAGAACAAAGGCAGACAAGCATGTTATTGTGCATTATCTCATAGTTGCATGAATAACACTTTGTGTTTAAAAGGGAGGAAACACAAGAACACTGTCATGGACAGGTTTTGCTACAGTAGGATGCGTTGCCATATGGTTGGAAATGTAAATGATAAATCTACCCAAAAATGAAAATTCAGTTATCATCTACTCACCCTTGTGCCTATGGAAAGTCAAGTAAAGTTTCATAGTCCACAAAACATTTCTGGAGCTTCAAAGCAAAACCAGTTTTAAAATGTAAAAAAACCCCAAACAGTTTATCTCGACATGCGCCAGTGTTGTCCGAACATATAACACTGATCTTTGGCTCAGACCAAAACTCAGGTACTGTTTTGGCAGCAGTGTCGAAAAATTCAAAGGATTACCCAGCCAGGCATTTAAAACAAGTCCACAGCAGCCATTGGGGTTTTGACTGACCTTGTGAAAATGAAAGCATACATGCATAATGAAATGGACAGTAGCCTTCCTTCCTCACTCACACACACAAACAGACCATCGCCCTGGATTTCCTACCAGTCCACAGTGGGCCAAACACTACATGTCCTTCTGAGAACAAAGGAGCACAGGACAAAGCTGGCAATAATATGCTGTCTTCTTATTTCCACCAGTTCAGTGAGGGCAAGCAGGAGCACACACACAATACCTGGTTGGAGAAGGAAGATGACATCATTTCTCCACACTAAAATGAGTCATTGTTCCCCATTTAGCTGTCAACTTCAAACACAGACACCAACAAAACGCACGTCTTTGTCAGCAGAATGCTGAGATAATTTCAACCTGAAATGTAAACCAGAAGCCAGGGCGCTTTCACTGCCAACAGACAAACGGGTCATGTTCAGGGTCCTCACTATCAAAGGCCAGACACAGTTTATGTAACTGAATCTATTTCTATATTAGATAAATGGGCTCAATTCAAAAGAGCGGCTGTTCACACAATCAATAAAGTAGGTCAGGCCGGGCCTCGTAGCATGACATAAGGATTCACTTTGATCCTTGCTATTGATACACTCAAGATGTATGGTTCTTTGTCTGTGAAAAACAGCTCCACAGCTCCTTGTTCATGATAAAGACTGGATGTTTAGCACCACCTGGTGGCTGAATAGAGACACTGTGGCAGGGAGTACTTACTCTGCACTGTCTTCCAGTTAAGGGTCTACTTTGTTTTCTGAGAAGATACGTCATAATAATGACATAAGTAGGTGGCCAAGAGGATCAAAACAATATTACACAAAGCACAACAATATTTCACAGAGCACATTTCAAAATGTCATTGCATTTTCTGAAAAATGTTGTTTAGTGACGTGTTTTTCAAAATGTTGTTTTCTTAAATGTCACATTTGTAAAATTATGAAATTTTGTTGTTTTCTGAAGTGTTGCTGTTTTGCCAAATGTTGTGTATTGTGATTTTGTTTGTATTGAGGTGATGATGACCTCATTTCTCTAGAGGAAGACAACATTTCACCATATCTGTAGCTAGACTGAGCTTTCGAAAAAACATTTATCATCTCACATGCAGTTCTAAAGACTCCCTCAGCTCTACAGGAAACTGATAAGAAAAGGCCACTGAGATACTGCAAATGCATCCAACAAACAACGACGCATGAAAACGTGCATCTTTTCACCATTCAGTTTATTTCATAATGCCTTGCTCACCGTCATATACTGTACCTTAGTTCCCAATAAGTTACTAGGAAACGCCTAATAAACAGTGTGGTGTGTGTTTGGTAAAAGAATCCTTAGTGACCAGAAAACTCATGAGAACCAGTGAAGACTCACTCTTGTACAGTAACAGATTTAAAAGTAAGACTCATCAAGTCTTACACTTTTAAAACAGAATTGCTTCAAATAAAATTTTTACATGATCAGACAAAACAAAGTGATTGTGCAAAAATACTTGAGGGATATGAGACCAAGAAAAAAAATAAAACATCCAATCCTTCTTTTTAAAGTATATGTCATTGTTTCGTATGTAAAGCCGTAGGGAAACATTTACATTATTACAGCTTACTGACATACATCGTTCTCACTCTCCCCCGGAAAGGATTTCATTCAATGTCCATTACATTAAAAATATCTTTTTTTGTAGCTTTTATCCCCACTAAATGTCACATAAAACAAGCACTTAAAATGCAGGCAACTTCTAAGGCAACATGTGAACTAAAAACAAACTAGATACTGAATAGGGAGCTACAGGCTCCTCCTCTATTTTGTCCGCAAGGGCATTCCCAGACCACATAAAATATGTCCTAAAATGCAAAAATGACACAGGAGCTATCATACAAAGTGAACTACTGAATAGAAAAGACATAAAACATCTACACGCAAAAACAATACTGAAGTCAAAATGAAAAGGGGAATCCACAGCTACCTGTATTTGCTCTGGAAGCTAGTTTTCTTTTTAGAGCATGAGGAGCAGCTCATTACAGCTGCAAACAAACCCAGAGCTATTCCTTTTTCTCTGATGTCTGACATGAAGTAAACCCTCTCAGAAGTGAATACATCAAACATCTTGAACAGGTATGGAGGTCTGTGGAGAGGCTCATGCTCATGACTAGAAAAGGGACAAGTTAGAGATAAACAGGTTGATTTAAGGGGTGTGTGTGCATAACAGGGATACCACGCACACGCTGCAGAACAGGTTTCAAACAACCTCACTGCTCTCAAACTTCTGCACATGATTCACATGTTTTTGCTGAAAAGCCTTTTCACATTGTGGAGGACGGTGTGGCTGTCAGCTGAGGAGTGGACACACACTGACCGGGCAGCCCAGAGGCCCTGAGAGCAAACATAGAGAAACACACAACCCACACTCATCAGCCTGCCATCACACTCAGAGGACACACCGCCGCTGGAGAAAAGGTCCATCCCGGAGCACAGCAGCAGGGTCTGAGGGGATCAGGATGGGCTGCAGTGATTGTTTGGTCTGCGGTCACAGAATACACTGTGAGGATGTGCAAAGGTATGTACAGAGGACGTCTTCTTCGTCTACAATGCAACATGCAGGACACAGTAGAATGCAGGTCTCTTTACAAAGCTGGACTGGGAACAGTGTGTATGTGTGCAGAGCATGAGAGTGGGTAGTGTTATAGTGCTGGGGGCAGGAGGGGTTGGCAGGGAGGGGATGGTAGCAGTTCATATTGTCTGTCTCATCACGAGGTGCCCTGTCTCTTCTGTTGCTGGACCCGGATCAGCTCCAGCTGTTTTTTGCACTTCTGGTAGTATGTGGACAGACTCTTGTTCTCCTCCAGTAGCTTTTTGTGCTCCTGCACCAGACGGGACGTGTTCTGCTGGTCCTTCTCATCTTGGTCCAGTTCTGCGATGAGCTCCTTCCTGCACACAAGCGAAATTGTTGGAATGAATTCAAACTAACATACCATTCATTTCAATTGATTTGAAACTATGCCTATGGGCCGCGTATAACTGCATATAAATCTTGCTATCAAATCGGTCATCGCCTCTTTATAAAGCCTCTGGTGAGTGAGTGTGGTGAAGAGTAGGCTGTCAGACGAGGTTGTACAGTTCGCTAGTGCTGTCAATGTTCCTCTCTAATCCCATTGGAATTTCCTTATTATTCCTAACATTCAAATTATATTAGAATTGTTGATGCCCAAATTAAGCCTATTATTATTTACTATATGCACTGTATAGATAAGTTTATGCTTTACCAATGCCAATATACATTCTGTTCACTAGAGGGCATTTCAACATTGTCAGTAAACAAACCGATGGCTTCCTTGCTAAGTAACTATTAAGCTAGACACTGGTAAGCCCCTTGATGATGAGGGAGGTCTCGCTTCTGATCTTGAAACTGACTGCTAGAGGTTAATGTTACACATTGAACGTGAGGTTGTGATTCAGGAAATGTATACGTTTGTCAGATGTGACAAAAGCATGTCGATTTCAGACACGAGGAGGCCAGAAACATCTTAACAGAGAAGGAAAAGCCCATTTGTGGGAGCAGATTGGCTTACCACTAGGCACTGCTGGTGACTATCCTTTTATCATCCTATGTGTTGTAAGTTTGTTGTTGCTGTGTCATTGTAGTAAGCTACCGAGTTAGCTACCTAGCTAATGTCAATCAAGACCCACGTTCAGTGGTTTTTCTTTCACCACAAAAGGGCTTCATCCCAGCGCTCCTCAGCGTGCTGCCACTCCTTTTCTGCCAGACAAAAACACTTTGGACCGAAGGCAGAGCGAGATCCACTCACACTCACAATATTTATACAGCTTTTATTTAAAAACAAAAACATTGGAACAGTGCAGCATTGCATTAGTATATATATATTTTACCATTCAAATTAAATCTATAGTAATATATAGTGAAATAGTGTTTCAAAACCATTCTGTGTCATCACCATCCTTACAGGGATGTATTGACAAATACAGGATTTACTTTCAAAACAAAAGCAGTGGATATTTGGGGATTTTGGCTGATTTCTACATAGTCTTTAAATATGAGATGAGTTCTTTGGTTAACAACAGCAAACACCAGTTGTTTCAGCGTGCTCGTCTTCCACAGCATATGTGTCTGTTGCCTTGGATTTGTCTGCTAAATTTGGTTGTTGCTTCTGGATGTCTTTCTGTACACCTCTTTTACTTGCCGGCCTTGTGGCAACACATGCATAGTAACAAACACTTCCCTTTACTTACAAGTGCACTGAATGGCATCAACACCAAATCAAAACCCTTGGAAGCACAAAATGACCTGAACACATGAGAATGAGCAACTTTGTGCAGCTAAACTTACTTTCTCTGGATGAGCAGGGCGATCTCTGTTTGCACTTTCAGGTATTCTTGGGCCATCTTGCAGTGCTGCTCAAACACGGCCATGGACTCTTTGGAGTTGGGACAGGGAGCGAGAGGCTGGAAATAAACACGTTGACTTTAATTGAATTCAAAATACATCACTGCAGAATGTATTTATATGAGCTTTGAGTAAAGTCTGAGCAGATAATAATGCACCAAATATCTCACTGATACTGCCACTATGTCTTTATTTTCACACTGCACTTTTTAGACAGCATTGTGATTTCAGGGATAATCTCTTCATAATGAAGTTGGTAGTATTCATTTAAAATGTCACTTAATTCGTCTTTGAGAGGAAGGAGGTTTGGTGAAACAGCACCATGACATAGTTAAAGCAGAGTGAATGCAGCTTACAGTATATGTGATAATAAGTAATTAATGAGCTGCATGTAGTGTTGTTTGCTGGAGGCTGACTGGATGGTGTACCTGCAGCTGGTGATCCAGGGTGAGATAAGCCATGGGAATGGAGTTGTCTGAGCCGTTGGTGTCTGAGAAAAGAGAAGAACAATAGGACAAGGACTGTTTTTTTCTGATTTCACAGGAAGTGAAGGCTGTGAACCACAGGTCTTTCTTCAGAGATCACCTCCTGACCACCTCCTCAGCTTGGGCTGACCACAGGCCAGCACCGTACTGTAAATCATTGATAAACACTACACAACATGTCTCCAGTGCAGCCTGACAGATTTCAATTTGTCCACAATGACACTGATGATGTTACAGCCACCAGTTTTAAGGGCAGCTAACAGGAGTGGCCTGTGAAATCTAACCTTCACTGTTTTCTCTTAACCATGACATCTAAAACATGGAGCCTTTTGGTAACAGTTATCAATTATAACTGATAACTGTTAAGTGCAAATATTATTATATGATTCAATTTAATTTAAATGATTCAATAAAACACACATTCGTCATGTTGTGTTTGTTTCCACTTTTCCAAATATTTTATCTTTCTCTAATGAAAAAGTGGGAGAAATGAAGACATAGTACATACCATACTCGTTTCTGCCATGTTTTTGAGTTTTCTGTCACACAATGTTCATTCTTAGTGTCTTTTTAGGCATCAAGTCAGTTTAAACTTGCTTAATCCTAACCAGCAAAAAGCCACCAGGATAAAGTCAAACGGTTGTTGTAAAATACCCTGATCTTTTTTAAACAAAAATTTGAATGTAAATGACAATTGTTAGGGTCTGTTCATCTTTACACATCCAGATATGAGTAGCACAGCTATCAGTACTGAAAAAAAAAACATTCACATCATAAGTCAAATCAAATCATTGATTGGGAGAACTGTGAATGCAGGACTACAGCTGCTGCTTACTCTAAGTGTGCACAAGTTGTAGAGATTTTAGTTTCTTCAGGTACAGCTTTCTGTACCCACAAGTTGTGTCTCATTGTAAGGAGAAAGTACTGTAGATATTTTACATCTTTTAATATTCATCTCTCCTTTTCTTTTAGGTGCAAGTCATGTTTTTTTCAATTCACCGTACGTCAATTGATATGTGGTTGCTGACTTCAGTGGAAAAGTTTTCATGAGTACCTGAGGGGTCATCAGGGGAAAAGTAACCTCTGCTGCTTGTCTTATCAGGTGGCATCATCCTCACACTAGGACTGGAGGACCGGCTGCTGTTCCTGCTTCCCTGCAAGAGGACACAACATTTGTTAATCACCTGTTATCACATACATGTTTTCTTACATATGGAGAATAATATTTGTAGGCCATGACATTTCTGCAGCACTACAGTAAGGGATGCATGATATGGATTCTTTCAGACGATACCAATAACAGATAACTACCTGCTTCTCATGGCTGATACAGATAACAGTTAATTTCATATTTCTGAATTTTAAAGAGAAGTTCCTAATCTGTAGTTTATGCACACCTGAGGGTAAGAAAGGCTCAGATGTAGTGAGCAAAGATGGATGATAAGATCTGTTGTGTTAAAACTCGTTGACCCTTACCCTCCTCTCTGAACCCTTTTGGGACATGTATTGTGTGCTGTGCTGTTGTTCTTCTTCTCTTTCTTTGCTGTGTTTATTATCAGATTACAAACCCAGTGTAAAGGTGCACACAGTCACCTACTGTATAGCAGCAGCAGTAGCAGTAGAAGTACTGAGTGTGTAGATGCTGTGCCTTTTACCTTTATTAAAAAAACTGCAGCTTTTCTGATTTGGATATTGCTTTTGGCCATATTGCGATTTTGATAATGTTTTGATTTATTGTGCAGCCCTTATGCGGTTTTACATCTGCTAATCTGGTCCTGGTTTCTTTTATACTCTTTTGAAATGAATCATCGACTTTCGTTACAAAACTGACAGTTTGATGACAGCACCAGTGATTGCACATCTACATTTCTTGTTTCTTTAACACCGTTTTCCAGAGTTACTGCCTACAGGATGCCATTTATTGGATAAATGATTCCATGGCCACTGAGAATTATTACTTTTGATTGACCAGGAGTGGATTCATTTTTAGTAACCAGAAGGTATGACTGAACACCTCTGATGCTGGTGCTGACTGCAGATCTAAATGAATGCTCAGTATAAAACTCAAGTTAAGGTGCCAACAAAAAAAGACAGATAAAAAGCTTCTTAGAGGGCACCACACAAATATAATATCAAATGTGTTATATATTATATATATATTTATATATATTAGCTTACATTTGGACATCCATAAAAGTAGAAGCAAAAAAAAAAAGAGAGGACTCTGGAAATAACGTGAAGCTGGTGACCTGCAGGTCTGAGTCACAGCTGTAGAGCAAAGGCCAAAATGTCAATGTAGACAAGTTAGACACTATTATAATCTGGCTCAAACTAAAAATCTGGCTCAAGATAAATATCCAGTTCAAACTATGTAAAATGTGAATATTATATTACCAAAATAAAAACATATTATTTTGTATGCAGTGGTAGAACAACACATACCATCAAATCTGAGGTTAATCGTATGTTACTGACATACAATGTTTCAGTGTCTCTCTGGATCCCAACATGGGAATCAAAGAATCAAGATGGTAACCAAGCAAATCCACATGAACACCTCCATGATCAATGGTTCTGTCTCATCACTGGGAGTCTGGTAGTCAGGTTGATCCCAGAGGCAGTGCACTTTATCTTCTTGAGAAACAGTGGATTGTTTATAGTGAACTCTAAATGAACTTTTGACTGCACAGATCTGTGGGTTTACTACCAAACAAATGGAAACAAATGTTTGGGAGAACAGGAGAAATGCTTCTAGCCGAGAAGCTTATTTGAAGCCGTGTGTGTTTGAGGAGGGAGCACCGGGCTGTTCCAACACTAATGTCTTCATATTCTTGTAGCTGACATATCAAACACATGTCAAATTCTATGACACTTCCTCCCTAAGGATTGACTAAGAATGCATCATATTCTTTTGAAAGACAGTATCAGTCAAACATCCACAAGGCTTCACAGGAGGAAAGAATGAGAGTAGCAAATACAGAGTTCATAAGGAGAACAGAAATAAACCCCTTCAGTAGGGGTGTGCTAGAGTGTAACTCTTCATCTAGCATTATTTAATGATGAAGTGTATAGTGTGTATAGCTCCCATTTTAAATAAAATTCAAATCACCAATGTTGTGCCATTTTGCTATGAAAAATAACGTCAAAGTGATTTTCAAATGGATTGTTTTTCATTACTGAAAGGAAATAAAATCTTTGGAGATATATATCACAAAGGCTCCTTTAATCTACAAGCCTGTGAGTGGGCGGACCCCTGTACATGTTTGACTGACAGCTGGCCTGGCAGGAGCACAGAGTTTAAGTAAAAAAACTTCTGCTGTTAACCGTAGTTTACAAGTCAATCAAAGGACAGGCAACATTTTGGAAGCAGCGGTACTGAAAAATAAGGAGCACAACATTTAACATCTAAACTGACCAATGTTGACATGTTGACTTATGTGCACTGAGCTGTAAAACCAATTTGACATAGTGGCCAGAGTGAGTCAGAGTGTAATTACAATGTCACGTGTACACTGTACACTGGTCCTGGGCTTAAATATTTTTCCCCATAGACTTACATCTTGAAGAAGCAATAGTAAAACATGGATACATTTTTCTGAGCATCACAAACAAATCTGAATTTGATCCAATCAGTCCATTACATTTGGAAAAGTTTAGAAGAGCTGCATAATTAAATCATTTTATCTCCATTCAAGTTGGCGGAAGGATAAACCAGTTTCTAGTACGCACGCTTAATGGGCCCCACTATGCAAGAGCTTTGTGATCAGGCCAAATTGTTCTTTAACTACCTTCTCCACATAACTACTGTTTGTTTTCATTCAGTTATTCAGTTTTTTGATACAAGCGACAGAGGAATACTGTACATCTACTCAGAGAACTGCCATTACAACCGGGTAACTTCTCTTTCATCTTCTTTCAGTAGTGAGCAGAGGGTTAGCAGTGGAAATAGTTTTTTTTAGATGAGTCTCTTTTTAACTTGCTTAATGTTATTTTCACTAGTACCAAAAATGTCCAGCAGTATCTTAAACTTGTAAGAGAAAATACAATCCAAGCTGACCAATCATAGTTCCTGTGGCTCCCATGTGGTACATCCTTAAGCTAACTTCACACTACTGGATTTTGGCCCTGATTTTCCAGTCACCATTGGTTCTTGGAGATTGCTGACAAAAACCCCCAGATCACAGGCCCCTGCTCCTGTGTGCAACAATCGCCGAGTCTGAACAGATCTGATCTGTTCAAAGACACAATCCAGGAGCTCACCAACAGCTAGCCGATGCCTGCTGGATATTAGCAGGCTTGAACAAGCTAGCAAAGGACAGTTCTCTGAACCCACATTTTATAATGAAACCACTGAAACTGTGAATAAACGTATCAATGAATGAAACTCACAGACCCCCTGCTACCTCTCAGAGTGTCTGACTGTTTTCTTACCTGGCTGGACTCTGTGCCAATGCCTGGCAGATCCTGCACTGACCGACGTCTCTGAGGCTCACATGAGGCTGTTGACAAGATGGACAGAGAGGGGGAAGAATAAGACCCAGCAGAGTTTGTGAATAGTGATGGTGGGAGACTGGTGCCCGTGTATACTTGAGGGATATAAAGACCACACGGGGACAGCTGCACTGATTTAACCCCCAATATCCTGGCCTGTCAACATGTGTGGTTGGAAAGTGACCACAGCACTAAAGTTTCCCAGCCCCACTGACAATGCACAACACACACACACACACACACACACACACACACACACACACACACACACACACACACACACACACACACACATCACAGTAGACCCAACATATCCACACAACAGCGGAGTCTGACAGGATGGTTCAGGTAAAGGGCAGGTGGTGAGGCCATGGGAACTTGCAGGTAATGTACATCTGCTGCCCAGATTTATGCCAACATGCCTGATGTCTCGCCTGTAGAGTAGCTGCAGTCAAAAGATGTAAAAAAGCCTGCTCTATTTGCTTCCAAAGAACTTGAACATAGTCTTTACAGTCATCATGTCTTCATGTCATGACAGCTGTTGTGAATTATAAGGTTTTGACAGCCCTGTAGCCCTTTTTAGTCGCCTATCTATCTCACACACCATCATCAAAAACATGTGAGATAGAGTAACTTGTAAGGTATAATTTGTAAAATATGCCAGAATTTGAAAGTAGCTTCCAAAATAAAGGGGGCAACATATCACCAGAGTGACAGACAACTGCTGTCCTTGGCTGTAGCTGGCTGACGTTAGCTAAGCCAAACCCTGACTGAAGAAAGCCTCCAAGACCAATGGAAGTCAGTTAAAGACGGGGGATATAATACAGAGTTGATTTACAGCAGCTCTGACCAGGACTGTGACTCCAGGAATGAGAAAACAAGGCAGGCAGGGACAGGAGAGGTGTGAGGTGGCAGAGGGGTGACACAGAGAAGTGAACATCAGCAGTGGGTGAAAACAAGCTGGGATATTTTCACATTTTACTCTGTGAATTGAGGATTCTTTTACAGATGTATTTAGAAATGTTTTTGGGAGTTTTATTTAGTTTATATCGAGTTTGAATGAAGTATGAGTTAATGAGGTAATTAAGCCGTAAGTCTTAGGTCAGTAGAAAAATGACACGTAATCTAAGAAAATGGACAGTTGTACTTTTACAGTTACAGTAAGGAAAATAGATGTGCAAGTATTCCATTTTTGATATTTTATTAGTTTGTTTTGTTCCTTTATTACAGACAAAGCTAAGAGAGTTGTGTAATTCAGCAAACTGGCTGCAGGCATACATCTCCCAGCTGAAACTCCAGGGGCTATCGGACCATCTTGAGAGAGTTACAAAGTGGTATTATGAGTCAGGACGGGCCGGGACTAGCTGGTTAGCATGCTAACTTCAGTAAATATCTCTGCAAAACAGTACAGAGACGTCTCTGACATAACATCAACACTGTTGTTTCTTCACATTCTGTTGATAATTTTAGATTTTTTCATTTTCGGAATGCTTGTGGCCATATCTTACAAATTTCTTCTCTGAGGGGGTTGATTTCACCACTATACATGTAGTAAATAATAGTTTTCCAATCTTTATCCCAACAGGCTCAAACTTAATCAATGACGTTTCCTGTGTTCCAACATTATGATATCCTAATTTTCTGTGCATTTTTTAGTCCCAAAAGTCATCACAGGATTTGAAGATTTTGATTTGTTCAGTATGAAGCACACCGATTGTTGCTCATTAAGAGGAATGTTGACTTCACTGGCGATCTGAAATTAGCTAAAACAAACAAAGTCAAAGTTGCTGTTGAGTGAAAACCTGGCTTGTCCAAAATGTCAACTTTTCAAAAGTTACTGAGAATAACTTAATTTAATTTTACACTGTACAATGGTTAAGCTAATGCCTAAACACACACAGACACAAAATCAATAAAAATAAATAAATAAAAATTAGCAATGCCAGGTTTCACATAACAGCAATATGCAACAGGACTAAGTCATGTGTGTTAGGACTGCACAGGGGTTTTTCATAAAGTGTGCATATCCCATTTACATGACCTGGCATTGATCAAGTTGATTGTTTCACCCCTTCTCACACTTCAGTCGAATACAAATGCCTGGGTTTATCTGGTCTAGGCTGACTACAAGCGCTGTCTATTACACAATGAAGACACAGCAAGCACAGGAGCAAACATAAACAAAAAAGAACTCCAATGACAACACAAAGAACTCGTTGGATCTTCAATTTCTGTATCTTTTGTTGTTGTAATGTCCTGAGTGGAACTCTGCTGCAACTGTTGTTTATCACAAACTGAACCAAATGTAATGATTTTCTGAATTTATCCTTTTACATCTGAATATATGCAGTGTTACTGAAGTTAGTACAAATCAGTAACAAATGTGGATGCCAATTCTAGCCTTGGAGTCACAATGTTCTATTGCTACTTGATGGCAGGGGTGTAACGGTACATACATTTGTGCATGGATAGCCATTCAGTACAGGATGTTCTGTTTAGTACGTGACTTTCTTCCGTTAACCTGGTGATTTGCTCTGATGCACTCAACTTTGTCTGTCTGGTATGTGACAAACATAAATTTGTGTGAAACCTACTGGAAAGCTTTGGCAGTAGGGCAGGATTGATGCATTAAGTGCCTTTGTGGTGTTCACTGCCGTGAACGCTTTTGTTTTCAACATTGTCTAATTTGTATTTTTAGATTGTACTTTATGTGTATATAGACTGTGTATATATGTACTTATATTTTAAAACTTGCTTGCCTCAAATTGCCCCTTGAGGGGCAAATAAGTATGTTGACTTGAATTGATTGTCTTCTTGCTAAAGATTCCCATTCTGATGAGTCCATGGATGTAAAACTCATCTACGGAGTGTTAATGCAGATGAAAAGCAAAAGTTTCAATTTCTTCACCTTCATTTAGAGCAATCTGGAAGCTTTATGGTTTCCCTGTAAACGACACTGGACAAAAAGCAGTGGAATGGACATAAACTGTGTGCGACATTAGTGAATCAAGCTTTGATATCTCTGTTTCATTAAACACAATCCACAGTTGTCCAGGATTTGTCCACTTCCCTGATAGCTGCTCTCACCCAGGATGGCTGGACATTCCCCCTTAATCACTTTGCCTTTTTGTTTCACTAAAGTATCTGAATCGTTGATAACACTGAAGGTTGCATGGTGCTTCACATGGTAGGAAATTATTAAACAGCCCTGACTGTTACTACTAAACTCAATGTAAAAAGCTTAAAGACAGAGTGAAATGAAAAATTAATCTGAAGAGTTAGTTCTGATCCTGTGTTGTTAATTTATCCTTTAGTGTATGCCAATGTGTCATAATTATTATAGTATTTTAATATCAAAATCTGTTTTGTTTTCCTGTAAAATCTAAAACATTTTTGATGACTCATCTGGAACTCAGTGGCTGTTACATTAATTTATCCATTCAAATGTGATTAGGAGTGACTGGCCTACCCTGCAAGTCACATAAAACCTCAGTTGACAGTTAGCTTGTGAGGATCCAGCAGAGCCATGTCATAGTAAGGTGTGTGGGGGGCAAAAATGTTGTTAACATTTCCAAATATCGTGGTTGGTGTCAAATGTATTAATTCAACCATTATCCTCCTCCTCCTGATCTAACACCAGAGGTAAGGGAGCTGTGTGGTTTACAGTTGTCCCCATCTCCATCTCTCTTTTTCGAGATTATAATGCAGAGAAAGATGCTTGGGATACACTACAATTATTAAATTGAAAGTGAAGTTTGGTGTTTTAGTGCACTGATGTTATTTAAGTTAAAGTTTATTGTTGAACTGTTAAACACCCTACCTCTGTCACAGATCTTTGTCCTGAGTGTTTGATAACTGCATCTGTGGGATCACTGCAAAAAATGTCTCTGTATTGACCAATATACTGATACCGATATTGTATGGATATTGTCATTGGCCCAAAAAGTCGGTCTGGCTTCTTTGGTCCTTTCGCCAGTGTTTAAGTGCAGTCAATTAAAGTGAGAGTGGAGCCAATGAACCACCATCTAATGTTGACATTTTCTAAATAAGGAAAAAAAGTGTTGTTTTTCCTGCTGTATAAAAAATGTCTTGTACTCCTATGACCCCTACTGAGGTACATACTGAACATGAATTCTGTATACCGTTACACTCCTGCTCAATGGCCACCAGGGATTTATGTGATGGGGAAAAGGCCTGATGTCCAGGTGTGCATATGCAATCATAAGTGCCCTACCTTTAACAACATACACCAGCTGACTCTCTTTGTCACTGGATTAAATTAGCCACTCATTCAACGTGTCACACGCAGCTCCAAAATAGAAGCTTTTTCTGACATCCTGAGCTGTCCCCATTCCTTTCATCCATATCTCTGCTTGTAATAATAGCTCTGACCCTCAATGTGAGAGAAATTAATCAAAATGACTTTTTCAAAGTTAATGGATGTAAAGAGAGCAAGAGGGGGAGAAAAAAAATTAGCCATGCTTTCTCTATGTCCTCTATGTATGAAAGGCAAGGACAAGCTCAAATGCAAAGAACTGGTACACTGATTTTCTCCCGCTACCATCTGCTGCAGCCAAGCCAGAGAGTTAGCAGAGAGGACAGGACCATGAGCTAGGAAGCTTATCTCATCTGTGTCACCTGATCTCATGCAATATACTGATTGGATTTCCTGAAATCAGCTAAAGATTTGTTGTTATATAAACAGGTGATAGAAAGACCCATCAATGTCTGAGGAAACTGAATTAGCTGGAACTAGATTTAGTTTTTAAAAAGTGACACCAGATGAGAATATTAGCTCATGTTCTGCTTCTGCTAACTAAAATTCACAGAATACAGAGAGACATAAGGCAACTCTGATGTGTGTTACTCCAAGATTAGTTAATTTGGGCCTTTAAAATATAGACAGCTCTAAAGGCCTTTACATACTACGGGTGTTGTATTTGTGCGATTAATTTGCACGTCCACTAGTTTCGAAGTGTTGTGTTTGTCATGCATAATTTCACATAGCAAATATTACGCAGTGAAAAAGCAACATCATTTTTTTTCAGAACATGGTACATTTTTTGGAGTTTTCGCACAGCAAATAAAGGCATTAACCAATCATGCAACTTCTCTCTGTCTGTGCTGCAGTGCAACACCAAAGAGCCCGGAGCCCTCTTAGACTGGCGCAGTTTTTCTGCCAGTCCTGCTTGGTCTACAGTTTGCATATTGGAGCATACGAAACACTAAACACAAATTTGTGTTGCTGATTGTATGAATAATTTTTAATGCCAAATATTTGCAGGCAAGTAATTTCGTATTTTCATATTGTTTGTTTGTCTCGTCCACAGTTTGTAAAGGCCTTAAGACATGCAACAAATGTAATATGACTGAACTTTCTGTGGTTGGTATCATATGGAGTGACACACAGGAGAGGGACCATGTCAGAGCACAGCAACCCACGGGCTCAGCCAAGCCAGCTCCACCCGGTCACCAGGAAGCCCAGTGGTCCCATTATACCTGTGACGACGATCTTGGGGACATCCAGAATGGTGCCGAATGATGCCGTTTTACGGTGGCCTCGTTTATACTGGGGGCGTGCTGCGAAAACACACACATACACACACACACGTACAGCTGCGGACACAACAAGCATGCAGATGCAGACTAACACAGACTGGGGGCCCACAGCTGGACTGATAATGAGGGCTGCACACATGCAGAGCATACATTGTACGTGCAAGGGCAGCATGCACCCAGTCATTCCAGACATTGTGGAGCGGAACTGCGCAGACTGTCGGCAGCCACTGCACTACTTTTCCCAGCACAAACAACAGCAGGCATTCAGCTCCAATGCTGTTTGGATAAAAAAAGTTCAACAAAGCAATCTAAGAGCAGGTGTTGATGCTCAAATTACAGGAACTCTATTCTTTAAAGTTGCATTGAAATCTGAAAACAACAAAAACTCTGACATATGCTCTGTGCCCCTATCCAAAATCCTGAGGTTCTGTTTCAGCATGACAGCACTGGTGAGTCTGCTGCCTTCTGTTCGAGGCTTTAAAGTAGGGACGATGTTTGACAGCCAGGTTTGACAGGCCTCTGTGTTCAGGGGCATCTGGATTGGTTTATATGAGGAATAAAAAAAAACTTTGAGAGAATAATACTGCATGCCTTTCCTGTGCAACTTTTCTTAGTAAGTACTGTACAAAATCTAAAAAAAAAAATCATATGAGCATGCCAGTTTTCCTCGATTAGCTCCTCTTCTGCTCTGCTTTCACGTGTTCTTTGTGCTGTGTAATGTCTGGCTATACCTGAAGGTGCAAATGGCATCTTGGGCTCCAGCTCTGACAGGTCAGCACTCATTCTTTTGCTGTCAGATGATGCCAGGCACTGTGTTCGTGCAGGCAGACTCTCAACACTGCCCCCTCTGGACAGAGGCAGAGTCCTTAATGGATCTCCCTGAAAGAAGAAAAGGAAAACTTTTGTCACAGAAGCTTGTTTTCTTTATCCATATCTGTTATTTCAGCCAATATTTCAATGTTCAAAATGAAGGACAAGAAGGAAGAATTGATTTACCTTTGGCTTGAAGTGAGGTGCAAACTGAGGCGTTATCTTGATGGTATCGTTGCTCCCTTGAGAATCACTGTGCTCCATGTTTGCGTCACTTTTGTTGCTTGTGCTGGTGCCAGTGTAGTCCACATATGAGCCTGTCATTCCAAAACACAGGACAGCTTTTATGCTTTCTCAACAGTGGTGCCTTTCATCAAAGAATTTACATTATTCTCATGGCATTATCTGCTTGTATCTGATGGTTCACACTGAAGACATTTGAAAAAACTCAAAATAACTGAAAGTAATTCAAAAAAGTTAGTCTGACAAATGTTGCAAACATTTTCATTGGATTGATACATTCCCCAAACTGCATATGTTCAGAAAAGTACACTGATTCATTGCCCTTTCTGTACACTCAAACAACAGACTTTTGCCGTGTCTGGTCTGCTGATTGTAATTCAGGGACACATCGGTGCAAATATGTCAACAACAGTTCAGCAAAAAAGCAAGACGGTTACACTTAGTTTAAACTCAGTCAACTGCTGATATCAACAGGTGCACAAGTTGTAGTTGACGAGATTAAACCTACCTGAGGACAAAAATTTGACTTGTTTCACAGCATTTTACAGAAAATCATTGACATGTATTTTTCCAGACATTATAAACTTATTCAATCCAGACAGAGGACAAGCACGAGTAAAAGAAATCAAATAAATTAGTGAAACATAATGCATTTCCCTCTTGCATCCTTCTCTATTGTTAACTGCTTTAATTTCAAGATATTGGATCTTGGACATCTATGCATTTAATGTACCGCTTTAACATGCTTCCCGTACTGGTTTGAAGTTTTGTTTGAGCTTGAGGATGACTCTTGTACCTGTACTTGTTGCAGAGTTGCTCTGTCCCTCATCTGAATACTGGTATGGATATTGCAGGGGTTCATCAGACCCTGGGAAGTACTGCAAAAAGTACAAGACAGAAGATAGAAGAGTAAGTAACATTGTATATAACAAACATTAAGGTTTTCATTACCTCTGCCATGTTTTCACTTGTGTCCGTTTATTTATTCACTGGTTGATTTGTCAGCAGGATTACACAAAAAGTACTGAATGGAATTCCACAAAACTTGGAAGGAGTATGGGTCTCAGCCAGAACAGACCCCATTAACTTTTGGTGTGGATCTGAAAGGGACGGATCCAGGAATTTTTTACTCACTTACATTCAAAGATAGGGCATTTTTTTAAAAAATTGTTAACTTCTCAGGAAACAACCTATGGTTCTTGATGAAAAAATAAGGCATATCTAGGTGGCTGGTATCTATGAGTGAGTACAATCTGATGTGGATCCTGAGAAAAATGTGGATCTAGCAGATTTAAATATGTTTTCATAGATGGTCATCTTTTTTTAGCTGCTTCATGGTAATAAATAGGGATAGATTATTGCAACTACAGCCATTGTGCAGCTGAGATAATGGGGATAGGTACCAATGGTGATCAGGCTTGAATGAAGAGGTTATGGGCTTGGAGGAGGTATGCGCTCTACTGAGTGCCATTCTAGTTCCTAATGATACACTCCTTGATTTTTTGAAGTGACTTACGAGGAACTTAAAGTTTTTGTTGATTCTAGTGTCCCTTTGGACAAAAGCGCGACAATCTATAGTAAAGATCTTTGCTAGCACATGCTGTCTGCGCATGCATTTGTTTTGGAAGTGAGTGACAGAGAGATCGCAGGATGGATCGTGATGAGGTAATATGTGATTTTATATGTGATCAGACCCGAGCACAGGCATTAATAACTTAATAAAAATAGCAGTCTGAACGCTGATGGTCTCGTTTGCTGTTACAGGTCATTTATAATGATCAGAGGAATCACCACACCATTTCATAAACACTGAAAAGTTCCTCGTAGCCATTTTAAGTAACCCTAAATCCACATTTTTCTACCCAAGCACATAATGTAAGAAAAAATGGGGGTAATTCCAATATAACAACTTCAATTCCAGTGGTGTGGTATGGACATAATTAGGCAAATAGTGCTTGCAAAAGTAGTTTTTGTTTAGGGGTGTGAATCTTTGGCAATCTAATGATTTGATTCAATTCCAATTCTTGGGTGTCCGATTTGATTCAAAATTATCCTGGATTCAAAACGGATTCTTGATTGAATGAATAGAAAAGGGGGCATTATTTTCAGTACTTTGCTCCAGTAGACTGTGTGCCAAACATTTACCAGTGTCATTACGCTGCTGAAATACAATATGAAACATAACTGGAAATTAAGATTAACGATCTGCAGCCTTTTCATTTGAATAAGTTGCCAGCATTAATTAACATATGAATTAATTTGAAAGCATGCATGTGTGTATATGCCTACCAACATAAGGGGGTGTGCTCTGCTGTGTTATCCACGTTATAAGTCCAGCAGTGAGAGCAGCCTCTTTGCTAAATTGTTAGCTCCAGGGAGTTGTTTATGCTGCGGTGTGTGTTGGTCAGCTGGTCTCATTTGTTACTGCAGATCGCTGCTCCTCTTTGTTTTTCTTTTTGGATCATTGCTCCGCTCTCCGTTAACATTAGTCGCTGTGTGACGTTGTTAAAAGTATTCATAAATATATGGCCTACTTCGCTTTCCTCTTGCAAAGGTAATTATTCAGTATTGGCTTTTTTTGCTTTTTTTTTGCTGGTTCTGCTCTCTGTGATTTGGACAGGTTTATTGATTCATTTACTCCAGTTTAATGAAAGCCGTATAGAGAGGGTAAGCATTGTGCAATTACCTTCATTAGATGAGTCATGATCTTCACTATCTCCTCCATGGAAGGCCGCTGAGAGGGGTCTTTAGACCAGCAGCGAGTCATCAGACTCTCAATGGGCTTGGGCAAGTTTTTGATTAACGGGGGTCTTGTGCCTAAATATAAAGAAAAATAAAAAACAATGAAGTAATTGCTCACACAGAATCAAAGGAAAGAAATACGTGTTGGCATCACACCTGACAGGCAAAGAAATATTGCAAATTTATGCTAAATCCCCCGTCTCCTGCTGCGAGAATCTGTAATGACTCTGGCAGGCAGATTCAGCGGTGAAAATATTAAACTTGTCCTCGGGTATTATTAGTGTCCCATTAGTATTCACCTCCATCCATCTCTAGATCAGAATAAACTGCAGGGAGTGCTGCACAGGTGAACATGCCTTTTAGCTGCTCTCCTCTGCCAGGCTCTTAACTTTCTCCCAGCAGGCCTAGCAGGGCAGGCACGTCTGAGGACTCACAGTGGCTGACAGCTGGACATGGTCTTTGCACCCCCTCCCCCCATCCACACTATCAGTGACTCACCGTTGTGCACAGCCCACATAATGCGAAAAGCTGGTCCTCCAATTTCATCAAAGGGCTTCCTGCGAGTGATCACCTCCCAGAGAATGATCCCCCAGCTGAACACATCGCACTTCTCGCTGTAATTGCTGCCTGGAAGTACAGAAGAACACACAGCAACACTTAGGACCTTTTCAAACAGGGAATAAAGGCCCCGTTTGACATTGCTGACTGACTGATGAAGGTAATTCTCTGTGGCACATTTGAGATGAGAGCGAGGATGTGCCTGGGAAAGCACAACAGCTTTTATCTCATCTCTGCTTTCAGAAGGGAGGAGGATGAAAATAAGGGAGCAATTTTTGCCAAGGAACAGCTCCTGTGTTGCTTAATTACTGGGCCTATTATTGCAGAATGAAGTGCACATCACACACCTATTCTAAAGTTGCTGCGCTGAGGCGTCCTGATAGCATTTCACAATGATGCAAATTAGTTGTAAAGAGTTCACTGAGAGGGCAAAAGTGAGTTGTTTAATTGCACTGGAGTCTTGTAATTTGCCTCCAAAAACAAGATAATGACTCGGGCTTAATTCATCTTTCCTGCTGACCCCCTGAGCCAAGAACATGCCTCATCATGTAGAAATACATTAGGCTCCTGGCTGAATGAGAACACAAATTCTACACCGTCGTCTCCCAGGGGAAATAAAGCCACCAGCATCACTCCATTCATCTTCTCACTATGCTTGGGAGACTACCATCAATAAAACAGGAGAGTGAGGCTGCTGATGATGAATCAAGGCTTAATGCCTCCATGCTTGGAGCACTAAGCTGCCATTAAGGTGAGAGGTGACAAAACAAAGTTGGGTGCAAAAAAGAGCACATACAATGATAAAGCTTCATTGGATTGAGGTGATTCTGAGTGCATTTATACAAGTCATACAGTTACTGGATACATGTGAACACTTTTTAGTTAAAAAACAACTGACAGGGCAGGTATCCAAAGCCCTTCAACTACTTGGAATGCCACTCATACTTGCCTTCAAATACCTCTGGGGCCATCCATGCTGCACTTCCTTTGTTGTTGGTCATGTGGGTCTGAATGTCGCATGCTGTTCCAAAGTCACATATCTTCAGCACAGTGCCACCTGCCACTAGAAGTAGACTGAAACAAAGAAAGCAAGAAATAAACTCCTTCCGCAGCTGAACTGCATTGAACTTTAAATAAGTCAGAGCTTGTTTGAGTAAAAAAGTTATAAATAAAGCTATAAATGCACAAGCTTAAACATTGTTATCCAAACTTTTTGACTTGTGAGCCCAAGTCAAGTCTCCTATTTCTCTTCAAATTGTTTCATTCAGGGGATTTTCACAAGTCCAGAAAAATGTTTCTCTTAGTTTGTATGAATTTTGTTCAGAATAAATATCTGGTCTGGTCATTGTAAACACAAACATCCTTTTGTTTAACAGAAATATAATTAACTATCATGCTTATTCCTTAAATTGTTTTGTGAACCCAAGTTGGGACCTCTCAGGTGAAGGGGCTTGGAAACCACTGAAATAACAGACTGAGAATAGCTCTTAGAAATCTAAGCGATATCCCAGAAACATATTCTAACATGACTAAACATCAAATCATCTATGTACTTCAAAATGCATAATATATTAGCATATTAATGTTTTCTCAACACAGGAAATGGATGTCCAAGTACACACTGGGGAGTATCTCTGGGAAGAACCAATTGTTAGAAATGAATTCCTGTACAATAAACCCAGAGTTGACAATTTGTCACAATGCATGACCTTGTTGTTCCTAGAGACTCCACAACAGTCCTCTAGGAAACGGACCAGCTGGTCATTCCCAGAGAGTCCTGCCAGGAGCTTTCTTTCCACCAGAGGAGAGAAAACAACCTCCAGGGTCTGGACATCCTTCAGTAATGCTGTGTTACTGGGTGTTCAGACTGATAACACAACACAGCTTTAACTTAATGCAAAGGGCTGCGTTGGTGGGTGTGTGTTTTAGGCTTTAGGGTTTGCATACAGAGATACATCCTAAGTCTAGCATGAGTAACAGATGCATTAATCAGACACAAGAACGCTGTATGAGAAAGGATTTTAAAACTATGAAATTGTCACAACAATTACTTATCCTTCCTTTTGTTGTATAAGTGAAGAATTTCAAGTAATTCATCAATGCAGTGCTTTTAGTTTCAACATTTGGTTTTTCTCAAGCAACATTTTCACACTTTTACACAAACGTTTTACACCCGATTTGTGTAAAATCTGGTATATTAATGCATTAAAAAAAGCAATTACTTTGAATTTTTGCCATGTATGATCTGTCCTTTGAAGTCTGACATTTTCTTTTAAAACATATAATTTCCAACAATGTTCAAAGCCAGAGAAATCCACCAGTTTACTTAAGGTTATGGTACGTTTCATTTGGTCATCACGGACACTCATCCATGGATCGCTGCTACAGTCAGCTTGATAAACAGGAGTGAAGATAAATCCATTTTTTAATCCAGAATGTTCAAAAGTAATTTCTGAGCTCTCCTCAGAGCAGACTCAAATGTGACTCCAGGTGTTTATTCTTCCTGAAGGTCTGGCTCTGCACCCAACTCTCTTCTCCAGAGCTGGCTGACTCTGAGGAGATGAGCAGCACACAGCAAACATCTTGTTTTGATTTAACTGAGACACCCCAAGCGGCAGAAATGACATAATATACGTTTAACACTTTATTGTTAAAATCTATTCATCTTATCTACAATTTAGTAGTAGTGGTAGTAATATTATGAATTCTGAAATATATATACACATATATACATATATGTATATACATGCATGTGTATATATATATATATATATATATATATATATATACACATACAAACATATATACATATATGTATATGTACATATATATTTAAATAATTTGAATATAGAAAATGCAATACATTGCTATGATTTTGCATAAAAATACAACAATAGAAAAATTAATTAGTCTTACTAAACTGAACCTTAAACCCGAGATTTCTCAATTTTTTTACGCAATAACATGTTAAAATAAACATGTAAACGCTGTTGAAAAGAGGCTAGAGAGATTCAAACCATGCCTACTTCCACACTTCTGCATAACTGACCACATCCTAAAAACAGAAGAATGCCACATGTTAAGATGTAACAGATCTTAACTATACGACATATTTTTGATCAAGTTTTTTGCAATACTCTGTGACTCAAAAAAAACTTCCATACTTCTTCGTCATAGTATCAGACAGCCTGACCAAAGTTAGGTGTTTGTTGAACAACATGACCTAAATCATACATATGTAAAGGAAACCACAAGGCACTTCATTGGGACAGTGACACAGTAAACCAGAGAGTGTGAGGTGAGGAGGTGCATACTTGGGTGGCTTGAGGTCCCTGTGAATGAGAGCCTTTGGTTTCATGCCATGGAGATAGGCCACACCCTGGGAACACTGAAAACACCAGCTCATGGCATGGGAAGCAGTGTAATAGGGGAGGGGTTCAGCACCATGCAGAACTGTGGACAAGAGAGCACAGTCACAACCACAACCACAACCACAACCACCACCACCACAGACAATAAACCCCCAGAGGAACTGGTCATACACACATACACACCCACATACTGTATACAGTGTCGCTTACCTTTCTCTTAGAGCTCCTCTAACAAATTAATTCCAGGAGGAAAAACTAAAAAAACTAAAATATATCGTTCAACAACAGAATTCACAACTCAACTGAATCGCATCAAAGTAATGGTACCATAGGGTAGTTCCCAGGAGTAACTTTGATAGAGATCCAGTAACTAGGGAGGGGAGGTAATTGTGAAGTATACAGCACAGCAGAAAGTCCCATGCGGTGGGATTTACATCCTGGAAAAACTAAAACTTGCCAATCTGAACCTCTTGGGAACGAAAGCTGTTGCAACCACTGATGTGTTCGGAAAACAAATACGACACCTATTCACAGTATGAATCACTCATGCATGTATTAATTACCTGCAGTAATTCTTTCAGAGTTGAGAAGTGTCTAACTGTACATATAAACAATACAATTGGGACGACTATTTCCAGTTTATTACAACTTTGGCCTTATTTTTGAATTTTTGGTGGTCTTATATCTGGGAATACAGTGACATTGCTTCATCAAAGTCCAAGGTGGCAAGAAAGAGGCAATCAGACATCCTGATGAGAGTTGGGCTAATGGACAATGCCATCAGCATGACAGTCATCGATTACTGAGCCCTGACCACTGTAGCATCATGATTTTAAAGGCCCCCCACCAGAGAGCTCAAAAAGTAGTGTGTCCCCTCAGAGGTGCTGTGACGCAGGAGTTGTTGCCATTAGTGACATGTGGGAGAGAAAATGAAAAGAACTTTGTTGCTGCTCAATGTACATCTCCATGAGATGTCCATCTTATTAAACCTGTCCAGTTTGGTGAACCCAAGATTTCTGCAGGCCCCTGTAAGTGTGTTTCTCTCAACCGTGCCTTTGTTATTTGCCTTTCTTAGCTCAGCTTCCACAGTATAGCTATCTGACTAACATCGTTTCAAGCTTCTGAGGCTGAACACAGCTCAGTTATGGACATGTGGTACAGAGACCAAGACCCTTTTAAACCCAGCACAGGGATTTATGTCGGACACTCGCCAGGACACAGACAGGGGTGTGAGTTGATCTGACAGCCTTCAGGTGTAATGGGAGGCAGTTTTCTCTGCCGGGAGAGGCATTGGAAGGTTGCCGTCAGAGGGACAGGGGGAAACAGCGGTGACGACAGGGGTTTGCTCCAAGGGGACACAATACCTCAAATTCAGGAACACATAGTAACAACCATGGTATGCACAGTAGGCCAAAGTAAAAGCAGGAAATCTATCTGTTAGCTGTGGTGGATGTTAACTATAAACAGCTAGGCTATAAATGTACTGATCCGGTGTTATCTTCTTCAAGGTAAGTCCCTGTGGGACTTTTAATGTTTCTGCATTCTCAGATCATTGACTTTGGAAATGAAAACCGGGCAACTAAGAAAACAAGAGCCAAATTGCAAAAAACTGAATTCTCCTTTCATGAAAACTGTTTTGTGCCAAATACATTTTAAGGACTGTGCTCTTCTTTTGTGGTAAGCGGGGGCAATATCCGTGAAGTCAGATCTATTATTGAGAGTGATCTTACAGTCTTGAGCTCATATTTAGACTTTTTCTATTCTTGCAAAACATTGACACAAATGTATCGCTAAAAACATTTTAGTATAACTGCACACTGTTGCCTATTTCCCAGTTCCATTGGATACTTAATGCAATGATGCACTGTGCTAGTTCATACAAGAAACTGGACAAGTGACTGAACATGCAAAAAGTGGGAGGGTCAACTGAAAAGGGCTGCTTCTCATGACTCTGTGAGGCTGTGTTCATTTCACCGCTAGCAAAGTGGAACAAATGCTGTCATCGCTAATACAACAGTATTGTTCTCTAGTACAACATGTAGACTCACCATTGTACAATGACCCGCCTTCAGCGTACTCCATCACAAGGCAGACCTGAGGGAGACAGAAAACCATCGGAGACTCAGATTCAACTGGACAATCCAAACACACGCGACTGTATATAGACACACCATTAAGAGCCATACACACCAAGAACAATCACTATAAGATAACGATGTGAGCATCCACAGTGATAAACATGACAGCTGTGCACTACAGCTGTGTCAGCAGCTGAGGAAAATGGATATCAATGACCTGTTACTGTTGCACAGAAAAACAAATAAACAAACAAACAAACAAAAACCCAGAAGAATAGAGTTTTACAATTTTATTCATACTTTTGAAAGCGTCAGCATCAATTATCCGGGCACTCGTCAAAGAGGACGTCAGGAAAAACCAAGACCGCTTGGAAGGATGTGCATTTTCTATGTCTGCATCCCACTGTTATATTACATAAGCATTTAAGAAGTTGTGAACATGACTGCCAGTAAATTCAGATTCAGATGATTTTGATTGGCTGTCAATGTCTCTGCCGTTCATTAAATCGCTCTTAAAGGGATCAGTGTTATAGTTGTGGAGTGGACTCGAATGTGTTATAGTTGCTGTTCCTGGTGTAGACCGCCCTTCACCGGTGAGTTGGAATATCACTGTGGCTACATAGTCAAGAGAGCATAACATATAATAACTTTGCAATTAACTTACCGGACTATGGCAAGAGCCATACAACTTCACAATGTTGGGGTGATTCACACGTGAAAGCTGCCGGAGCTGGAGACAAAGAACAAACATTATGCACGATTCCATTGACATGCATACTGTCAAACACATTAACATGTACTATGTGCTGCTACTACTGGTGGCACTGATGTTGAGTGAAACAAATACAATCGTGATATTAGATCTGACAGTGTGTCAACTGAATCATGTTACTGCAGTGAGGAAAACTCAGTTCCAACAATACCTCAACAATGAAGGCTTTCCTCTCTGATTCACTCTCGATGGTCTTGATTGCAACATCTTTGCCTTTCCATTTGGCTTTGCAGACAACCCCAAAAGCTCCTCTGCCCACCACCTGAAAATGGACAGTTAACAAGAACTTCACCGACAAGATGTAAACCTCTGCACCTGGAGTTATTAGCGGTTACGAAGGGCATTCACATAGCATTATTTAACACATGGACAGAGCACAACAACAAAGTCCACGTACCTCCTCAACTTCAATATCCTCATAGTTGATTTCTTCAAATGGATATCCAGGAGGTGTTTCTAGTATATCGGCGGATGGTAACGTTAGAGACATTACTAGCCAACGTCAGCTAGTAACTTACTGAAAAGAAAGCAAGTTGCTGAAATAAAGAACATAAATATTAACGTTAAATCACAGTAAATTCAGGCACAGGGATGCGCAGACTTGCTTCTTGTCATCTAGTATCATAATGGCACAACACTATGTAATAGTAACATAATAAATATATTAGTTTCTTAAAAGAATAGCAGCACGGTTAGCTGTCACGAGCTGTCAAATAAGATACAACAGCTTAACGTTAGCCTTCTGTCAGCTTGTATGATGCAGTCAACCAGCTGGCTAACCGCGTAGCGTAACTAGTTAGCAGAGCTAACTGTAGCTGCCCTAGAAAACCTGTCACTGAAATTTAAGATTGCTTAAAGTTAGCCTTTAGCATACGTAAACCTAGGTTTCATGCTTATAGCAACAATGTAATCCGGTCCTGCCGCAATTTTACCATTACTTTGCCACTATCGCAAATAACAACAAGCTATACAAGGCCTACAATGTATAAGCTAGCCAGCTTGCGCTAGCTGGCTGGCCTGGATGCTAACGCTAGCTACCGGGACTTGTTAGCTTAAACAAACCAACCCTTCGTAGTTGACTTGTCACCAGTGCCGGCGCTCTGGACATGGGGATATTTTCTACTATTCATGTACAGAAACCCGACGAAAAACGTCCATGTTATAAAATAGTCTTTCTATATCCACTTGACAGCCAGACATAACTTTTTCATAACTCGTCTAGCTAGCTTGCTAGGAGTGTATTTTTATTCTTCGCAGGAGCAGCTCCATCAGGAAGTGTGTGCGTACTGCAATTCTGTCCCCTGAACACTGAGCAGGAGCGCACATTCCAAGCTCTGACAGGGAGAGGCGCACTGTAACGTTACTGTCTGAGGTGGGGCTGATGACCTGTGTTATATCCTGCTGGATATCTTTAGCTATGACAAAGCATCGTGTTATAGGAGACACACATTTGCTTTGTATGAAAATCTTACAGCTGTAAGTAAAATGTTGTGAAGGAAAAGGTAGCCATATTTAAAGTGTAAGGTAGATATTTGAAGGAAAAGTAAAGAGTTGCTAACAAGTAGTTAATTTATAATTCATTCAAATACAGTATTAGGAGGAGAGCTGGTGAGCTGGCTGGCTTCTGTTAACCAGGCTGGGGCCCTCACATGACAGTGAGGCCCCTGCAGAACTGACTGACGGGTTAGAGCTCAGTAAGGCTGCATTAACAATGTAAGTGAAAATCCCTTGAAATGCTGCTTACATATTAATGCATGTCCAATATTGTAATAGGCCCACATGATAATAAAACACTGACAGACTTTGAACATATTTTGCTCATATACAGTGCTTTAATCCAAGTAAAGTTCTGCATGCAGGGCCTTCATTAGAGGATATGAATACTTCTTTGCTATTGTTTGATTATATTACATTTGTTGTATTCTGTCTTTCTACTAATTCGTACAACTTTCTGTTCATTTTTGATAATTGCGATTTTACTGCTAACTCTCCAGCAATCAGTGTTGGGAACTCTTTGAATTTACTTTACCAAATTGTTTCATTTTTAATTTTTTTATTTTATTTCAGTAGATTTGCTTAGAGGGCTGCGGCTGAATCATCTTGAATTGTTGCATATCTCAGTGGGCATGTACACACCTGATAAAGGCAAATAAACTTGACATGAATTTTGACCTGAAATACTTGCGATGGCCTCGGCCAGCCTTACTCTACAGAGTTTAGAGAAAGTTCTGCTGACCTTTGGTGTAACAGTTTAGCCTTGCAAGCAGGACCCTCCTTGATCAGGCAAGTAAAACTTATGTAATGTCAAAATTACATTTGTGGGGAGGGATGTTATATAAACACAGCACTTGATGAATGCTAATTACATGCTCCACTCACTGGGAGTAATAAAGCAAGTTCCCAATGGAGGCTTTCCAAACCACTAGGCAAGCACAACTCATACTAATGAGCATGAACTAATTTGTTGTGATATTGAACAGAGGGTTGTTAATAGCAGGAGCCATCCCTCTCCCCTGAAATAATTATTCTAATCGCTCATTTCAAAGGTGATTAAAATACTCTCACCTGGCAGTTTTTCTGGGACTACCTGCACTGGCATATGGTTTGGGACCTGCGGTCAACAGGAAGTTGCATGTTTGTTTACTTTGTCAGCTGCTGAAAATCTTTGAAGCGTCAGACCTGATGATATGCTCTCCTTCTGGACAGGTGACTGTCAGTGGGTGTAGAGGAGGCAGCCATGTGGCATCATCATGCAGCAATGTGATGGAAGTGATGATGTTGAGTAATCCACCAAAGTGACTTTTACCATACTTATAGATACTTGTATCTTTTTCCAGATGGCAGCAGGGTGAACAGACTGTGGCTGGGGCAGGTGTTGTCTTTTAGTATCATTTGGGCTCTGTGGACAGCTCACTTCATCAACATCACTGATTCTGATTCTGATTCTGTGGATGGTAGATGGGTACCAGTGATGATGTAATCACCTGTTGCAAAGCCTTTCTTTCCTGGGCTGTGCATGAAGCATGCCAGTTTGTGATGTTTCCGGTCAGAATGTTTACTATTTTTTTTGCCTCATATACTTCCTCTCGGACAGATAATAAGCAGATTAAAAGTCTCTTATGACTGATATGCTGATTCATACCTAATTATCCATATCATTAAGGTGTGAAAATGTCTCAAAAATGATGAGGTGATTGAAAGTCAGACACTGAATCTTGACCAACATGTCAAGTGTTTGATTCATTCCTATTTTTACATTTGCAGAACATCACAAATATCAGGACCCTTGTGTCTCAGGGTTAGATAGAGATTAACATGTATGCATTTATATCACCACATTTAAACTACTGTATTCTTACCTAGCAAGCCGATCACTCACAAGGATCCAGAATGCTGTCACAGAACTTTAGACCAGGTCCACAAAAAGTCAGTGACACAGGTATTGATTTTTTTTCACTGGGTTCACATAAGACACATAATCCAATTTAAGATTCTTGCAGTGTTGATTTGGCAGTTTTACGTCCTACTGGGCACTTTTGGGTTACACTGTGCGGGCTAAAATGGGCTTGGTTGTGTGAACAGGATTTGGGCTGGTTTACCATGAGTTGGCAGGTTTTTGAATACATAGAAAATATTATAACATTATATTAAAAATATATTTAGGAATTGTATAGATTAGTATTGCAAACACGTCCAGTGATCCGGCACAACTTTGATATGACATCATTTTATTTATTCTTCATTTATAGGAGAAATGAATCACCATCATCATCAACCTCCTGCAACTTATACCCAACCACTGTAAGTGTTGTGTTTCTGCAAATCTCTATTTTCAGTGAATGAAGCCTGTATGATTGCAACATTACATCATTATTTGTTTGGCTTATTGATTTCTTCTTCTCATTCGGCCTCTCTGCCTGTCTTTCTTGCACTCTGTCTCTCTTTGTGTGTGTGTGTGTGTGTGTGTGTGTGTTTGTGCAGTTTACCAAATTAGATAAAACCCATTGTTTTTTTGTCATTTGAGCTGTCCTTTTATTTATTTATTTATTTATTTATTTATTTATTTATAAGGCACAGGGAAGATTTGGAAAAATGTAGCACCCTATCTGTGTTCTTGCACACATGTGAACACTTGAATTGTTGTTTCATTATATGTCAAATTGAAAGAATGTGATAAACCACAATACTTTTGCTATAGTTGATGAAAACATCTATATTGTTTATAATAGATAATAACTGGGCATTTGTCTGGGCAAATGTCTGGGACCACTCGTTAAAATATTTCAATTTTGCATTTGTTTCTCATGTAATACTGTTTTCCTTCATTACAAGTGATGATATCAGCCAAACAGTTTGAGTGAGGTATGTCCCCCTTTTGCTTTAATGACAGCATGCACTCGAGGCGGCATGGACTCCACAAGTTTGTGTAAAACCTGATGACTCGTGTTACCCAGCATGATTTGACAGTTTTCCAGAAAACTTCTTGTGATGTCACAGAATGCTTGGCTTTCTCGGTCTTCAAGTTCCCCAATAAATATTTAACGGGGCTGTAGTCAGGTGACTGTGGAGGAAAGTCCATGACAGTCAGGACTCCTTGGTCTTCTTTGGTCTTCAAGTAGTTCTTACAAAGCTTTGAGGTGTTCAGGCTCATTATCCTGCTGCTGCATGCCCTAGAAAGATGCTGTAACCTACTACTTGCTGTAAATCCTTGTACTCTGATGTCCTATGCACACAGTGGGAATCAGTGTGTTATGTGTTCTGATGGCCACAGGGTGTTGCTGTTGCACTTCCAACAACTGGCCTCCCCTTCAGTCACAGTTCCATCTTATTCTCCACTTCTTATAAAGCCAGTGTATTTCATCTGCTTCTGTACCACGATACACTGGAATTTCTCACAATTAGAATGCATTCATTTATATTCTTATGTCAGCATCAGCACTCTCATACATGGGAAATAATCTGTTTCTTCTGCTAAGTCGTATGATTGATTACGGTTCACTCGTGCAGCTGATGAACATTTGTCTTGTGTTTATGGCTTTTAAGTGCCACAGGCGCTCCAGGTTGGCGTTATGGATATCTCTGTCCCTGATAAGACTTGCATTGTTTAATTAGAGTGGAGGGAAAAAAAGGCCACTGTTTGCAAATATTCACCCAAATCATTTTCCATAAGTAGAGCAACTTCCTCCACCGAGTAAACACTGTAGACACTGGGGACCGCTCCAAAGTCATTTTGCAAAATCATTTTAACTTTATCTAAATGCACCGTTCACTTACGCTGAATTTATTTGACAGATGAAATACATCACTTGAAAAATAATCCCACAGGCTAATTAGTATTAGTCTGAGGAGCTGTTCCAGCACACGGCTGAATACCCAATAGAGTCACATAGTGAATCAAAGAGCTACACCTGAAAGAGTGGCTTAAATCCTATAGAAGGCTCTGTGAAGACTGTAGCAATGGGACTATTACAGCCAAGGCATGTTCAAAGCCCAGGTTGAAATGAATGCATTATTTGCCGTCTTTTTGTTCTCACTTCAAGAGCTGATTTGAATCAGATTGCCACCCCAACCCCCATTTTCTCTCCTGTTCAGCAGGTGACAAGGCAGCTCCAGCCCAGCACAGTTGGTGGCGGTTGTTCCAGCAAACAGGCTGACTGCACGGCAACCAACCGAGATTGACCTTTCTGTATTGTTCCACCAAGACTCGAAAGCATCAGACTTGATAAGTGCCTTCCCCTTCCATCCTAACCCCCCGCCCATCAGCCCCGACGCCTGTGTGATGAACCTTCCCTTGTTCCTCATGCGGGATAATTTATCCACTCAGGCTTATCTGAGGGGAGTGGTTGACCTTTTCATTTTGAACACTAATGCTACCTTCTGGGTGATTTTTAGAGCATGAGTTGGTGTGCGGGACAAGACACCTGCCTGGTGGATAATCCTATGGCAAGCTGCTGTTTAATATTTTTAGCTCATACTTAATGAGGTAAAACATATTGCTCCCAGCTGCTCTCCACTTCTTTTTACTGTCTACTATGAAATGTACTTTTATTTCAAAAAGTTAAAAAGTCTTGAGGCAATTACGCTTTTGATGTCACAGGTGTAATATTTCATGATTTTCTATAATTGCTGCAATGCACCAAAGCTTTTTTCTACAGGTTGAGGCTAAATTCATCCTCCTAAGGGATTATGCATACATTTAAAAATTTTTTTTTTTAAATAAGGCTTAATTATTATTTTTAGTGTTTGTGTCTTAGTTTAGTTTTGACATTCTTTTCACACACAGCAGGATCCTGAGCCCAAACACACCGCTTTGACAGAACTACTTGCAGACCAAAGAAGACCGAGGAGTCCTGACTCTCATGGACTTTCCTTTCCCGGAAGTCACCTGACTACAAACTTGTGGGGTCCATGCCAGCTGAAGCGCATGCTATCATTCATGCAAAAGGGGGAAATAACCAAGATATCCTGAAATTCATGGACATTCTTAAAAGAGTCAACTTTTCGCTCAAACTGTAAAGCTGATATTATCATTTGTAATGAAAAAATGAATAATAAATATTCATAGAACAAATGCAAAATATAAGTATTTTGACTAGTGGCCTCAGGCTTTTTGACCCCACTGTATTAAACATCCTCTCAAATTGTCAGTGATTCCAGCAATTAATCACAGCCACACCTCACATACAAAAGTACATTTCTCTATTTTATGTATATTGTGAACAAGTTTCTATCAAATTTAATTGGCTTCCCTTTAAGATAATACATTTTTTTCTGATTTTCCACATTTCTTTTTCTTGCTGCTGTCATTATCAGTAATATTAGTTTCTTTTCGTCATTATTGATCTCTTTGAACATTTCTACCTCTCCCAATATAGATATTCTGGGTTCCAGTGTAATTACTTTCAGTAGTATTGCAGACATATCTTTATTAATATTGTAAAGAACTACAGGAACTCTGTGATAATTATATATTTTCTGACTTCAATTTAATACAATCTGAATTAGATTTTTTATCTGCACACTTTAAAAAAGGAAAAGAGAAGGAGCTGGGTGAAAAAAAACACTGCAAATAATTTCCACAATATTTCACACAGCCCAATTAAAAAATATATTTCAAGTGCAAATTCACTAAATTATTCAGAAAATTATATTAAACTATCAGCAGCTAAATGAATTAACAATCTGCATTGTATTCATATATATGGGAAAGAGATATTGGATGTGAACATACCCTGAAAATTGGGAACAAATTATTCCAAAAATCACAAAAAACTTTGGTCAATATTAGACACGGACTTATGTGATTTAATATATGAACACTGTGTGTTATACCCCACATAAACTACAACAGATAATGGGTATCTCATGCACATGTTTTGGAGGTCCATATCAATGATGACATAATAATGCCCACAAGCCTGTTTAGATCGATTTTAAGAGAGTTAATATGTATGACTCAAGATGACAATGCAACATCACCTTATTAATTAGATTAATATATTTGTATATATACATATGTATACACACATATACACATATACAGTATATATGTATATATATGTATATATATATATATATATATACATATATATACACACATATACACATATACAGTATATATGTATACATATATATATATATATATATATATATATATATATATATATATATGTATACACACAAATATACATATATGTTTTTAAAAATGTACAATATATGAATGAATGTAAAATGTAAGAAGAAACAACAAGCTTGCACATATTTTTCTTTAACCATACTTTTCAAAGTGGTTGAAATATTTTCACATGTGAAACTTACTTCTCCACAGAACCTACCTTAAAGAATAAGTAGGAGGCCTGGGATCTCTGGCCTGTGTTGTTGTAAATATATAATGCTGCACTGAGCTGTAGGTTTTACATCTTCAGACTTACGAGGTAATGCTGTCCTACAGGTCCTGGCACCATGCTCACCCTTGTACTCTATTGAGTGCCATTCTAGTTGTTAATGTGTTGCCTGTATTGGTTTCTTGTGCACCTGGGGGCTGATGATATGCTTCTGCAGGTGTTTGTGACTGAATGTGGTAATTTGGCAGCTGTTATACTGTTGTATCTGGTGGGCTTGTTGATTTCTGTTGCCTGTGTATCTGCACACATTGTTCAAAGTTCTGAGCTTTCATGCAGGAGATCCAAGTTCACATACTGTCACAGACCTGCATTTAACATTTGCATTTTTATTAAGTGTCACAACAATCTTTCCCTGACCTTGACTTAGTTGTGTAGTAGCCTCAATATCAACATATTGCCAAAATCATGAACTTTCCCAAATCTTAAAGGAAAAGTTCAGACGGAAAATGAAAAGTCAGCAATTGTCTACTCGTCCCCATGCTCATGGAAAGTCAGTGTAGTTTTGTAGTCGACAAAGCTTCACAGCATAACAGCATTCTCCTAAACAACTGCGGTAGATGGGGACGTGTTTTAAAATGTAAAAAACAAAAAACAAAACAAACAAACCATACAATGGCTCCATACGTCTTGTGCGGTGTACTCCAAGATTCTGAAAGCCCTGAGATGCCGCCCCCTGCAGTCTACATGTCGAAGTGTCCACGGGCAATATACCAAACCCCCACTCTTCCATCAGTGTGTGAGTGCGCATGAATTGTTATTGCTCCTGATGAGCCGGTGGAACCGTGCATGGTAGCCTCTGCAACTTGACTTGTGTTGTGGAGCACTTTGAGTGGTTGCTAACATTAGAAAAGCACTACATAAATACAGTTCATTTACTATTTAGACGGTGACCTCTAGCGGCTGTAGTAATTATTACAGCTGCAAAGGAGGAAGGGAGTTGAGGTAGTATAAAGAGTAAAAAGGCCATATAGGGAGGAGGCCTGGAATGGACGGTCAGGTTAAACAAGCGCATGACCTCCATTTAGGAGTGCACTGTTAATGTCCAGTGTAAAAGGGAAATTCAACGGTGAGTTCTTGAAACTTACCAACATAATGACATTCCTTCACTTACATGACACAAATGAAGTCACTAAGGTAATATGGGTACATTTAAAACAGAAGTTACAGAAGAAAAGTAGTTATTTTAACCTAAACTTTGGTGTTTTCCTAAACCTAATGTTCAGTACATGTGTTGCTGTTACGCTGCAACAGTCATGTTGTTTTTGGGACGGTGATACATGTCATTCTGGAAGACGATGCTGACAATCAACGTATTCTGTTGTTTAGGTATGAGGATGTGCTGCATTACTTACACCCTCGACACACTGTCGAACTCCTGCATCCACTTTAGACGGCATGCATGCTAACACTTTTAGCTTTGCAGCTACAGTGAAGATTTCTGCTTAAAAAGGGGGTGTAATTAAAGTCTTTTCAAGTCAATTTGGGATCTCTAGGCTTCCAGAGACTTGGATTACACCCGATGAGCTGTATGGAGCCATTTTATGTTTGTTTTTCTTTTTTTTTTTTTACATTTTAAAGCAAAACCCTATCTACTTCAGTTGTTTAGGAGAATGCTACAACGCTGTGTCAGATGTGAGGCTCCATGAATATATTGTGGACTATAAGACACCTGGCTTTCCATCGGCATGGGGACGAGTATTTCAGGACTGAATTTTCAATTTTGTGAAACTGTTCCATCAAGTATGCCATTGTTTCCCTGCGCAGATTGAGATTGAGATAAAAAATCAAAAATTAAAAAAACTGGCACTGTGCTTAAGAAATGTTCTCAGGGTTTGCAGATTTATCCTATATTGACATTTTTGTCTTGTGAGAGGGCTGGTTCAAGCCCAATATAACACTAACTAACCCTGGCATTTCTGTATAAATATTTCCCCACACCTTTCTTTAGCAGGAGAAAAAACAAAAGCAACTGGCCAGAAATCTTTAATTTCTTTCACTTTATAAGCTTTTCCAAACAGTCAAATGGCTTTTGAGGATTTTCAATATAAATCTAAGACAATGCTGCTCAAAATTAGCTGATATGTCCTATATTCTTCCTTATATGTGTCTGAAGCAGAAAACTGTGACCACATTGAGCATAACCAGCATCAGCTATTTCTTCCTTGAAAGGCTTTATTTGTTTTTCTTCCTTATATTTGTGCATTTAGCTCCAGTATATGTTATCCAAGGGAATCAATCATATTTAAACAAATTGCAAAACTGTTGGATAGAATCAGGAGTTGTAGATTAGTTCTCCATAGAGCTCCCATGGGATCCATCTTGGTAAACACCACATTTCATCTGGAGCCACCAGCTTGACAGGCCTGTCTGCGGATTTGTTTTGGCTTTGGAGGATATGATTATGGAAACAAATCACTGGTACACAGTGGTTCAAAGCTGAAGCGGTTTTACTCTCATTTAAAAGCTTGGTGTTTTTATTGGAAACATAGGAGGTTATCACAGGGCTCATATAGCCCGTGACATCATCCCAAAGAATGTCTGGTAGCCAAGTCTTGAAGTGAAGTTACGACTGCTCCCACAGAGCTCCTGATAAAGACTCATTTATCAAACCTATTTTACCTGGCCTCGACACTGTTTCTAAAAGGGCCTGTTGAAAGATAAGATTCTTTTTCTGGTTTGCAGACTTTACAGCTGCTTTCCACATCAGAGACGAGTTAATGCAATCAGTTATTCCTGGCATCTTCTCCTTTGGTACTCTGACCGTTCACCCAGTCAAGAGTCTGCAGCTGTGATAAAGACAGTGCCCTTTGCCAAGGAAGCGGCCAGTGCAGCAGCAGATCAGTGTCGAGCATCAAAACGCCTGGAGGAGTGGGATAAGGTAATGTCCGTACCCTTGAGCCGGCGCACAGTATCAAGGCGAGAACACAGAGGAGCAGAGTGTGGCAGTCTCCAGAGGGGGGTCAGACAGGGATCAAGGGCGTTCTTGTTATTTGTGATTATTCCTCCTAGTATCTGCACGACTGCTTTTGGAGGTGATAAGAAACAGCAAGAAAGAGTGGACAGAGTTTTAGAGACGCTCCTTGTCAACTCAGAAGCCCCATAAGAAATTGTTACAGTCTGAGGAACTGATTTCTTTTCAGTGGCATCGGGTCAGGTGTACAACCTTTCAGAGATTTGGGGGGATTATGGCCCCCCTTTAGCAGCATCTCTCTGCCTACCCACAGACTTTCACTCCAGCACCTGTGCAACACCAGGGAGTGTTCATGTGACAAGCATGGAGGAGAAAGTCCCTCATGCATGTGAGAGTGTTATTTTGGGAGTTTTCATTTTTTGCACAATATTGGGTGACTTGTTGGAGCACTTTCAAGGCTTGGACAGACATGAAACTTTCCTGATTGAATCAGTACCAGAGATGAACAACTGTGTGTGGCTCTTTGATAAAAAGGTTCAAGACTGCGTACATAAAAATGCGAGGAGAGAAGTCACTACCACTGCCAAGTTTCTTTTTGGTAAAAAACATCCAATCACTTAGCTACAGAGCATCAGTGATATCAGTGAGGGGTCTGCACTGAGCCCAAAGGATACTAAAAGACAACATGCACCCAGCCACAGTTCACTCTGCTGCCATCTGGACAAAGAATACAGAAGTATCCACTGGAGTACCACCAGACTACAGAGCAGCTTCTTTCCTGTGGCTTTGAGACTCCCGAACTCATCCTCAACACTCCATCATATAAAAAAATTTTTTTTTCTCTTATGTAGCAAAAAGGGATTTAAGATCAGTTTTGTTTTACAAACCCAGTGTTGTAAAATGACAAATAAATTAACCTTAAACCTTTAACATTCTGTTGTGTGTGCCAATTTAAGACTGAATTTCCATTTTAAGCTTTGTATCAATCTGATGATACATTCAGCAGGAAAAGTCATCTCACTTCATCTGGTCAGTTTTGGATGATTTATCAAGTGTGTACTGTTTTTTTGGCATCACATTTCATTCATTATTGCAAAAAGAAAGTATTTAAAATTTGCTACAGCTCTGACTGGCACCTCTTCTTTCGCAAAGTTGAATGAGGCTGTTTTTCTAAGAGTTGAAATAAATAATGCTGATGGTCATAACATTTTTGAGAAAGTAGGAAAATACACTGACAAAGTGAAAAGTGACTGTACCTCACAGTGCAAGTACTGCTGGCAATTATTAATCTAAAACCAGCATGGCTACCAACAATGAACCTAACAGGTTTGATGTCTGCATCGAAGCCCACAACTCACACAATAATAGCATCACAATGCCCACCCACTGTAGTCCAACTACAGGTGACAAAGGCTGATGTGAATAGTTTCTAAGGATGAAGGTTGGCAAATCTGCTGGCCAAAATGGAATAACCCCCTGTGTCCTTAAGTCTTGCAGCGATAGTATTTGAGATTGTCACAGACATCTTTAACCTTAACTGATTGTGTGTGGATCCAGAATGTTTGTGAAAAAAAACACCACTGTGCCTGCATCTACAGAGTGGTGTGCCACAAGGATGCAATCTGAATCCCTCAATGTACAGTCTATTTACACATGACTGTGCTGCCAAGTGTGACAACATTATTATCATAAAATTTACTGATGACACCACAGTGACTGGACTCATAAGCAACAGTGATGAAAGGGCCTATAGGAGCAAAGTGGAAGGACTAGCCCTATTGTGTGTGATGACAACAATCTTGCTTATTATCAACAAGACAAGAGAAGTCATGGTGACACTTTATAATAACCATCATTAAAGGGGCTCTATGTAACATTTTTTAGCAATTTACATGTATGAATCACTTTTTTATTGGCCATATGTGAGCGGAAATGTGACGTGAAAATGGACTTGGAATTATAATTGCTTTATAAAGCATTTAATTGTTTGTTAATTATGAATTAACTTTTAACTCAAAGGTTTAATATTAACTATAAAATGACCATTTATTACTTGTAGTTATTATAAAGTGTTACCAAAGTATTTGTTGACTTCAGGAAAAACAGAGGAAATCTGTCAAAATTGTTGACAATTTAAAATTTCTGGCCACCCACGTCACATTCACATGGTTCCTCACGCCAAGGACATCCTAAAGAAGGCACAGCAGAGGCTGTACTCCCTGTTGTGCCTCAAGAGTTCAGTATTTCGGAACCAAAGCTCTTGTGAACTTTTACTCATGTACCATCAAGAGTGTGCAGGCAGGCTGCATCACAGTATGGTGCAGCAGCCTGACTGGACAGCACCGTAAAAACCTTAAAGGAGCTGTAAAGACAGCAGCTAAAATCATTAGCATGGAATTACCACAGCTCCAGAACATTTACAACACTTGCTGCAAAAGGAAAGCCCATAACAGCCATCCTGCTCATGGACTGTTCTTGCTCTTTCCATCATAAAGCATTACTGAAGCAATCAAATCACACACTGCCCATTTCAATATCAGTATTTTCTACAGGCAGCCGGACTGCTGAATAGATGAAACCCTCAGTTTTGGTTAATAGCATGTATACAATGTAACATGTGAATGGGTATGCGGTTATGTGGGTTATAATTGTTACTATTATGTGAGCTGTGAAGGTTGTTGTGGGTTTTAAATATTATGGCATGGACGGCCCATATTTATTTATGAATACAAAAGATGGGGGAGTCGCGGCAAATGGGACTTACTTTCCACTTCTTTACTTTCCATTTCTCTTATTATTATTATTGCCAACCTCAATTGCTGAAGGAAGAAAGTATAAGTTTTATATATGTATATAGATTATAATGTAATAGATGAATGTGTTTAAAGGCTTATAAGACACTAAAACACTGCTCAACCCTTTGTAATACCCACAGACAGTGAATTAAATCCAGAATCTTATCACAGCAGTAATTGTGTATCAATTACATCAAAAACAAATAATAAACCACCCAGAACATCACTGGTACCCATCTACTGAGCATCAGTCATATTGGTGTCCAAAGAATACTAAGGGAGCACTCAAACTAGGCAATCAAAATCAAGAAATCCAGGAATGTGTGTCTATGACCAAAACGACATGAAATAAGCCACAATAAAGTCAGTAAAGTCATGTTCGTAACTCATGAGTAACTGGGCCAAGTTTGTGTGCGCCCTAAAAGACAACACCCACCCCAGCCACATTCTGTTCACCCTGCTGCCATCTGGCAAAAGATACAGAAGTATCCATGTTGTACCACCAGACTATAGAGCAGCTTCTTTCCTGAGGTTGTGAGACTCCTGAACTCATCTTCATCATAAAATAAAGTTTTTCTGTATCGTATAACGGGACTACAACTTGCATTGTATTTTGTTGTACAGCTCTGTGTTGTAGAATTAAAAATAAATGAACCTTGAATTATTTTATCTTTAATCATGACGATTGTGATGTAAACAGCAGCAATATGGTGTCCATCTTAAAGTACCCACCAAGAATGCACACTGCATACAATGAAACTAATAAGACTGTGCTTTTAAGTTAAGAATAGCAAAATACTCTGAGAGCAGTCAATCTATATATTAACACTAAACACGTTATGTGCATTAGTTTTCTTAACTTCCTAAATAACAGTTATCATCTAATTTGCTGAAGTGAATTCAAATGAAATGTGGGATTACACTGCACAGACGTCAGAGTGACTGAGGGGGTTGGAGTGTTTCCAGAGCTCTGTGGCCCAGCATTTATCTCCACATGGCTCCGTTGCAGCTGATGAGACTTGTGGCAGCTGCTTAGTTTGCCCCTACCTTGGCATGGCTGATGAACTATGACAGCTGATGTCTGAACAAGCAGTCAAAGAAACTGCCTGTAATGAGGAGTCTGCTGCTTGAGAGACAGATGCCATCATATTTCAGATAAAGTTATTCCCCTGCACTGCCGGGGCCGTACCGGCTCTGGCAGGCTCAATGCGCCGGTGGCAGTCACGTGGTGGGTTATTCTGAGATCACTGTCTGTTTGTTTTTCTGAGTGGGGGGGAAAAGCAAATATCTTGGCCCTACCTACACGTGTGAAAATGTGGCTCTACACATATAGCTTCATAGAAAATGCAGAGTCTGGCCTTCAATCTGGCTTTGGCCAGCTGCCTGTGGATGAACCAGGCCAAAGTGATATTCAAAGCCAGACTGATTTAGACAACAATGGGACTCAGTCTTGGCTGGGGTTGTACTTCCTAATTGAAAAGCTACATTTCCCTCTGGTTTAGAGGTGACTCAGCTATGTTTAAACTAGTACGATTAATGTTTTTAATTAGTACATCATTAATACATCCATCTCCATAAAACTCACAAATAAGCAACTTTAATGTGGTTGGAGATGCTCCATTCTCATGAAAATTCTGTACTTGAAAGTGTTAAAGTAGCAATACCACAGTATAGAAATACTCTTACAAATCAAAACAATGACTTCAAATATTTACTTGAGTAAAATCACAAAAGGGGCAGAATAGCGGGGCTGTAGTTAGCACTGTTGCCTCACAGCAGTAGGTAGCGACATTGTAGCCTGTACAAAATACATGAAGTAGTAGTAAAACGGTGAAACATGCACATGGCAGCGGTCCCCCCGACAGGACAATGCGCCCTGCCAAACTAAAAAAAAAAACCTGCTCAGGAATGGCCCAGAGGAATGTGACAAAGCGCTCAAGGCCTTGACCTGGCTACCATATTGCCCAGCTCCCAATACAGTGGAGCATCGATAGGATGTCTCTCAACAAGTCCAGTACATGGAGGCCTCACTTGGCAGCCTACAGAACTCAAAGGATCTGCCAACAATGCCTTGGTGCCAGAAACCACAGGACGACCCAAGAGGTCCTATGTCCATGCCTTGATGGGTCAGAGCCAAGTCAGATGGCCATGGATCGGAGTTTGGAGGCCAGCTTGACACCTTGAGCTCTTTGTCATGTTCGTCGGGCCATTCCTGAGCAGTTTTTCCACTGTGGCAGGGAGCATTGTCCTACTTGGACAGTCACTGCCGTCAGGGAGCGCTGGTGCCATGAGGGCAGGGTACTTGGTATGCAATGGTGTTTGGGTGGGTGGTGCATGTCAAGTAATATCCACATGAATGCCAGTACCCAGTTTCTCCTTGATTGTAACGAGATAATCATTGCTATTCACTTCACTTGTCAGTGGTTTTAATGTTATGGCTGATCGGTGTATATCTCATGCACATTTCTCACTGAAAGCTACCCAGAACATGCGGCCAACACGAACACGCCATCTGTATTTTTATCTGCTCACAAAGCATTCAAATATCTTTGATCTAGGAGAATATGCATATACCTGAGAAAATAATAACCCCAAAGTTTATTTTTACAAACCAACCATGCTGTCAAACACAGGATCAGGATGATGTCCGATGAAAAAAGGCATTAGCCTTCTCTAGGCTCTGACATGGAGGATTGCCTGATCACTGACTGATGATGTCATCAACTAGAGACACAACCCATGTGCTGCTATACAAACCCATCAAGTAAATGAAAAATAAAAATAAATGATAAGAACTGACTAGTAAGGCAGTAAAACCAGAGTCTCTGCTGAGTAAATGAAACTGAATTCAACCTGAATTTAACAACACAGACACACACGGTCGTTGTGTACCGTTCCTCACTAACATAGCTTACGGCAACTGTACAGTGAAGAAAACTGGCTGTTTGGGCAGACAAACACTGTACAAGTAAAGCAAATAAACACAAATGTCCCTGCCATCAAACTTGCTTCACTGTCAATGTATACACCATGAAAGAACAACCACTGCTGATGAAACTCATGATGAAGACATGACTCAGGAACAAATCTTCACAGATGTGGTAATATTTAAAGTTTTTTCCGCATTAATTTCGTCTCTTAACCAACTTCCCTATCCTGGAAGTAGCAAAAGGTGACCACATGAAACACTGTTATCTTGAGTAAACATGTGGATTTCTCTGGGTTTGAACATTGTTGGAAACAATTGGGATAATGTGATAACATATATCTTTGACAGTTCCTTTGTACTAGGTTTAAATAAAATCAGATTATTTTTTCCACCACTACCTGCCATGGAATAATCAACTTTAAGCTACATTTGTGTTTTGTGTGTAGCATGAAGGGAATACAGCTTGCATTTTGAGTACAAAAGAAAGCACTTCAAACCATGAACATCATATTTCATGTCTCTCTTGCGTGTCTATAAAGCACAGAACAGACTTGTTCCACAATGCATTGAGCTAAGCTTATGCAGCACAGTTTTTCTGAGGGTCAATTCAGGATCTAGTGAAGCTGCCCTTAGTGTGTTTTCTCCTAATGTGTGCTACTCCTCTCTCTCTTGCTCTCATTCTAAATTTTCCCATTAAACACATTGTGTTTTCCCCTGTGCATTACATGTGCTTTATGAGTAAGGTCTAGAGAAATTCTGTACCTCCAAGTCAAAAACTGACTTTAACCTTTACCCCACTACTGCCCTTGGTGATAATCAGAGCAGTCTTATCTGTACAGTTGAACTGCATGTTTTAAAACCACCTTTTCTTCCACTGTAAGGAGTCCATACTTTCAATGTCATCAGTTAAATGTTGTGTGTGTGAATGTGATGGGAGTCACCTCTTCTTGTGTGGTAGTGAGCTGAAACGTTGGGTCAGGTCCACTTAGAGGCAAATTTATAGTGACGTTTGAAATTAATAAAGGAAATTGAGATTCATTTATACATGCCGGCCTCAGCAGGCACATCAGCAAAACTGTCAAGCAGAGGTCACATATATCCCTGCTTCCTATGGAAGAGGCCCTAAGCCAAGTAGAAAATTGCTTATTTTCCAGTTCCAACAGGATGTAGTATTCTCTGTGGCCAGCAGCAAACATCCATTCCTATGTAAAAGCAATAGATCAGCACTTTTAACAGAACTTGTCAGGGCTTGCTTCTTTGGAGTTTAGTGAAAGAACTGATATGCTTCAGCAAAACATAGAAACATCACTGGATAGGATGTTTCTATGTTAGGATAGGATAGGACAGGTAGGATATCAATCAAACATCACTCTGCTTTGCAAGCTTAAAAGTGTGTTGTTTCACAGAAATCCACTGTCAGTGTAATTAGTTACATGTAATTCAACCTGTAGTTCATAATTGGGGTCAGGATTAGGGAAACATTTCCAACAATAATTTCTTTGTTTGAAAAGATCATGATCATTCTTATATCATAAAGTTTTGACAGTTGATAAGAAAAGATTGAATGGATGTTGAGTGTTGGATGCCACCTCTCCATGGCCTTTATTCACTCAGTTTGCTCTTTATTCTACCCAGGCTAATTCCTGATCCAGCCCATGGGTCTACTTTTCTTTCTCTGGTCACTTGGTGACTGGTCACTTATACCTACTCAGTGCAGTCTCACTTTCTCTCTGGTTACCATTTAATTAATCCAACCAATCTATTGCTTATCAGGACCACATCTCTACCAAACACAACCTCACTGTCAAAATATATGCAGCGTATATGCCCATTATCATTGTGTTTAGTACACTGCAGCAGTCCGGGACCTTACTTTTCTCTGTACTTAATGAAGCTATCATATGCCCATATAACGCCCGCCCCCAACCACCACCATGTACTTGGGATGCAGCTGAATTAGCTATTAAAGCAGTGTTACGTTGACAAACCACACTGCACTGAGAGTTGTAACAATCTAATTTGATTTCTTTCCAGGTGAAGTTGTTAGTCATTTGCTAAATTACAGATTTTGAAGTCATTTCCCCAACACCAACAGCCCATGCTTTTCTCCCTGACAAGCTGATAGAGGCTTAATTTCCTCTTCAGAGTGGCTCCCTCTTCGGTCATTGGACACAACTATTATTGTTTCTTATCCACATCTCAGTTTGGTGCCACAGTCAGCCTCATATGATTACACGGATTTAACATCGAACTCCTTCAAACCAAGTCAATGTATATTTTATACTCCACAGGAAGAACATAACTGGGTTACAGTTTTCCTTTGTATTTTCCCTCCGATGTTCAAGTCAGCATTTTTATTGGCCTTTTTCATTTCCTGCGCATCTCGCTCTAGTATGAAAAATGAAATGAAAACTTTTGCCTTACTTTTCCTGAATTCAGCAGGGCTTTAATCAAATTTTTCTTTTCATCAAATTCAATCACATAACCGAAGCTGCTGGGCAACTTTAAAATGATCTGGAGAACATGGCCGACTGCATATATCAAAGATATCCTTACTTGTTTTCATAAGTTGAATACAATGCTCAAAAAAGCTGTTTTATTTTGTTTTTAAAACTATTAATCTACTCTGTAACAACAAGAGTTGCAGACTGCTGTAGAAAAAATAACCTGGTTTGCAATGTGAACATTATGGTGCTGGGCTTTGCTCAAACAGACTTTTTTCAGCAATGTTGCTATTCACATGCAAGGTCTGATCTGACCACTGTGGCAAAAGATTTGTCACAATCCTCTTTATTTCACAGCTCAACTTGAGTCATTATGTGAGGTGGAGCAACGTGGCTCACAGAGATTTGTAACCTGCTTTCAGAAGTTCTGTAAATGTGTCTGGCCATTGTGAAGACTAAACATGCCATTTGAGCTGATTTTATCAAAACCTGTCTGTGCTGAAGTGATATTTCACTTTGGAGCTACTTTTACTGTTATTGTGTCAGCAGTTAATGGAATCACTAACATTACTTGACTTGTGGGGTGTCTTTACCCATTGCATGAAGGCTTTTTCCCCTAAGAGCCCTTTATTGAAACTGGAAAACTGTATGTTAGTTTATTTCAATGAAACCCATGACTCATTTTATCAGTTAATGAAAACCAAACAATAATGAAACAGGATGATAGCTACTTTTTACATTTTTTTTTAACACAAACACTTTCTTGTTCCGCATCTATCACCTGCTGTATTCTACAGCTCCTGGGCAAAACAATATCCTGCTGCCAAAAACAATCCAGAAAGAGATTTAATTAGCTACTTACCTAACAGATTGCAATGATAATATATGTATGTCTGCAATGTTAGCTAATATTAGTTATTATTAAAGACTTACTTTAAGACATTGCAACAAAACAGCTATGACAACCTTAAAACCAGGCAGGACAGCACCAGGAGATTTCTAGGCTAAGCTAACATAACAACTTCAAGGCTTGTGGATGGAATATGTTACTTTTAGTTGGCTATGACTAGCATTCATTTGTTGATGGCAGGTAGACATAACTGCTGAAATTAGGCTTTGAAAAAAGAGGCAAATGGCGTACCCTCAATGCCCCACCCCCATACCTTACACCACAGATTAATATAATAAATAAATGATAAATACAAGGATGTGAAAGTACTGTATTGCAGAGATATCTATGATTTAGCATGCTTACGAGCCAGCTAACCAGTCCAAAATACCACTTTGTACTGCAAGAGGTGATATAGTCTAATAGCCCCCGTAGTTTCAGCTGGGAGAAATATGCAATCATGAGGCAAGTCAGTTAGATTTCTCAACCTCTCTTAGCTTTTAATGTAATGAATGAACAAAATAAACTCACAAAATGTCAAGAAAAGAAATATTCTTACAGCAGTGTTCCTTACCAAACAGAGAAATAGAACTGTACACCTTCTAAATTTAAGTTGCTCAATATAAATACTCTCAATTCACAGAGTAAGATAAGTGAAAATATTCCAGCTCTACACGCCATTTTCGCCCACTACTGATGGAGCCAAAAGATGGTTAGCCTATCTTTGCATATTAGCAAGCCTTTTTCTTACTCCTTCCTTTTTGCCCTGTCCCAAGAGCAAAAAGATCAATATGAATCTCATGTCTGTGGTATTCCGCTGCTGCAAAGACAGTGTTAGCAACATGGCTACTGTCCGAGGCAAACTGCTGCTGAACTGCTCTTTTTAATATGTATGTAAAAACTGAGGTTTAAACTAAAGAAAAGCTCTGGGACAACCAGCATTTTTGTGCTGACACAAAATAATTTCCATTTATCTCTTAGATGACAGTGACTGGACCGGCATACCAGCACCCATCAACTCCACTGTGGCATCTCAATATATTGTTGTGAACATAGCTACTGGAGCCTGACACATTGTATAGAATATATTCAAGGGGCCAAGGCACACAGTATATCTATCAATCACCAGTCACTCAAAATTCAACACATTTGCACATAGTTTGCAAAAGCCCAATTCACAGCTAGCTGGGTCCAATTATTCCCTCTTGCATGTGGGTTTGCATGGTGCAGCACCCTCTCAGGCCGCTCGTGTTTTTAAAGACATCTTCCCTGTCATTGGGCTGGAGACACACCACAGCACTGAGAGTATGGGCGTACACAGGAAATATGTTCTCTAATTGTCTCAGCGCTTGCGCACATAAATCAGTGTCTGGCAATTTCCTGAATGCCACAACATCCAGAGTGTAAGCTGACTCGCTGCCTGTGTTTTCTCTGTGCGTGGAGAGGTTTCCATTTGTCTATTAAAATGACAGGGTCTCAATGGGCCGTCTGTCACTGGGGACAGGAATGGAAGTTAGCATATCGAGTCGCTGTGTGCATTTACTTGATAACATGATCATGAGTGCAGATAGGTATGACCAACGAGTGCTTATCTCTATGTGAAGCATACCATACCCACAGCCAGTCACATCTCTGCTGTGTATGACTATAATAAATACCATATCACTGGAAAAGAATTATGATACCTTCACTGATAAGCAATGGCAGAGAGCTCCCACTGGTACTTTTGCATGCTGCAAACCTGAGCGAAGACTGTGAACCTCAGATTCACTTCATTTATCTCGCCTGCTTCGTACTGTGAATGTTTTACTTGCTGGTTAAAGTAAATCAAGCTCTCCTTGTGATTTCCCATGTCTTCAGATTGTATTTAACTGTGTGGTCCCACATGGATAAATGCACAGAGCGTGCAACAAATGTCGACTGGCTCATAAGGAACTGATTGTCATTGCTGCTGTCATTGAAGACACTCATTCCTAATATGTAAACATTTTCAGTGATGGTTAGGCGCACCCACAAAATGACATTTGCTAGGATTTTAACCACTTCTGACATTCTATCAGAACCTAACAACCTGACCTGCTTTGAACAGAAAAATTGTATTAGTGGGAGCCAAGATGAACCAGGAGGCAAATAAGATCAGAGCATCTTCCTGTTTGTATGAAAAGAATCGTTTTCTTGTGGCTGAGATGGAAACTCAAACGAAAGATTAGATAAAATAACTGAGAGCACTGCTGTTTAAATTGTTGTATAAAAAGGTAATCCATCCTTTGTTTTTCCTTTCAGCTGGCAGAAACAGTACCAAGAAAGGAGATGGGGCAACTTTGTTTGTAACGTTTCAAATTTCACAGTGTGAAGAGACTTTTCATTATGCAGCTACAAAGGCAGCTGAAAGGAGAGCAGCTGAGATGGAGACAGAGTGTCCTATCCACTCCTCTGGTATCAGAACATGAAAGGAACACAAACATGACCTCACATTCACTTGAAACGTCCCTAAGATGTGACCTGCATACAATGTCATGCTCAAAATCCATTTTCATTTTAATGAGAACATCAGTGAGTGACAGCTCTGAGGAAACCCTCCAGTAGCTCCATGTTTTAGGGTGTTCTTTTGGCTGCATTGTAGAAGAGGACAATCTAGAATGAACATCTCTTTTTATTAATAAAAAATGAGTGAAAATGATATCACAGGGAAGCAAATCCTCATGGATTATATCATATATAGCTCAGTTATCTGTTGTCATAGATAGTAAATTATTTTTTAAACATTGACAATGCTTGTGATTGTGAATCTGACCACTACCCAATTCCTATTTGTAATATACAAGACTAACAGCAAGTTTGTATAAAGGTTGAACAAATTTTACTAAATTTGACTTTTTACTAAAGCTGAAAGCAGCATTGAACAGGCCCTTGCACTTCACCGCCCGTTAAGGCGTGGGTGGCTGTGGACTCATTACTAGACACCAACCAATCAATGCCACTCTGAATTTTAATGAGTTTTGGACACTGCATGTTCATTGTGACTCACCCACTAATTATATGTTATGTGCCAGTATATCTAATGTACACCACACCATAAAAATGTCACACACTGTCACACAAGTTGTACATCCTTTTGCCAGTAAGTGGCGCAATGACTACAACTGTTCACTGTTATTGTAACCCTCTTTTCTTGCCTGGTAGCGTATTCCAGTCCCTTCTGGCTGTGGATAAATAGCGGGCTACACTTCTCGTTTTCAGTCTTCTTTTAATGATCACCAAAACGGCAGAACAGTACAAATAATCTCTGACCTCAATGTCGGGGTTCACAACACAACAACTTCTACCTTCCTCAACCAGGCGGAACACACATCACCCACATACCTGTCCCCACCAAAACAAAAGCATAAAGGAACCAATCAACCCAAACACTGTACATGAAAACACCCAAATCAAAGTGCTGCAAATGACAATGAAATATATAATGTAACAATAATATAATAATAATATATAAATATAATACTAATGTATTTATCAGTAACTTAAGTAATACAAATAATATACATAATAAACATATATAAATTCTAATAATATATAAAAATAACCCAAAATATAAAGTGTACAGTAATTATGGTTATGTCCTCCGGCCAGGACTCTTATCAAACATAGCCAGTAAGTGGCACTATAACTATAATTTAAGATTGGCATTTAGATGTGTTCAGGCCTTTTATCCAACATGTGAAGTTTGGGGCAGATTAGACCGTGTCAAGTCGAGATACAAAAACTTCCGGCTTCATGGTGAAACATCAAAAATACACCCTTTGACACAAACAAAGACTTTGTGCAACTTTTCATAGTTAAGCTCTTGATATTGCACAGATCAAATTTGAAGTTGACCAAGTTTAATCTGTAGGAGTTCATTGAAGTACAATTCCAGGAAATGGTAAAAACTGCACAAATTTTGAACATGTATGTGAAATGCACCACAGGGGCTAATCTGCTACAAAAAATATTGCAAGTGCAAAACAGTTTTTGTTTTGCTGTCGTCTTTTTTTTTAGTTTCTTAAAATATCAAAAGGACAAAACAGTGCTGATGATGGCAAAGAGTCTCGCTCAGCAGTAATGATGATGGTGGATACAGTATGCGGGCTTGCAATTAAGGAACAGTGTCTGGGTCGTGCCAGACTGTGGCAGTGTGCTGCACTGCACTGAGCATCATTAACAGCTCACTCATCCCCTGTTTAAACCAAATGGCGACAGAGAGTAGCAGGCATATGCGGTAATTAGGCAATTTCTAACACATATTAGGAATTAATTGCTATTTGATATGTAAGGGTAAAGTGTTAAGGAGGAGGGATGTTCCCGTATTGCCCCCAGCTTATTGGCATTGATTACCACAGTGATTTATCTCATGGAGATGGCTCAACCTCTGTCTTCATGGATTTTTATAGAGCATGTTTAGTTGTTTGATTATAGTGATATTTCCCAGCTTCAAAATGCTCAGTATGGATGCCATTTTATGTGAACTTTAGTATAAATTCTAATACAATACAGTATGTCAAATCCACTCTGAGAATGTATTCTCCATGGATGTTGCAATTGTGAGCTGTGCTGCACACACCAGTACTTGCCTCAAGGCCTTTTCTGTGTTTGGTTTTCCATCTTAACTGCTGCATATGCCCAAGTATGTACTCCAGGAAATGTGTGATGCGTTAATTTTATCTTCCCTCAATGCCTTTACAAGCATGATTCATCTCACACCTGCTATCCAACTGCTTCATTTTTTACACTTTGCCCACACAAGACACCAGCGCAGCCATTTATTGGTGCCAAAGATGACCACAGAAGTTTGAGAGAAACTGCCGTCAGAACAGAGAGTCAACATTTCTTTTTTTGCTGGCCGATAACATTCTCAAAAAGTGGAGTTTTAAAGCAGACAGATTTCTTATTTTTTTCCTTGTTGGTGGTTCTAGAGACCCTTGGAACCACTGAAACCCAGCTCATCCTGATATGAACTCATTTGAGGAGACATGTTGTTCAGGCCATGCTGTGTTTAAGTATTCCCACTAAGCCCTTTGACACAGCACCGAACTGAGAACTGGTAGACTTCCACTTCTTCAGCTGTAAAGACTGCTGTCTCACTCGTCAGCACTGCAGAAAAGAGAGCTTGTGTCGAGGATGAGGCAGAAGAGAGAAGAAATATTTAGTCTCAGCTTGCTTGTTCACCCAATGTGGATCAAGCAAGGCAATTTGGAGTAAATAATACCATTTCCTTCCCCCAGGCAATCAAAACACTATCTCTGTGAAAAATAACATGGGCACACACCAGATGATTGCCCACTTTTTTCTGGCCGAAATCTACTCACCCAACTTGGGTGGTAGTGGCAGACTCTGACAAAGTTTCTCCCTATATCCATTTTCCAGCAAACAACTGGAAAGAAGTTGTTTTTAGATGAGATGCTCAAAGGGAAAGTTTTTCAGTGCTGCAAATATGGATCTTAGAGAAGTAATATTTTTTTGCGATATGAGTTTGATTTAAGAATATTGGTAAGTGCAGAAACACCCTCATCATTTGTGAGGCCATGTTAACAGATGGGCTTCATACATTGTATTAACATAAATTCTATGCTTTCTTTAATCTCCTCAACAAAAAGTCAGCTGTACAGTCTGCTCCACCTCCAAAGAACTGGCCATTGTCAGTATCCAAAGTGGACGTGAGAGGAATCCTGCTAAGAGTGATTATGAGTAAAGCTGCTGGGCCCGATAACATCCCTGGCAATGTGCTGAAAACATGTGCCAATCAGCTAGCTGAAGTCACGACTGACATTTTTAGGATCTCACTCTCACAAGAGACCGTTCCCACCTACTCCAAGACAGCCATCATCATCCCTGCAATCATCATCAAAATTTAACATAATTAGTACCCATACCGAACATCGGTGATATCAGTGAGATGCCTGCACGGAGCCCAAAGGGTAATAAAAGACAATACCCACATCAGTCACAGCCGTTCACTCTGTCTGGCAAGCGATACAGAAGTATCCTTTACTGTACCACCAGACTAGCTTCTTTCTTCAGGCTATAAGACTCAATTTGTATAATTTTGTTTCTGTGAGTAGCAAAATGGGACTATCCTTTTGTTGTACAATCCTTTATATTATAATGATAAATAAATTGAATCTCGAATATTGAAGTAACATTTCAAATACTGGGAGTATTTTTACATTGTGGTTTTACTACTTTTACTTAAACAAAGGCTGTAAATTATTCAACTTCCAACATGCAAAGACGTTGTGGAGAGAAAGCTTGCATTATACATACTTTCTTTTAACCTTGTATGAAGAAAGGAGTAAGGAGGAGAAAGGAAAAGAATGTCTTAACCTGAAGATCTGTCAAAGTGTGCATTTGAGACTCGAGACCTAAAATGGGCTTGAGCTTGCAACATTCAACTATTTTCTACCGTTAAGTCTTGTGTATTTTAAGCATCATTTAAAGGATTATTTATGGTTGTAATTCACAAGTTTTACAAGGCATTAGCAGAGCAGCTGGGACTTGAAAGACAGAAACAAACATTGGCCTCTTCTCTGAAATTGGAACTTTCAACATAATTACATAGTGTTTTGACAGGAGCGAGAGGAAAAGAGGGCATAGATAGTGTTCGTCATTCCGCCGTGAGAGCGGGTTGCGACGCTGTAGAGAGCCATGCTTCATGCAGCTGGAGCAGATGCTGCTGTTGTGAATAGAACAGGATCCACGGGTGATCCTGCGAGACTGATTAGACTTCCTCCATTTCCCCCAAATGAATTCACAGTGATTGAGTATGAAGCGACGGCACTCTTCTCCTTGTCACTGTCACTCCTTATTGCCCTACCTTACACCATCCAGCTCAATCTGCAAGGCTTCTACTACAAATACTGAAGGACGTCATTGCAGAGGAGAGTGTTGAAGGGCCCTGTGCTGCTGTATGACCAGCTGCATCACTCACAAGTGGACCTAGGCAGTAGTGTGTACTTGTGTAGGGAAATGAAAATGGATTTTTTTAACAAGGCTTTGACTGATAAATACTGACTGTATTTGTGCTCGTTCAGTGTAGTTCCCCATACCATTATATAGGCAACATCTACTGTACAATAACATAATAACAATGTTGATCAGGAAAATACCTGCACAGGAGAATTTATCCTTTGTAACACGTCTTTAACATTGTGAAAGAGTCTATTTTGACTCAAACCATGTCTTAAAAACAAGTATTTTCTCTGCCTGAACCTAACCAAAATGTGACAGGAAACTGAAAAGAAATTAATGTAAAAATAATAAGTTAACACTATAACAAAGTTGTTTCAAGCCCACCAACCTGGAATAAGAATCCTTCACTTGTAGCCACAACAGCTTGGTACATGGTGCTGACTTTGTAGCTTTTTGGTAATTTGAAATGGTGGTCCTGGAACAATTTAAATCATTAAAAAATCATCATAATAACATTATGATGATTTTAATTTTTCAAACAATCTAGTAGGCAACTCATGTTAACTGTAAGCTACTACTGAAAACTGGTGGTTCTCAGCAAATCCTGTCTTCAGATGAACAGCATATGTGGCTGAAACACATGCGATTTTATTTTCTTGTAAGCTAAACATTTCTTTTAAAGCCCTTGTGTGGAAAGTGTAAACATTTCTGACTTGCACCTGTCAAATAGGGTCATTAGAGAAGACAGTGACACTGAACAAATGGGCTAAAAGCATCACATTGGTTGTTCTACTTTTCACTGGCATTGTCTTATTTTTCTTTAGGCACACAGACAGACAAGGTTAAAATAATGCCAGCTACGCTAGACTGAATTGGAATAATTGAAAATTGAATACAGTGATCTTCAATTTAAAACAAATGTGGGCCAGGGGTGTAAAGGGGGAGGCCTATTGTCCTGTCTTGCTTCCTACCTCAATAGTTCCAGCACACTTGCTGGAACCACCCTTTCATCTTCAAAAGCCTTCAATCTGATCTCAAATCAAGTTTCATGACTGCATCGTGCACGGTTGTGACGCCACGTAAACACCCTGCCAAATACTCAAAACTGTTTCTTTGGTAGTTGCCCCTACAATAGGTGTCTCCAGGAGCAGTACGTAAGTAGTAGTAATAAGTAACTTCAAAGTTGGTGATAATTCTTCTAACAGTGCAATTTATAGCTAGTTTAAGCATTGCTGGAGTAAATTGGCCAAGTTTGTTAATTTAACATACGCTAACCTTTCTTATCTATCTTCAATCCTGGCTTAACTCCAAGGGTGGTCCAAAATTGTGTAGGTTTTTTTGTCAGTTGGTGAGAATAGTAAAATTATCATTATATATGCTCAAATATAATCACCTTATTATGTTGACTGTATGGTCATGAGTTTATTTTTTTATGACAAAAGCTCCCCTACATTGAATAATGGGGATGCATTTGCTCCGCTTGCTCCCTTGTTCAGGTCTATGAATGGGTAAAATGTTCAGTTTATTCAAAAGATAGATTTGTAACATTGACTTCTGAAACCATTGCTTTTTTGTCACTCACTTAATACTACATAATACACATGTGATGAGACCTTAAAGCAAATGAGATAAATTACTTACAGTCATCAACTCATACAATACTTTTAAAAAAAATGAAGACAAGATTTTGGATGAAATGAATTACTTCAGTGAGAAATCAGTATTTCAGTATCAGTATTTGTCATTAGCTGTTTACTAAAAACCATATGGGTCAAACCATTGTTTTAAAGCACTGCACACTGAACTCTTTGAACTGATACAAAATCATAAAGAGTTAGAGAGCAAAAGTACAGAATATATCTAAGTTTCTTTCTTTTTTTCTTGGCCAAACATAGGATACTTGAGACATCTATGAAAGTCCTTGACAGTTTTTTGTTTCTTGCAGCTCTTCTCTTTTTGATATGAGATATACACAAGTCTCAGAGGTCACCTTTGTGTTTTGTGAGAGATGTTGAAAAGGGAGGAGGGGGAGGAGAAGGCACTCACAGCGAATAGCTGCTGGCAGCTCTTCATTTGAAAGGATTTAATTCACGGGGAGGTGAGCGAACTGCTTGGGAGAACAAGGGAAGACATTGGAGACACAGACAATACTGTAGACAGCCAACATATAGTGAAGCCACAATGAATCACTAGGGGAATCAGCAAATGAGGACAGGCTGGAGTAATTTGATGGTAATAGTTGTACAAGATGTAGGCACTGGATTTATTATATCCAGCGAGGCCTACTGTTTTATAAAGTCTCATAGTAGAGATGATAAGAGTGATAAAGAAATAAGACTCTTGCGTCTTTCTCCATTTGCAAAAAATGTATATTACTTAATTGCATGGAGCAAAGTCATTTATCACAACATGGTTAATGTGTGACAAAATAAGGCCGAAACCAACTGAAGCACTCCCAATTAGAGTGACCAAAAATCTGTGCATTAGAGTAACATTTTGACCATTTGACCATGAGACAGGTCAAGTCTTAAATCAACTGAGACAAGCCCTAATCAAGTCTCAGGTCATTCAAGTCAAGTTCAGGCTGTCTTTTGTTGTTGAGACAAATCTAATTCATGTCACTCAAGAGATGATAAAAGGACAACAGCCACCATTAGCAACAAACTGTTCACCCTGCTGCTGTTTGACAAGCAATACAGCAGTATCCACTGCTGTACCATCACACTATAGGCCAGCCTATAGTGGCTGTAAGACCTTTCAATTTATCCTCTGTACTCCACATAACAATACTTTCTCTTGTTTTCCATTTTGTTGGCAGGCCTGTAGGGTAGATTGAGAAAAAAAGAACCATGGATCTTGAAGTCATATCTCATGTTAATCAAGACAGGTCATGTGTCCATTCCAGTAGGTGACTGATGACCAAGTCAAGTCTTAAGTCAGTTATGACAAGTCCAAATCGAGTCTCAAGTCAATCAGGGTCATTTCAAGTCAATTCTCATGCCAAATAAGGCCAAATGAATGTCAGGTATAAAGTCAATCAAGAAACACTTTTATTTTGTGTCAGTTGAGAGTTTCACATCTCTTTGAATACTCAACATTCAACTTTCAAAGTAATTTTAAGTGTTTTTACATCACTGAGACCTGAACCCTTTCAGTGCACATGGCCATTAATTAAAGGGAGAACAGACAACGTTTTTAATTCTTCCTTCCTAGTGTTTGCCTGTGGTATTACTGTACATTGACCCTGCTGTCTTAGCAACATGACTACCAATAATGGCCTAGCTACTGTCCAAAGCAAAAAACAACCAGAACTAAACACAACCATACTGATCTAGTAGAAAGAATGTCGGTTTTAAAATGTTTCAAGTCCCAGTGGTAAGGGAAAGCATATATCAATGAGGGAACTGATTTTGACACAACACCAGTGCTCTCCATTGAGTGAATGACGGTCAAGACTGTGAAGATTGACTTATCACAAAATCCAAGGAAGCTCTCAAGTCTTTATTTTAGAGATTTAAATCTGACCTTGAGTTCATGTATAAGGCTTACAGCTCTATGCTAAACAAGCATCAGGCAGTTGCCTCTTCCCTTTAAACTGCTTTGTGAGAAAACTAGAGAAGACTCTTTCCTTTGGAGAGTTACTCAACCATCATTTTCATATAGAAATGTAAAAGTTTTCTGGTAATAATATTTTCTTTCTACTGGTAGTAAGCGGGGGCCACTATTGAACACTTCTATGACAGCACTGACTCAGCCATCACCAATTATCCTAGTACCTGGATGCAGAATAATTTCTAATATACTGTAGCTCAGGATAATATTTGATGTTAACCAAAGAGTTTAAAGGGGACATATTATGCAAAACTCACTTTTTCCTTGCTTTAGTATGTATATTTGCGTATCCGGAGTGCCTCCCCACCCCTTAAGCATGATTTTTCGACAACTAAGTCAATGTTTCGTAAACTACCGGAGTCAGGGATTGGGTCTCTAAACGAGCCGTTTGGATTTTGACCGGATTGTGACGTCACAATCCGGTCTTTTGCATACTCCAGCCCTCGCGCTGGCTATCTCCTCCCACACATCGCCAGCTACCTGGACGAGGATCCGCCATTTTCTCGTTCTCGCTTCACTTGTACGCGACAGCCTGACCGCTACCATGTACAACCCGAAAGCCGAGCACTGCTGCTCTGTCGTCGGATGCACGGATCCTCCTGTTTCGCTACATGGCCTCCCTATCAAAGAGGATATCAGAGCGAAGTGGCTACATTTTATTTAGCAAAAGCGTTATGGTCTGTGCCAGTCACTTCACGCCGGACTGCTTCAGCAACCAGGGTCAGGACTGGACGCTGGACTGGCAACAAGATTGTCCCTTAAAAGATGGATCCATACCCACTGTCAATGATGGAACTGTAAGTATTTAAAAAACAGTGTAGTTTGTGTTACTTTGGCCGTTTAGCACATGAGCTAACTCTAACGCTAACGCTAACGCTAACTGTCAATGTAAATATGAGGCTGAACTAACGTGAAGTTATCAACGTTGGGCTTACTGGCCGTAGTATTCACGATAATGCTAATGTTACCAAACGTTAATTTGTCATATCAGCACTAAAACATGACAGTGAATTGAGGAAATGAATTAGGATATTGAGATTTTATCGCTTCTAACCGGCCGGTGAATCACTGCTCGGCCGTGAACAAGCAGTGGAGAGGGGTGAAATGTCTCGGTTGTTAGCAGACGGTGAGCTGCTGTTCCGCCGTGAACAAGCAGAGGAGATTGTATGAAATCGTCTCAGTTGTTCGCGGACGGTGAGCTGCTGTTCCTCCGTGAACACGCAGAGGAGACGGGGTGAAATGTCTCCGTTGTTAGCGGACGGTGAGCTGCTGTTCCGCCGTGAACACGCAGAGGAGAAGGGGTGAAATGTCTCGGTTGTTAGCGGACGGTGAGCTACTGTTCCGCCGTGAACACGCAGAGGAGACGGGGTGAAATGTCTCGGTTGTTAGCGGACGGTGAGCTGCTGTTCCGCCGTGAACACGCAGAGGAGACGGGGTGAAATGTCTCGGTTGTTCGCAGATGGTGAGCTACGTTAATTCATTAGCATGTTGTGCTAAAGGACAGTGACCTGCACGTTACCTGCAGTAAAGCAATCACTACTTTGTTTTGGAGCCGGAGACAGGGGTTAGCTGCTACATGTCTGCTGTGCTACTATCAGTTATATGCAGGCATGGACACAGAAAAGTTGCTTCGCAAATGTGTATAGCTTGTTGCCATGGTCACGCGATGCCGTCCTCACGTCTTCCGCCCGGCAGGAAGAGGTGGGCGGCGCACGCAGTAGCTCATTAGCATTAAAGGGAAAGGCACTCAAACCGGCCGCTTAGAGCAGGGCTGTGAAACTGGTGTGTCAACAACCCTGCTGTGCTCAATCCTTCGGTTTTTTCGACCAAAGCATGTTACTATCATTCCATTTAGACATCAAGGAACCATGTCAACAAGCAGAAATGAGCATAATATGTCACCTTTAAAGCCAAACAGCTGAATGAGTAAAATAATCAACATGGTTAGGCCAGAATATATTCTGACAGCAAATACCTCACTGCACACTGCTAAAATCAAACATCACATATGTAAGACAGACTGAGGGATGTAGTTGGTAACACATTATAATAACAATCATTAATACATGATAAATATATAGTTAATAAACCTTTAGTTAATAGTTATTTCACTGTTGATGAAATGCTTCATAAAACATTTATTAAGCAAGTCTTAATTGTCAAGTTACAGCCGATGTTAATAATACTTTGTAAATGGTTAGTAAATGCTGTCTAGTTAAGCTATAAACATTATTTTGATGGTCATTATAAATTTGCAACTGATATTTATAAACCTTAACAACTGCTTTAAAAAGCATTTCATTGTTTGTTGACAGTGACATTTAACAATTTTGCTTGATTGTCCCTTGTTTGCTTAAGTGAATAGAGCATATTTATTGGATCACCTCATTCCCAATCCATCACCTGCTTTCTACCTGGTTTCTTCATTATTTCAATTTATTTAATTTGCTGTGATTGTGTCATGTTTCACTGTTGCAATTTAATACCCTTAACGATATCTATAGAGTTGTGTAAACATCTCTTCCAATGCTCCTCTCGTCCCAAATGCATTAATATGTAATATTACAAGTGAACTTCTTCATCTATTATCTAATGTTGTTAATCATTTTTACAGCAGCTACACCAAGTGATCATAGATCCCATTACATGTAGCCTGTCTGTCAGCTATCTGAGCAACATGTTTACACACTTCCTCACTCTAAGTGGTTTATCATTTTGTCACAAGCTGTTTCCTTCCAATGGTGGATGCTGCATTGCTGATATTAACTTTATTTACATACTGACTGCTTATCAGTGTGATGCAGACACATTTTTAAAAGTGCTTCATTCTACATTAATCCGCCGACTTATCTTGACTGTGGGACAGTGCTTTAAACATATCTTCTATGTTGAAAGGAAAGTTTCTACTTAAGGTAAATGTGCCCATAGGCATGTAGTAGTCTGACAGTCAAAGCTGAAGGTTCACTCAATGATATGTAAAACGTCGGCGCTGTTTATTTCTTCTTTAAACAATGCAATGGATGAAAGAGGGCAATTATATCAAAGTAAAATCCTACCCTCAAGAGCTATTTTGTGATGTGTCATTTGCAACACATCCTTGTACCTAAATGACTGAATATTGCCAGTAACTCCCAAAACGACATATGTCAGTGTTCCCAAAACTACATGGCCATTGCAGCATACCAGCGACAGGTATATTGGACCTTTGTTGTACATTTGTGTGTTAGGTTTAGGAAAATTGTGGTTTGTAACAGAAACTACACAAGTAATGTACTTATTTAAACCCAAATGTACCTATGTTACTTCTGTAACTTAAGTTACATTATGTACGTGTCGTAAATAACTTTAGTATGCTAAAATACAGGAACTCACAGTTGACTTTTGGTTCACAGGACACAAACAGCAGTGTGGGGGTAGGGAGGTGGTCATGTTACACTTTAAAGCAAATGAAGTCCACATCCACATGGACACGCTTGCCTGTTTTATTTTAAAATTTTACTTATAATTGTATTTATTTAATAATTTATTTGATTCACTTATTTCCTAAATTAGTTATTGTGTGTGTTGCTACACTCGTATTTTGTATTTTGTATATGATGATGTTTGTATTGAATAATATTACTTACTAATATTAATTGTTAGTACTTTTTTATTAACCTGATAAACGGATGGACAAAATGGTTTGTTCTTATCAGTATACAGTAAATGAAAGATCGTAGATCTGTGGGAGTCACGGCACCCAGTGGTGCTTTTAGTACTTGCTGCAAGATTTATCATATCCTTGCTCATTTTTGTTTGAAATGTTTCACCCCATTAAAACTTAAAATAACAGCTTCAAAATCATTGTGATGGTACAGTGTCTTATAATAGGGTGGATGGTGTCTCTGTCACAGCCACTCCAGCCCCATCACTTGTTTCTGCACTGTAACTTCAGTGAGAGGGTAGGATCACAGCATTACATACATGTTTACTTCAACAAACACATTTTCAAGACATAACATAGCAATGAGTTTTGTCTGTGGTTAGCACCTATGTTACATCTGACAAATTGTTACAGACCTGGGATTTGTATCTACAACAGTGGTGTTGCCCTCACAAACACATGGGGGCACCAAATAGCACAGAATGCCAATTTCTACATAATGTTGCTTTAAATGAATCAACTACTTTTATCGTAACCACATTTTCATACAGTGTGTTGCTGGTTGTCATGGTAACACAACACGATTTCCAGCTGGGGAATTTTAAGGAGCTTAGCAGTCAGAAAAATAGCGATGTTCAGAGCATTGATGGAATGACTTGAGGCAGTAAATACAGCTCACAGAAATGATTCATCTCAGTCCTTGACACAGTGAATGATAGATTACCAACAAAACTAAAATCAGACTCAACACTACTTAGCTTACAGCTTAATGGACAGGTTTTCGCTGATTGCGGAAGATGGGCATTCCAATTACTGTGTTACTGTGTGTTCCCAACATCATATACTGTATGTGTGCTCTGACTCTCTCATCCCTGGTATACTGTACATAACAAGACAAGAAATCATGTAGCCCGGCGGTGCAGTGGTTAGTGCTTTTGCCACACAGCAAGAAGGTCCTGGGTTTGAGACCCAACTGGGGCAAGTGAGGTTGTGTGACCCAGCAGGCGAGGATGCGCACGTGAATGGTTGTTTGTCCCTATCTATGTCAGCCCTGTGATAATCTGGCAACTTGCGTACCCCGCCGCTCGCCCATTGTCAGCTGGCATCGGCTCTAGCACACCCACGACCCTGCAAAGGATCCCCTACAGATGATGGATGGATGATTTTAATTTTGAAGACTGAACAGCCAGCAGTGGAGCTGATATAGTGGATTGTGAGCTGTAGTTTACCCAGTAAACATATCGACCTCTTCAGTGTCACAGCTGCTGTGTTTTTTTCTGCTGCTGGTTTGCCCTATGGTCACCCCACCTGTACATGTTGCCTAGCCCAGAGACACTCTGGTGGTAAGCAGCAGCTCCTGAGGATGAATGACCCCAAAACATTTGGGCAGGTGGCAAAGGAGGTTGGTGTATATACAGAGAAACTGTAGCTAAACCGCTGTGTCATAACCACAAGAAAAATAGACATAACCAGAGCTACACATAGGCATCATCACCAGTTAACAGTGTGAGTAGAGAATGCAACCAATGAAGGAAACCAGTCAGAGGCAGAGTAGGGCAGATCTTGCAAGAAAAGAAGCGGGATCCATAATAACGCCTCACTACCATAAGTCAGTTGAGATCAATTTAAGTCATATCAGACCGAAGAACTTCAGATAAAGCCTGATGAAAGGTTAGAGGTTTATCAACATCATATAGTATCATCCTCTGGGGACCATGAATCAAATATCATGGCTGTCAGTCCAGTGATTTTTGAGATGTCTTGACACGTTATCCTATATGTCTGACTCTTGTGGCCTCCATTTTTCTGCTTTTGTAAACTGCAGCTGTGGACAGCTATGGGTTAGTGCTGCTGGATGTTCTGGACACTCTTTCTTCTATAGGTTCCTATTTTGGATTTAATCATATTTGTAATGGAGGCTTAAATATTAAATATGAAGTCAAGCCCTGCCCAAAGTCCTTATGTGCAAATACAAGATAAGGGCTTCCACCACAGGACTTCTAAGCCATCCTTATACTGTCCTCACAAACATGTATGCATGCACACACGCATTCAAAGAAGCTCTTGCAACTTTTCTGCCGGCTCACCAGCAACATGCTGCACATTAGCACATTAGCACACTTATGGTTCATTCCTATGGGTTTGTAGGGGGTAGTAAAACTCAAAGTGACAAGCATCAAAGCCACACCAACAGCAGCAATGTGAATCATTTAAAGTGAACCAAATTCCTGACAAGGATCCCAAGGATTTTCAGTTTTGTTTGTTATTGAGACTGAATGGGGAGGTTAACAACAAGATGGGAGTGCAGAGGAGGAGTGAAAAAAGCTATTCGCCTGGTGTTATTTCAAGATTCGCCTTGGCAATTACTAAAAGTCATTTAAATGCTAACAAGCTGGATGGGCAAAACGAAACAGGACTTAAAAGACCAAACCCTTTGAATAATCCCTGTGATCAAACAGGAGAAAGGACACACATGAGTCTCACCAAACAAAGAGGCACACAACATTTCAAATGAATATAGATGTCGTCAGAGTTTTCTGACAGTGGTAGTTTCATCTGTGTTAAAAATGTCTCAAAAATAGTTCAATTTGATGAAGTGACAGCCAAGTGTCCTGTTGAAATGACCATGCAAGACTCTGAAACCCTGCCTACTCAGTTATTAGCTGTGTCTTTGAGTCATCTAAGATTTATTGTTACGACACTAACATATGCTGGCAAAAACCTTAAACATTCAGGCTTAACAAGTACAGCAGTGTCCTTTAATCCTGGTCCTCAGGGTCCCCTGCCCTGCATGTTTAAGGGCAACATTTAGATGATTCCATGACCCAACACAACTGATATAGTAAAGTGAAGTCACGTACATTAACAAACGTTGTTTGCCTAAACCTAACAAAGTAGTTTTCTTGTCTTAACCTAACCAAACTTAAAGTGTACAACAAAGGTCTGGTTTGCCTGTCACTGGTACACTACAATGGTCAGATGGTTTTGGGAATGGTGAAATGTGTTGTTGTAGGAGTGGCTGGCAATCGACCTATTCAGTTGTTTAGGAATGAGGATATGTTGCTGCCTCCATGTGGGAAATATCAACCAACATGGAATGTCTGAGATTGATGTGTGTCTTAAAGTTACCCGAAGACTCCTAATCAGCTAAATTTTAAGTACAAAATATAGTGCAAATAATTACTGTTCTCATGCGGCAACAAGCCAGGAATTTATTACATCTATAAAAAAGAAATAAGCAATGTATAAATAAATATTTTTTTCTTTTTTATAAAGTATAAATATCTTTTCCTTTTTGATTGTTGATTTTAAACAAGAACTGTAAAAGAGAAGACTGAGTTTAAGAGAAGAGGTGAATGCAGAATATGTTATGTGATGAAGATAAACTGTTGACCTGCATCTATTCTGTTGGCCAGTGGATAATGAGCTTGTGGGTGGTAGTGATGAGTTTACCAACCCCCTTTTCCACATTTCCAAAATATATTTTTGCATTTGACAACATTTTCTGTAGAACACGATGTACAATCTGTTGCTGTTGAGCATTTATGTAACACTTTAAATACCTTATATAATTTAAGACAACAACAAACTGATGCTTTTGGGATTTATTGAGTATTTACTTCGACAGCTGTTTCTCATTAAGTCCTTTGCACTGATTAATTGGGATCCTGAATAAAAGGTGTTGCGGGGGATTGTGTTCTGAGGTGAACAAAGGTGTAAAGCAAGAGCCATTTAATTAAATATTGAACAGTCTCAGATGGATGTCTATGTTGGTGACCCAAACTGCAAGCAATGCTAATTAAAATTTCTCTTCTGTCAGGGGACCTAGTGCAGATCCTCCCTCAGCTTGCTCACCTGCAAAAAGCATTAATTTCAGAAGATAAACATGAAAGAGTCCCATTTAGAGGCTATTTAGAAAAACAGAGCTTTGTACACTTTGTGCTGATGAAAGGGGATTTTTTTTTAACATGAATGGGATATACTATAAATTCTCAAATTAAAGTTGGTGTATGGCCGAATAATGGCTTAGTCTCAAACAACAAAGCACAGGTTGCTAATAGAGCCACAGGGATTTCTATTTTGATTTCAAAGTTTATGATACTTACACATTTTGTTCAGCAAGATAATCTTCACAAATGAGTACCACGTTTGTAATTTTTGAATCATAAATAAATTGCCCTAAGTAAAAGGCTAATATTATAAACAAACTACAGTGCGGTCACACAACTTCAACATCACCACCACTAAGCTTCCTACTATACTATACTATACACACTTAACTGATCAATCTATAAGTTGGAAAGGTAGAGGTAGAATAGTTGACAACTAAAGTCTGCCTGTAAAGACAGACTGGTGAGTAGATGAGTCTCCGTATTGGGTGTAAGGACTTTGAATGTCCCCAACAACCTCTGAAGACTCATCCATATTAAGCATTTAACTGAAAACCCATTCAAAATAACCCTACAGACTTAGAGACACGGGAACCATAAGTGCAAAAATGCTCATTTATGTCCAGGTTTTAGGACCTCTGGGGCCCTCTAGAGGGAAAGGGTAAAAACAAGGAGCAAGTGTCAGAATAGCTGTACTCTAATACTTTACATTTTAAATTCTGCATAATGTAAATTTCTACAGCACCAATTCAGTCAGTCAGAACAACAACCTGTAGTGTCTCAGGATCCCTATAGGTCTGAAATATTTTATGAACCCAGGAACAGTAACAAAATGAAGCATCACTCTGCAAGTTGATAGATTTTTTTGTAACTGAAGTTTAGTGAAGAGTTATGAAAGAACATTTTGCACAGTTATTAATAGGCATGGAAAGTAGAGCTGTTGAAGAATCTGCAGCACGTCCAGCACCAGGGCTATTATCCCGCCTCCAGGTGGCTTGTGTACGCTATACAGTATATTGTTAAGATTTTTAACTCACTGAAAACATGTTCCCACAGCTATGAAAACACCACTTTGCTACTTAAGACATCTGTAACACAGATGACACAACAGGCAAACATGTGCGAGGGAAAGATTTCAACATGAACAGATCAGAAAACAGGGAGGCTCTGTATTAAAATAAGTATACTCATAATATAAAAAAGTCTGTATTTAGGAGAAATCTGTTTCAAATAAAGTTCTCTCTGCAGTTAAAGGCCACTAATTGACATCTACAGTGGTCCGATGACATTGATACCTTCAGTGTCATATAATCAGCTATAGTTTGAAATGTTGAGATTTTTTGCTCAGATTACTGGTTGCATCTCTTTCTGTTTTTCAAATGCACACAGAAGAACAAAGATGTTTTTCTACTGTCAAAAACAGGAACACTGTGTGCGGCAAAGCCTCTACTGGCAAGGTAATAAAGATGTCTACTGAGAGCTCAAACTATGGGAGTCTGGAGGAAAAAGTCTGGAATTTTATTTTTGACTCTGCAGAGCCAAAGTGACAACCTGTGTCTAGCTGAAAAAATAATGAGCCAGGAATGCTCGCTCATCACTTTAGGAGCAGCATCTCTTTGTGGTTAGACAGGAGCAGAGTCCGGCCCATCCACGCTCCCAAAGCTGGAGTGCTGTTGTTTCTGGAGAACTCGGAAAGTTACTCAATCATGGCCCACCCCTGGGAGAGCAGTCAGGTACTTCACCTTATGAATGCTCTGCTGCAGCAGTCACTTGCCGGCTGAATGCCTCTGCAGAAAGCCTGAGCGGCATGCAGCTGTATAAAGGGAATGATGAGACAGACTTCCTGTCATGGTTGGAAGTCAGCAGCTGTGACCCCTGTGTAATAACTTCAATTGTGGAGCCTTTTCTCTTTCCTGTGGCCTGTATGTAAATATGGCAGAGGAAAATGAATGTGGAAAAATAGCAATTATCAGGCAGGTTTCACCTGTGAGTGCTCTCTATTTTCCTGGATGAGCAGACAGCCGTATGTGGCAAATAAACTGAATCAAATAAGATCCCTCTTTTTTGCCACTAGCTAAAATATTTCTATTGGAACTGGAGGTGAATGAAATAGGCATGGTGTATAATCCTCTCCGAAAGGATTGCACAGGAGTAAACCTGCCCAGCAGAAGCAAATTAAGATGTCAGCAGCAGTGTGTTGGAGTAGAAGAGCGCACATCTCAAGAACACAGATGTTGGACTATTTTTGAAAGAAGCAGACGAGGAAGATGACCTCAATCACCATCACAATTCCCTTATTAAATCAGACTCAACAACAGCAACACAGGTCCCATTTATGCCACATCGGCTTTTACATGGATTCCTTATCAGGTCTTACAACTTCAATTTACATCATGCTGTGTGATGGAGGCTGTGTCAGCTAGGATGCTCAACTTAGTAGCAGGTGACAGGAAATAGTGTCACTTTCCATATTTGTTGCATCTCTGTGCTCAGAACAGAGCTCTTCTCAGGTCAGCTTTGTTCCAAAGGACTGAGACCTAAACCAGGAGCACAGTCAGTCCAGGTCTGAATTATATACAGTCCAATCAGGTCAGTTAGTGTCCTGCTATTATGCCACCAGACAAGTGCGTAGATATTGAATGGTTTGCAAAAACCCAGATGACATTCAAAGACTTTTCTTTTTTTAACTTCTTTTGGCAAAATGTTTAAAATCCTTGCTCATGATACAGCTAAGGTCTATGAAAGATCCTAGTTTTTTCTCCATAAAATTGTGAATCTTAAAGGAGCAATTTGTAGGATATGGCCAGAATTTAAGCTTAAAACATTCAAAAAATGAACAGACATTATCAACAAAGTGTAAAGAAACCACAGTATTGAAGGTTATATCAGAGATCTTTATGTATTGTGTTGCAAAGATGTCTACTGAAGTTAGCATGCTAACCAGCCAGGCCCGGCCCATCATATCTTGTACCACTTTGTACCTCAAGAAGCGAGTTTAAGCTGGGAGATACATGTCAGTGGCAGTTGGTACTTATCATCAGCTTTCTTAGCTTTACCATAATAACTGAAAAAAAATAAACTTACAAAATGTCAAGAAAGGAAATACTCCTGAACTCCTAAACTTCCTACTAACAGAAATCTACCACTGTAAAGCTTCTGAACTCAAGTTTCTCTCTTTTACCAAACCAAATTGTGCTTGATTGCCTTGTTGACTCATCGTACAACACACTTCATTCAAACTCAACATAAACTCAATAAATCTCTATCTATCCACAATCACCTCTGGTTTGGTCAAAATTAATCCCTGTCAGAGCCCTTGTAAATCACCTCCGTATTGTATCCCCTGTCTTTCAACTGTGTTCAGTCCTAGTTCGGTGTCAGCCGTATCCACTCTCAGGCTGCTAAACCTGATGCACTGATGCCTGCGGTGACTCACCCAGTGATCCGATGTCTTGATCCAGGCACACTCTAGGGCCACTGGCTCCACTGCAAACTGAGCATTAACATAACTAAATAGTTAGCTATTTAACTAATACAACTAGCAAAGAGCAGCAGTTGTCGATTACTCTAGTGATATGCTGCCCCCTGGATTTTTGGACATATCTTCAAATTCTGGCCATATTTTAGAAAGTACACCTTTTTTACTTGTATGGAAGATTTAAACTGCCATGAATTTATTATGCATTTTTGAGCTTGAGATAGAGAGAATTTCATGTTTCCCCTAATCCTAAAGTAGGCTAACCACATCCTGACAGCAGCTCTGTATTCAACAAACCAGAGATTGATGTTGCTCTTCACCTATCACTCATAAAAAGACAAAGAATAAGCCTAGTTCCCCCCTTTTCACTTTTCGTAACACTAGCAGTGTTTTTCTGTGGTGTGTAGCTATAGTTTTTAGCATTCTGAATGCTGACAACATTGGGAAACGAAGACATAAAAAGATTGTACTTTGCTGAACATCATACTCGGATTCCAAAATATCCACCCTCACTCTGACCTGATGGTGAACCTTTATCATACAAACTATAATCTTCTACTTCTGCTTTTCCAACTCATGTCTCACCTGAAACTCAACTTATTATCAAGTGATATTAAAAAAGATTGAGTATCAGCATTGGACTGTTCAAATCAAGAGTGACCCAGATTCCACTGTGCTGTATTTTAGCTCCCTGCACAGTGTGGTATTAGATAATAGATAGTGAAGTGCTTCTTTATTTAGCTTGCTCTGAAATGTTTTTTAAAAGCCCCTCGGGATACTTTATCACGCCTGGACAAATGTATTTGTCGCTCCTCTTTTTGAGCTGTTATCGTTGTGTTTTTAATGTTGTGCCATTATCATTTGGCTTCTATGTTTTATCACCAGACTACATCCATACAGGCCATGGATTTGTCTGGCCAGGGAGCTTATTAATTCAGTGGAAGTCTAATACATCGCTGGGTTGGCAGCGCCTGTAGTGCCTGCTGACAGGAAGACTGAGTTTTCAGATTCTTGTGAGAAAGACAGGCTGCCATTTAGGAGTCACCTCCAATAAAAGGAGTACCGTGTGCAGAGATGGGGCCATCAACCACCGCAGTGCGTCTCTCTCTGGAGGGCAGTTTTACCACTGTCAGGTCTTTAAATATGGACTATGATGTGCTCTGTAAAATGCAAGACTTCCATGGAAGACGTGTCAGGGATCACAGCAAAACTGACTGCTTCTTCATGCTAATGTTTTTGCGATATATTGGGAAATGATGGCAACATAATTTGGCATTCCCCTCCGCAGACGCAGGTTACATGCTGCTGATGAGCGTTTGAAAAGACGTGTCAGTCAAACTTTTCAAAACAGCAATTCGTCATCATCTCAAGTATTTTGTTTACTTGTCAAGACAGCACACTCGAGCTGGCTTGTAAAATTGTCAGTGATGACAGGGAAGTTCTAACAGGCAAGTCAATGTCAGCGTGTCTGTTTTCAAATGACAGGAGAGGATAGAAATGTTTTCTTTGTCAAGAGTGACTGACTAACCACAGTCACCTTTTGTGAAAGATGGCAGAAAATGTCACAAGTCATGAGCTTAAACATAAAAACATTTCTTGTGTCCACAGCTGCTGTATGGTCTAGATGTATTCTCACTGCAGGATTAACACCTGCTGGGAAACACACAGTCACACCATATGCTGAAAAGAACCTGTTGAACTATTGCAGCTATCAAGCAGCAAATAGGAAACATGTTGATTGGGGGACGAAAAGTGAGGCTGTGGCTGTGTTCACACCCCTTAGCTGAGCCCAATGGGCAAAATACTTGCCTAATAATAAGCTTAACAATTTGAGTGAAAAGTTGAATATTTGAAAATTGTCCATTAAAATTCAGAATGTCTTTTGCTTTAATGACAGCATGCTCTCAGGCTGGCATGGACTCCACAAGTTTGTGTAGAACCTGATCATATGTCACAGAATGCTTGGCTTTCTTAGTCTTCGAGTGCCCCCATACATGTAAATGTTTAATGGGTTTGAGGTGAGGTGACATGGAAAGTCCATCAGGAAAGACTTAAAAATAAATCAGATTGTGGGAAATTATTGAGTCCATGCCAGCTCGAGCAAATGCTGTCATTAAGTCAAAAGGGGACCTACCAAATACTAAGACGTTCTGATATTCTTTAAGATTTTTCAAAGATTCACCTTTTTACTCAAATTGTTAAACGTACATTCTCCTTCAGGAGTTGGTAGAGACTGGAAGTAGGGCTAAATTAGAAGATGAATATTGACTTACAACAGAGGTGTCCAAAGTTCGGCCTGCGGGCCAATCACGGCCCGGGTCAAGTTTTATATGGCCCGCAGCTTATGTTAATATTATTATTTATGGCCTGCCAGCACTGTGTAACAGAATGAATAAATCATACAGGTTCAAAATGCAGTTCCTCTTTTCACAACAAGGTGGCAGCACTACTCTGTAACTCTGTCTGGCACTGTGAACCATGCTGTGACCCCTTGACCCTAATTTCTGCCATGGCAACTGGAAGTAAAAAGAGGAAAGTTGATAACGAGGGCCGTCGCTTCCATGAGAGATGGACATTGCAGTATATTTTCACTGAAAACCGAAACAATTGTGTCTGCCTAATTTGTCAAGAGACTGTTGCCTTATTTAAGGAATTCAATGTAAAGAGACACTACCAAACAAAACATGCTAATTCATACGACAAGCTAACAGGGAGCGACTGTGCTGAAAAGGCAAATCAACTCATCGCTGCCTTGGCCTCACAACAGCGCTTTTTCTCGCGGGCCCAAATGAAAACATCACCAAAGCAAGCAAGCTTAAAGTGGCTGTTAATCGCTAAACATAGCAAACCTTTTACGGAGGGTAAGTTTATTAAAGACTGTGTTATGCGAGTGGTGGAGAACATTTGTCCCGAGAAGTGTTTGCCTGGCTCGTAACACTGTGGCACGGAGAACTGAATATGTATCATCAGATATTAAGAGACAACTGGAGGGCAGGGGGATGGATTTTAATTTTTTTTTGTTAGCCTGCGACGAAAGCACAGATTCATCTGATACTGCTCAGTTACTGATTTTTTTTGAGAGGAGTTGACGATGACATGAACGTAGCAGAAGAGCTGCTTGACTTCAAAAGTCTTAAAGGCCAAACTAGAGGAACGGATTTAAACGCTTCTGTTTGTTCAGCTGTTGATGACATCAAACTGCCGTGGAGTAAAGTTAGTGGGATTATTACCAATGGCGCTCCCTCCATGGCTAGTGAATGAAGTGGATTATCCGCACTGATCTGTAACAAAGTTAGCGAAGAAGGAGGCAACGCTTTTAAACTCCACTGTATGATTCACCAGCAGCTTCTCTGAGTGAAACATCTCACACTTGATCACGTTATGAAACCGGCGGTAAAGACAATTAACTTAATTCGCTCTAAAGCCCTGAATCACCGCCATCCAGGCTGAATATGGAGATGTTTTATATCACAATGATGTGAGGTGGCTCAGTCGGGGATCCACACTGTAGTGGTTTTTCTCTCTCCGAGAGGAAATTGGACTGTTTTTGACTCCAAAGGGACAACCAGTGCAAGAACTGGCAGATACTGTATGGCTGGCAGATGTGGCTTTTTTAGTTGACACAACAAAGCACCTGAATGCGCTGACCTTTAGCCTCCAAGGCCAAGATGCAGTGGTGAGCCAGCTATATGCACACATGAAGGCCATAAACCAAGCTGCAACTTTTCCAAAGACACCTGTCACAGACAGAGCCCAGCACCGCACATTTTCCAGCTTTGTGTGAGGTCATGGACAGTTTTCCACAGGACAATATCGGTGTGCAAATGAAGAGGTATGCTGCAGCCATTGCATCTCTTACAGTGGGGTTTAACGAATGCTTTCGGGATTTTGCAGCTATTGAAAAGGACATGTTGCTCTTCTCTTCCCCCTTCTCTGTTGGTCCTGATGATGCTCCGCATCAGCTGCAGCTGGAGCTCATGGAGCTGCAGTGTGACATTGAGGGGCGCAGCCGACACCAGCAGCTTTCTCTTGTGAACTTTTACCAACAGCTGGACAAAGGCCGGTTTCCAGAAATGCGAACATTTGCAAAGAAAATGCTGAGCTTGTTAGGCTCCACATATTTGAGTGAGCAGACATTTTCAGTCATGAACTTCAACAAGAACCGCTTCAGGTCAAGACTCAGTGACTCCCACCTGCGTGGTATTTTACGCATCTCAACCACTGCTCTCAAACCAGACCTGGCCTATATGCTGAGGTCAAGAGCTCAGTATCACCCTTCTCATTAATGCCAGTTTCCTGTGTCTTGGACATTTGAAATGAACAAATTCTAGGATCTGAGTGTTTTGAATTTATGTTATAAAAATCTGATATGTCAACGTTTTAAATGGTAACATCACAAATTATAAATACATGCACACAGACCTATGGCACTAACTGTATTTGTCTTTTGAAGATTTGTCTGTAACTGTTATCTACCTATAGATGTGACACAAAGGCTTACTTTTTGAATGATCTTGTGTGAAAGACAGAACAAGTTTCATATATTATGAACTTAAATGTTAATTTAAACATTAATTTCCCACAATATGTCATGTTTAAAATGAACCTGATGTAATGATATTGATCAGCCTCATGGAAGTTTTCAGTATTCCAGACAGCTTGTTAAATAACTGGATTTATATGTAACTTTTATGGTTCAAAAAGTCTCTGGAGGGGCCATTGGCCCTTGGGTATTTTCACATTATCAAATCTGGCCCTCTTTGAAAAAAGTTTGGACACCCCTGATTTACAATCATCAAGTTGCCAGAAACACAACACCAAATGCTAATGTTGCTCCATATTGGCTAGATTTTCCAAGCTTCAAAACTACAGGGCGCACCAACAACCACTAACTGTCTGTATATTCTTTGCTGTAACCATTTTTGGCTGTAGGGACTAGCTGCCGTTAGCAAGTAGCTTAATTGGCCCTTAAGTGGCCCATTTACATGGATTTCTGACTTGGAATTCTGACTTGGATGACTGTTCCATTGCACTTTTCCATGTTTTTCTGTGTCCTGAGTACAATGGTAAGCACCATATGACTCAGAGGATTAGCAGACACAGCAGGCGGGGACAGAAGAGGCATGACGTGGCAGAGAAGCGACAGCCAGCCTAAAGTCCTGGTGGACATCGAGCCTGTTACAGGCCTTCATTTTTATTGTTACAAGGGCACTGAAGGCTGTCTCAGACAGTTACGTGGTGCTGAATGGGAGGATAACCCTTATAACTGTGTGTTTGATCAGTCTGTGTGCAACAGCTTGTCCTATGACTATCCAAAACTGTTTGTATCCGTTCTCCTGGAAATATTTCTTTGACACCGAATCGGCTTGAAGGTCAGCAAGCTCATCTTCACAGCCAAGGTATTCCACGTCCTCCAGGCTGAAAATGTAAGGGTCCATCACCCATGATTCCTTTGATAAGTACTCATCAACATCAGCAAAACGGGACTTAATTTCCTCCCTGAGCAAGTTCATGTGCCGGGTAAACTCAGTGTGTAAAGATGTACGCACACTGCCTCAAGACTGGAAATTATTGTAGCTCCCCTTTTCACATTTTCCCAACTCTGTATTCCAGTTTGCGCACAAAAGCGTTGAGAGCGATTTTCGCACTGCATGGCGTCAGACTCATGGCCCTGCATCCGCTTGTTTGCCTCATTGTAGAGAGTGAATGTGCAGCTAGGTATGCCGTTTTGATCCAAAACACATCAGTAGGTTGTTCACACAGGGCTCGATTGTGATCTTGCAAATTCCTAAGCATTTTGTGCAGTTTCTTTTGAAAATCTCCAGCCATTTTATCATTTCTGTCTTTGACAGCGTGGAAAGGTTTTCACTTTGTCCACCATTTGTGGGCCACACAGTCTCTCTACAATTTTCAGACAGGTGGGTTTGATTAGCTGATCTCCAATATTGTGCAGCTTTTCAGCCTTGGCAATTAACAGCGAACACTCAAATGAAAACTGCTGTGGCTCTGTGTAAATCACTGCCTGTTATTTCAAATGCTTTTCTGATGTCCTTGGATCTTTTTGAAAGTGTATCCTGCTTTTTCCTCTTGAAAAAGTACTGACCTTCACCAATAGTCTCCTGGTGTGTTTCTTGGTGTCGTTTCATTTTGCTTGGCTTCATGTTGTCATTAGCTAGCATAAATGACACATTCTGGCCGAGACTTGTCCTGTCCTTCAATAAAACCAAAGTTATGGTAACTGTCAAGATATAACCTGACTTCCTTTTTTGATACTGATGAGTCATCAGCACTTTTACAGTTCTCAGACATTGTTTCATTCATAAAATAGTGATACTCTGACTGCATTAAAAAGACGAGGATGAGCTAGCTAGGTGACCTAGCAGAGGTGTGGCCTACTAAGTACATTAGCCTTCTATTTTTGAGTGAGGACCAAATCTCTTTTTAAATGTTTTTTAAACAGACTGTATAAATTATCCAGTAAGTGTGTTATTATGATTTTATTTAACGTCCAAATCAAAAAGATTTTTTGACAACCTCAAAGCTGACAAAGCCTCACGCACCCCCTGTGATCTTTGGCGCCCCCAAGAGGGGGGGCGTCGACCCTAGGTTGGGAATCACTGTACTACCATACTATCGCCGCTTGGGGGACAAAGTGGTATTACTGTGTGAGACAGGATGGGCCTGGGCTGTGACATTAGCATGCTAACCTCTATTGAAAATGTTAATGATGTTTAAAACTAAAATTCTGGCCTCATCTTACACATTTTCCTTTAAACAGGCAATGCTTTGTAGCAAGAAGATTTTTAGCTTGATGTGTAGTTGTGTGTAGCAGTCCAAAAATTTGATTAATGCAGCTTTGATGTTTTCTCAGGTGACAGATGAGATTGATTCCGCCATGACAAAGAAAGCTGATTCAAAGCATCATACCCAAGATACTTGTAGGCTGCACGCCAGGGGATTACCTTTTATTATAGAGTTCATATCCATATCAGAGCTCTGTCACTCTGTGCAAGTTTTTGCTGTTCAAACTGATATTTAATTTCTTCTGGTGTCCTGCACATTTGTTCTTCTGTATTGTCCTGTCATTTCCACATCTAATATACATCTGTTCAGTATCATTCACTCTGTTATCTCTTCTCTTATCTATCTTTTAATCTGCCATTGTCAAACTGTGTGTTCCAACAGAAGAGAGCTTGTCCCCATTGTGTCAGACTGTCAAACTTAAAAGGTTGTGAAACTAAATGAATTAAAGTCATCCCAAAGTTTCGTTTTGCCGAGCTATCATTTTGAAGATGATATTTCAGGTAGCAGGTGGACATGTGTTCTCTCTGTTTGTTGCACTCATCAGTTTATAGTCCCCAGAGAGTCTTTAGTGCTTTACACTGATTACTGCACACATCTAAAAGTAACTGGTACTTATTATGAGAATCACTTATCATTCGACATGTGTTGTAATTTTGTTTAGGATGCAAACATATAATCAGGTAAATCCTGTAGTAAAACTGTAACCCTAAAAATCTTATTTCCCAGTTGCCTTGAATGGAAAATTGTTATATTTGCCTCTCATTTAAAAAACATGCTTAAGACGGACATGTGTGCATACAGCCATAAAGTTTTGGCCAGCCTTTCCAGACTTCAGTTGTGCAGCAGCGGCATATCGGAGGATACAAACACAGTGGCAGATTTGTATCAGGTTTGGTTCTAGCTGGAGGGTCCAAATGGTAATCAATGAACAAAACAAACTAGTGTTTACAC